>NC_039272.1:24276934-24592184 GCF_003368295.1 Carassius auratus
CGGATGCAGACAAGAGACGGGTGTGTGCATAGACAGTAAGAAAGGGTGTGTGGCTGCAATCATGCATCATTCTTATATCTCATATAAGTGAGTTTATTACATCAGTTCACGAGGCCATATTAGATTCAGCGATGCATGAGAAAATATCACAGCAAATGTTTTTTTTGTCTCAGATTGTGTGAAAACCAGTGTGTAGTTATATACAGTCAAGGAATTTAGACTAGATTCCAAAATATTTGTGACTGCATGTACCTAAAGAGCCTCCACTTTTTTCTTTTGTTTAATTTTGTTACATGTTATCCTTTGAACACTGCCACCCATCGTATGTTTGATTGTTTTGAAGAAGTATGGCATAACTCTACACATTGTGCACAATCTTATTATCACGTTATAATATCTATAATTTCTTACAGTACTAAAGTTGGTTCACTTGGTTTACTTCTTTGGATAATTAAACATTGACAGGTCATACTTTGCTTAAATGGACTGTTCAGATTTGTGAAATTTCACAGTAAACGTTTTGTCTGTTGACTGTTCCTTAAATTAACAGCTTTCTACATTTTCTCCAAGTGGCCTAAATATTCAAATAGATATTCTAATTTGTTGTAATATTATTCTGAATAATATTATAAAATGTTTTAAAATATATAATCAGTTTATTTGTAATGAAATAAATATTGCAATAGTTTTATCAAATCCCTCCTGCTCTCTGTATGGCTGGGCATCAGAGGAATGTGTGAAGAAAAAAAAAAATATATATATATATATATATATATATATATATAATTATTATTATTTTTTTTTTATTTTTTTACAAATTTACACCATGGTCCTCAAATGGGAAAAAAAATGTTTACAAATGTCTTCCTTCAAAAGATACCACAAATGTGCAAATATTTAAAAATGCATTTTCTGCATAACAAGTGTGTTGAAGGTGTGCAGATGTCCTTCCCCCCCCCCCCCCCCACATAAGGGGTGTTCAATTAAAGTGCCAAGAGACCCAGTATCTATTACAAATTAGGATATTGGGTCCACAGAGCCATGGCATCTGAGAATAAAAAATCCCAATTAGATGTTAATATTAAAATGTAAGATCAGACGTTTTAGCAGACTATTTTTTCTTTACATTTAGATACATACAGTATGTAATACAGAAGGCACAGAAAATAGGGGTCCAGAGTTTTCCTCCTGAAGTCTGGACCATTTTTATATGTTGCATAAAATGAGATCTACTAAAAACAAACCAATAATGTACATAAAACGCTCATCATGTGCAGAAAACAAAGTTAATTAGCAATTTGAAGTCTTTCCATGCTATATAAAAATAATTTTCCCATTTTTAGCATTTATGTTTATTTTAAAATGCTCTTAACATGCTGATTAAAATCTAGATGAAAAAGGACTTGTCTCAAACTGGTTTTCACAGTCAGTCATATATGATGATGATGATGGGTAAAAATAACCATAATTAAACCATTGTTTTTTTCTGCGAAAGTTTCGATGTATTTTGCCACTCGCCTCATAGCTACCGTAATGTTGTTAAAATAACCATGTGATCTGCAGCAACGCACATGGGAAGGGCTTACATGAAGCATGTTTGGCTCTAAAAACATATTATGAAGTAATTAAATTGTCATTAATAAATTAAAGAAGAATTGCATGCTTCTGTGGTGGTTTGGATTCAGCGTTCTGTTGAGTTGAATAAACTAACTCAAAACCACACTACTATTATTTCTTGATGGAAATTTTAACTTTTTTTGGTTTGTTTTTAGCAGAACTATCACCCAACAATAAGAATTCACACTGAGAACATGAGTGATCCCTGCAGAATGAAACAGCACGGGACTGAAGAACAAAGAGGTTGGTGTCTATACTCGATACTTTATTAGACAACTGTAAATACTATAAGCCCTTTCACACAAAAAATGAACCGAACCAGTGTATTCCTGTGAAGCCATTCATGGCACAAGCATTTTCTTGAAGCAACCCTGTTTTTATTCTGCAAGTGTGCTCAGTCCAGTAAGTAATAACTTATTTCATGTCCCACACTGCTGTAGTTTCTGGTGGTGTTAGCACACAGATCAGACAGACAAATGAGCAGAAGCCAAAAAATTGTTTGAAATAAAATATTTGCATTTCATGAATGCACTGAAGTACATAAATGTGAGTCATTTGCATAGAGCTTTTTTAGTCATCCAAGACCAACTTGTATCTGTTTGAAATGGGAAATAACAATAATACATAAAAAAAAACTTTAATAAAAAGCAATAACATAAGCCATGAACTGTCTCATATGGTATTTCTTATGGTCAAATCATCAAGGCGTATTTATTGACAAACAGCACAAAAGTCAGATATATATGAAGAATCATAGGAAACACAGGCGGGCGGACACAAGGCTGATGGAATGGTGACGCAGGGACTTCGGTGGACAACAGATGGTGGTGCTCGGTCCAGTGATGATCCCTTGAATCCCGGTGTGTGTGTAATCCTCGTGATGGTGCTCGGTAATCCAGTGCTGAGTGAAGATCCAGGAACAAATGACGATAACAGGAAGACTCAGGCAGGAACTAAGGACACAGGAACAGGTACGGGAGCACACCGGGGAGAAACAATGATCTGACAACATGAAACACAAGTTACTGAACTTATAAAGGAACAAACAATTGAAACCAGCTGGCGCTGCTGATCATCGCTGACACACAGACACACAAATAACAGCACGCTAGAAGAGAGAAAGAGAGTGAATTCATGAACCGTGACAGTACCCCCTCCCCTAAGAACGCCTCCTGGCGTTCCCTGGCGGACTTACCTGACGATTGTAATCATCGATCAGAGAGTGATCCAGAATGTCTCTAGCACCAGGTACGGAAATCCGTGTCCCCTCCTTCTCGAGTCCAGAATACGACTAACCAAATAAGTAGGTTCCCCATCTACGAGACGCGGCGGGGGAGGAACTGGGACAGGCGGATTAATAGGTGCCCAAAACACGGGTTTGATCTTTGATACATGGAAGGCAGGGTGAATTCTCTTGTACGTAGGAGGAAGTTTGAGGCGGACTGCCACCGGACTAATGATCTTGACAGGAAACGGGCCAATAAATTTGGGAGCAAGCTTATTAGAGACGGAGGAGAGAGGAATGTTCTTAGTAGAAAGCCACACTTTTTGACCAACGACGTATACGGGAGGCTTTGACCGGTGGCGATCGGCCTTGGCCTTGGTGCGCGCCCCCACTTGGAGAAGAGTCTCACAGGCTCTAGTCCAAGTGTGGTAACACCTCTAGATGAAGGCGTGAGCGGAGGGGACCGCGACTTCGGATTCCGTATTGGCAAAAAGTGGTGGCTGTTAACCTAAACTACACTCAAACGGAGTAAGGCCCGTAGCTGACACTGGTAACGAGTTGTGTGCGTACTCCACCATAGAAAGTTGTTGGCTCCAAGAGGAAGGATTCTTGGAAACCAAACATCCCAATACTCTCTCCAGATCTTGGTTGGCCCTCTCTGATTGACCATTGCTTTGGGGATGAAACCCCGAAGAGAGACTAACCGTCGCCCCCAATAATCTACAAAACTCTTGCCAAAATTTGGACACAAATTGGGGACCCCTGTCAGAGACCACGTCCATCGGGAGGCCATGTAAACGAAAGACGTGATCTATGACAGCAACCGCTGTCTCCTTGGCTGAAGGTAATTTGGGCAAGGCGATAAAATGAGCCGCCTTCGAGAACCGGTCCACGACCGCCAAAACGACAGTCTTGCCCTGCGAGGGCGGGAGGGCGGTAACAAAATCTAGCGCGATGTGGGACCAGGGTCTCGAAGGGACTGACAGCGGTTGTAGTAACCCATCAGGGGGTCGGTTGGACGTCTTACCAGTGGCACAAACAGAGCAAGCCAAAACAAAACTACGGATATCACGAGCCATTAACGGCCACCAGAATCGTTGCTTAACCAAAAAACTGGTACGATTAACTCCTGGATGACAAGCTATACTGGAGCAATGACCCCACTGAATGACTTCGGACTGAAGTCTTCAGGGGCGTTACCCCTTCTAAGGCCTTCATGACCTTCGATTCGACCTCCCATCTGAGAGTGGAGACCACTAATGTCTCGGGTAAAATACACTCGGGAGTGGACGGGCGTTCGGAATGGTCAAAAACACGAGATAAAGAATCGGGTTTGATGTTTTTGGAACCCGGGCGGTACGAAAGAGAAAAGTCAAAAACGATGAGAAAAAAAACGTGCAAGGGTGAATCTTATCGTCTGTGGCAGAACGTTGGGAAAGAACTGCTCCTACCCCCACCTCTGACGCGTCGACCTCCACCACGAACTGACGAGATGGATCAGGGGCAACGAGGATGGGAGCCGAAACGAAGCGGCTCTTAAGTTTGGCAAATACAGCCTCCGCTGTATCGGACCACCTGAACATTGTTCTGGGGGAGGTCAAGGCGATCAGAGGAGCGACTAGTTGGCTGAAGTTACGAATAAAACGTCGATAAAAATTGGCGAATCCCAGAAACCTCTGTAGGGCCTTACGGGAATCTGGACTTGGCCAATTTATCACAGCCTTAACCTTGTCAGGATCCATATGCACTCCCTCAGACGAGACGATGTACCCTAAAAAGGGGACGGACTGTGCATGAAAAACGCATTTCTCCGCCTTGACAAAAAGCCCATTCTCTAGCAACCTCTGAAGCACTCGTCTGACGTGCTGAACGTGTTCCTGGAGAGAAGAGGAAAAGATCGATATGTCATCCAGGTAAACATATGAATTGATCAACCTTATCTCTCAGCACGTCATTGACGAGTGCTAGGAAGACCGCGTTCGAGTTGGATAGCCCGAAGGGCATAACAAAGTATTAAAAGTGCCCTCTGGGGGTATTAAATGTGGTCTTCCATTCATCTCCCTTCCTTATGCGAACCAAATGATAAGCGTTACGTAAATCCAATTTTGTGAAGATGGATGCTCCCTGCAATTGTTCGAAAGCTGAAGACATCAACGGCAAAGGATAAGTATTCTTTACCGTGATGTTGTTCAACCCTCGATAATCAATGCACGGTCGCAGAGACCCATCCTTCTTCCCCACAAAAAAGAACCCCGCCACCGCTGGAGATGAGGAAGGTCTAATGAATTTGGTTGCTAGAGAATCAGAAATATATTTCTCCATAGCCTCCCTCTCTGGGACAGAAAGTGAATATAACTTGCCCTTAGGCGGAGACTCACCTGGTACTAAGTCTATGGTACAGTCATAGGGACGATGTGGATGAAAGAGAAGCAGCACAAGACTTACTGAACACTTCTCTCAGGTCCTGGTACTCTTCGGGCACATTAGATAAATTCACCGCCTCCTCCTGGAAAACAGACACAGGTACAGACGAACACGCAGACACTAGACATGACTCATGACACGTATTACTCCACATAGAGATAGAATTGTGCCCCCAATCGACTCTGGGATTGTGTTGTGTGAACCAAGGATGACCAAGTACGATCGGTGCCATAGGTGAGTTCATGAGGAGGAATGTTATTGTCTCAGTGTGGTTGCCAGATGTGATGAGAGTGATGGGTTCAGTAGCATGTGTAATGTTGGGAAGCTGTTGTCCATTGAGAGCATTGACAGAAATCTTGTACGTGAGAGGGGTGATAGGAATGTGAAGACCGTGAGCCAGTTCTAAATCCATAAAATTACCCTCTGCCCCCGAATCCAGTAAGGCCTTGGTGTCCTGGGTGTTGGTTGCCCACCTTAGTCTTACCGGAAGGAGAGTAGATGATGATGGTGATGATGAGGTCTTCTCGGCGGAGATCCCACCCGATAGTAGCCTCCTAGTTACTACCGGGCTAGATCCTCTTAACAGGCATGAGTGGATGAAGTGGCCCGCCCTCCCGCAGTAAAGGCACAGTCCTAGGGATCTCCGCCATTCTTCTCCTCCCGGGAAAGCCACCTGCATGTGCTCCGGATCGTAAGAGGAACTGACCGTATCCAGTAATTCTGAACGTCTGGTCGCCATGCCGCGAACTGGATGGTCTTGTTGGAAACGGCCCATTCTGCTCAGCCGAGCATCCACTCGAAGTGCTAATTCGATAAGTCCATTGAGACTAGTGGGAAGGGCCAGCATATAAATTTCCCTCTGAATACGGTCAGCCAACCCATGCAGGAATCTGTCCCACTGCGCCTCCTCATTCCATCGGCACTCTGCAGCCAGGGTGCGGAACTGGATGGAATATTCAGACACCGAACCGTGACCTTGGCAGAGATCGGCGAGTAGTCTGGCCGCCTCCCTACCCGCCACCGTTTGTAGACAAACTGTAGCTCACTGCAAAATAATTATTTGATAAAGACAATGAGGATTAGAGAACAGGATGTCAAGCATTAAGCAAAAATAGGTTTTCTCATAAAAGCAAGGTATTCAGTATCCCGAAGCCTCTCTTATATTAAAATCCATAAAAAAAGTCATTGTCTCCCAGCCAGTGAACCACCATGTTACTCTGTGTGTATGTGTGTGTGTAATTGAGTAGAGACTGTGGAGATATTGCCATATTTCTGAGTTTAAATGGGCTTTAAAAGATTGCTCAGTTTAACATTTCCTCATTATTATTCTAAAAGTAATGTAAAAAGGAATTCAAGATGTTACAAGGCAGCTTTAACATGTCCCAGAATTATTGTTTTATAATTAAGCATTACAAGCTCATGCTCATAAAAGTGCACATTTGTGCAGTTATTGCATATCAAACATGAGAACATGGTATTGTAAGTTCATTAACTGTGGTGCTCAATTTTAATTGGTATCTCTTTTGATTTGTAATGGTATAATGTTTATTTCAGACCTGATGGAAGTGAGCAAGAAAGGACAAAAGAAACCAAAAAATCCATCAACAGCTCTCTTCACACGAGAATTCGTACTAGAGAGGAGCAGAAACACAAACAAGCCACAAGGCAGCAGTTGAGGAGGATCCACGCTGAAGATGAACTGTACACATGTGATCAGTGTGAGAAGAGTTTCACATGCAAAGAAGACCTGAAGAAACACATGAAAATCCACAGTGGAGAGACGCTGCACACGTGTGAACAGTGTGGTAAGGGTTTCAAACTCAAAGGACAACTTGGGATACACATGAGGATCCACACTGAAGAGAAGCCGTTCACATGTGATCACTGCGGGAAGAGTTTCTCACAAAAAGCACACCTTAAGGAGCACATGAAAATCCACACCGGAGAAAGGCCGTAGTCATGTGATCACTGTGGGAAGAGCTTCCTTCAAAAAGACAGCGTTCAGAGACACATGACAATCCACACTGGAGAGACGTCGTTCACATGTGATCGATGTGGGAAGAGTTTTGACGTCAAAAGAAGCCTGTTATCACACATGAAAATCCACAGTGGAAAGAAGTTACACGTTTGTGATCAGTGTGGGGAGAGATACAGATGCAAAAAAAGATCTTAGGCAACACATGACAGTCCACACTGAATACAGGCCGCACACATGTGATCAACGCGGGAAGGGTTTCACACGAAAATAACACCTTCAAAGACACATGCTTATCCACACTTGAGAGAAGCCGCACACATGTGATCAGTGTGGGATGGGTTTTGCAAAAAAAAACGTCCTTGCCGTACACAACTATCCACACTGGAGAGAAGCCGCACGCATACGATCAGTGCGGGAAGAGTTTTGCACTGAAAAATAGCCTTAATGAACACATGAAAACTCTTACTGGAGAGAAGCGGCACACATGAGAGCAATGCGGGATGAAATTCACACAGAGATCGCACCTTATGGTACACAAGAAAATCCACACTGGCGAAAAGCTACACACGTGCAATGAATGTGGCAGGAGTTTCACACACACTTCCACGCTAAAAAAACACCTACATACCCATTCTGAACAAAAACCGTTTTACTGCGATCAATGCGGCAAAGGTTTTAATCTGGAATCAACCCTGAAGAGCCACCTGAAAGTTCATGCTGAAGTCGTTGTCTTTTCTGTGACAAGAGTTTTAGTCTGCTGAGTGTTTTTAAGCTGCACCAGAGAAGGCACGGCTCTGTGAAGTCTTTTCTGTGCTTTGAGTGTGGGAGGTCCTTTTTTACAAATACTGAGCACCAGACAAGTCACACTGGAGAGAAACCTAACAAGTGTTCGCACTGTCACAAGGGATTCTCTTTGCTGGGAAACATGAAAAAACATGAGAGGATCCATACTAGAGAGAAGCTGCAGACTGCAAACTGCCCTCCAAGTGAGAAGAGTTTTAGTAAATGATGCATTCATACAAAACACAAACGTATGAAATCGTGACCAAAGTGAGCAATAGATGGAGAAGGGCTTGTGAAAAGCAGTGAAAAACAAGCTGATGGATGTGCAGACAGAAGAAACTTACAGAAGGATAAACATCACTGCAACACTCCACTGATCTGGGCTTTATGGCGGTGTGGCCAGCCTCAGTCCTCTCCTCAGTGAAGACACATGAAAACACTTGGAAATTGCAAAAAAGCACCTAAAGGACCCTCAGACTGTGAGAAACAATATTATCTGGTCTGATGAATCATTTCAAATCATTTAACTAACCAGCTAATATTCATTGAGAATATAGACAACACATGCATTGATGTAATTGTCTATGGGCAATATGTTTAATCTGTTCTATTTTTCTATCTATCATGATACACTAATGATTCATTATTACTTGATACAAAATTATATTTAATAATACAAAACAAAATAACTTCACATGATGTTTCTCTCTCTGTGCCATTTAGTGCTTTCAGACAATGATGTTTGTCTTTGATCATTTCTGTGCATGCTGCATAATATAATGCCGAAATAAACAATCAGCATATAGATTTGTTACTATCTGACGTATTTGCATTTAATTTGCATTGAGAAATTGGTTTTCTTGATAGTTTCAGAATCCGTTCATTAGAAACAGTAGAACAGAATATAATATTTAATAGATTACCCCAGCACAGTAGGTGGCAGTATGAACGTGTTTTGTTGACCTAAAAGACGACAGAAGGATAAATCCAGTAACAGGAAAAAGAAAAAGTGTTGCTACAGCTTGTGACCGTTGCACAGCACATTGTTTTGTGCAGTGTAATTTTCTGCCGAAATTGTCTTGTTTAATAAAACGATGAAAATATTAAAATTAAAAGACTATTAGGACTAATCCTAAAATTTTCGCTCGCTTTGTTGTTGTCTGAACTGTGAAGTTGTCCGTGTTTGCTCACATCTGTGTTGATCCCAGTGTAATGGCAGAGCGAGGAGCACATTTAACAACAGCGGCTCCAGCTGAAGACAGACCCTCCGTGTTTGAGGTTTTAGCTCAGGACTCGTTGATGAATGCTGTTAAACCTGCATTACTGCATGCTGTGAAGGTATACTTACCCATTTAATATATCGTGTATTGCATTTGACACTACTGTACAGTAAATGACCTTATGGTATAAGACTAATCTTGCTTCATGCTCTCATATACCTGACAGATTGTAAAGTGAATCACAAGAACTTGTTGTGTGCGAAATATAGTAGCAGTATGTACAGCTGTCCTCATACGCACTGAATAACTTATGACGCACTCTATTTGCCATAATGAGCAAAATTCAGTCCAAGAACACTGTGTTTGAAACCCTCAGCTGGACCTTTCATCTCCAGAGAGAAGGATGAACCAGGCTGAACTGGACTGCGTGAAGCTATTTACACAAAACTGGATTTAAAAACACAAAATAACCACATTTGTGAGCATAGGCCATGGGCTTCCAATCTTTTAGATGCCACAGACCCCCAAATATGATTTTCTTCATGTGATGGATCCACATGATAAAATGTTAGACATCTATAGAGTTTCCTGTATAAAGATGGAAGTTTTCCTGTAAAAAACAACGTGTTGTATATTATATTGTTTTTATTTATCTTATCTAAGTCTAGTTAAATTTTCATTTATTTTAATCCAGATTTTAAAATCAATTTTATTTGTTTTAATCTTATTTTTAATATTTTGTACTATTCTTTTTTTCTCTGAGCATTTCCTGGGACCCCCTAGCGTACCATTTCAAACATATTTCTGTTGTTTTATATATACTAAAATATAGCAATGATGAAATATACTTCACAGTATTTACTGCCATTGAAAATCATTGATTGTCTGTCTCTGTCCAAAGATCCTTGCCACGTCTAACCCCGCTCGCTATGGAGTTCTTTGGAGAAGGTTTGATGAGATTTACGCTGTCCTGGACGTGTTATTGCAGCATCATTTCCTCTCCCGCACCAGCGCCTCATTTTCGGAGAATTTCTACGGTCTGAAGCGTGCCGGAGAAGACGGCACGCGTGCAGCTCATCTGGGACTCCGGCGCAGACAGCACTGGCGCTCCCTGTTCCTTCTGGCCCTCCTTCCTTACCTACACACCAAACTGGAAAAAATCCTGGCTCGACAGAGAGACGAGGACGATTTCTCCATCCGCTTGCCTCAGTCCTTCATGCAGAAGATGTACAGGGCTTTTTTGGCTGCGTACCCCTTTGTGTGCATGGCTTGGGATGGCTGGGTCTTTTGCCAACAGCTTTTGTATGTTTTCGGCAAAACTCGGACACATTCTCCGCTCCTGTGGCTGGCAGGGGTTAAACTCTCATACCTCACGGCTAATGACATACGCAGCCTGGATCTCAAGCCATCGGGCCCCGCACTGAGCCCCAGTCAAAGGTGAGTTTATTTTGAGTCTCTGCTACATTACTTTCTTGAGGTTTACCAAAATATAAAGACGTTTAATTAAAGCCAAAATCTCTCTTTTCAGCTTCAGAGAGCAATTTCAGCACTGGGTCTCTGCAGCGGTTGGTGGTGTGGCTGTGTCTCTGTCAACCAGCCTCTCGATTGGAGTGTTTTTCCTGCAGTTCCTGGAGTGGTGGTATTCATCCGAGAACCAGAGCACTGTTAAATCCTTGACCACCCTTCCAACCCCTCCGCCGCCTCTCCACCTTCACAGCCAGGAGACGTCGCCCACACACATCAAAGTCTGCCCGCTCTGCAGGAAAGTGCGCACCAATGACACCGCGCTGGCCACTTCGGGCTATGTGTTTTGTTACAAGTGTATATATGTGTTTGTTAAAGCCAATCACAGGTGTCCCCTCACTGGCTACCCTTCAGGACTGCAGCACCTCATTAAAATATACGCACCTGATGGATAGACTGGTAACATCTGTTTAGTTTGATTTCCAAGATGCATCATTAATGTGGATCTGTCCGATTTGACCTAATTATTGCACATCGTTCAGGTGAACAACAGGTTAAGTGTTAATTGTTATCCTAAGGAAGCTACTATAATTAGTTTTTGTGATACGGTTAAAATTATTTTTTAATTTGTGAAATGTGTAAAGATTACATTTGTACAGATATCATCATTGCCGACTCTTGTTTATAGTTGCAATGCAATTAAATGAATGGCAGATCTTTTCTTTCATATTGTGACATGCATTCAATTGTAATAAATGCCTGGGGAAAAATAAAAACAGAGCTGGGACTGCTGTGCCCCAGTTGTCGATTGGATTTTGGGATGTTCGTTGCAGGCAAAAGTGAAGGCTACTAGTCACTCGTTCTCATCAGAACAGGGTTATTGTGGGCCATAAAGAGTCTTAATTCACCCTTGACAAACTTGGTGCAGAAAGTCTTAAATCCGAAAAGTCATGGGATTAAATGGTGCAATGACTGCAAAAAATACATATTTGTCTTGCTCTCCATTACAAGTGTGTTAAAACAAGATATATTTATTATTTACTAGATGAAAAATAGATTTCTCAGAAATTAAGTGAGTTTTTGTATCTGTTAGTGAGGTATGGAAATATCCCCTTCAAATTTAGTTGATTTTTCTGTGCCTCAGATATTTCTTGTTTTAATCGTAAACATGTCATTTTGATCAGTTTCTACGATTTTTTATTTATTTATTATTAATTCAAAAGTAGGTTAATACAGATCTGTTGTAACTCAGTCTTTGAGTTAAAGTGTTGCTAATACAACACAATGTGTGCTCCCTTACATTTAGAAAACTAATTGATGTATTCCCTTTAATTTATTTCTTACAGTTTCTTTAACTGGTCTTAAAAAAATTCACTAAGATTTTTACCTGCCAGGAACATTGTCAGAGATGGTCCACTTACAACATATTGTTAAAACAGCACAGTCAATTAGTCAACATGCATTTACAAAATGCATTTAATTCAGTTCATATGGTGCTATTTTCACACAGTTACATTCAGATACAGCAACAAGTCAGAGCTTATCCTCAAATTTACAGGCTCTGACTCTGTCATCTGTTGTAGCTTAGTGACAGCAAATGTATAAAGCCTCCTGTCACTGCAATTTACAGCTGACTAATACACGGATAGACCAACATGCATGCCGAGGGGCCTCTGACCACCTCAAACTGTAAGAGAAACTGATGTGAAGTCTTGACTGGCAGATTGTGCAAGAAACAGAGATGAAGTTTTGAGAAGTCAACCAAATGATCGAATCTGTGACAGCACAAGGATATCTGAGCTCCTTACATCACTGGTTTGATTAGATGGAGGAAAAGCACGTTGATTTTGCTGTAACGGAGCACTGCATGGAGAAGGTATTTTTTGTAGGTCAAAACCAGGAAATGAGTTTGCACTTTACCACTTGTGGTTTCATTGTCCTGAAGTCTAGTTTTTTTATATACATATATGTCTGTGGTTAATTGTCTGAAATAAGGACTGTGGTTTACAAGCTCTGGATAGTTTCATGGTTTCCCTTTACGACATTAACTAGTAATTCTACTTGTCTTGAAAAAGGCTGTTGCTAACAAGTGGTTAAATAAGACTAGAGAAGTTGGGAAATTAAATCCCTATGATATAAATCAAAATATTTAAATGATTATAAAAACATAAACATCTACTCAACAGGCTGCTTTTCACATTTTTCAGTGTTTAAATCACACTCTTGCAAAACTAGTCTAACTCAAGCTTCTAAGGAAAATCCATCTTAAAAACTGAAAGAGTTGTTGGAAGCTTAGGTTAACTCCAACTCCACAACTGTGGCTTACTTCGTTTATAGCATATGTTTAGGCTCCAAAACTAAGACGTTTTATTTGCAGAAACTGTGATGAGATTTGTTGGCCAGAGAGCTGCTTTTCTGCAAGAATCTATAAACCGAAAAGAAAAAAAAAACCCATGCCTGCAGTGCCCTACCTGCTTATGTTCAAGTGAAGCTGGTTGGTTTAGCCGTTTGTGTATTTGAATCAAGTAATTTGGTTTAAACAAGCAGGTACAGGTCACTCTGGATCCAAAAGAGCTGAACCAAATCCAATCAGCTCAGAAATAAAAGCAAATACTAAATACATTTTAAGCAAAGATGCAATCTGAGAATCAAGCACATGTTCCCAGTCTGGGAAAATTCCTTGGCCCTATGTTACCACTCCCTGAAAAACTGCAACATTACCAAACATGTGCCACCAGTTAAGAGAACACAAAATGGTTACAAACGATCTTTGGTTCCTACCTTTGTAGTATTAGTAATGCAAACTGGCTCTCTGCTCAAACTCAAACATGAGACATCAGCAGCTCAGAGAGAAGATTAAACTTAGTCAATCAGATCTTGGTCAAATGATGCCAAAGGGCAGCAATACCAAGTCAGTTAAGTTCTTTCACTCATCATTGCTGCAGGAACTTTACAGGGTCTTTTTCAACAATTAAGCAGAATCACTCACCATTAAACATCTACCAGAGTTTAAATAACTGACAAACACTTTGATACAAAAGCTGCCACAAGTCAATAAATACTTGCTTGGTTATGTATAATAAACATGTGAATTTGATCCAACACCTCAAACACTGTGGAGACCTGCTTGAGACTGGTTTTTCAACAGCATCTTCACACAAAACCACAGTTTGTCAAGTCATTGACTGATTAAGTAACTAGGAAATTACCTTAACCTTTATAGTTTGTCGGCACTCCAGGCCTCCTCTGCACACTTGTTGACATTTATCATCATTAGTCTGCGGCATAACACAGCTTCACCTGAGTTACCAATCAAGCCCAAGGGATCATCGGTCATTTCTCCAGTTAATTCATGTCACTGAGGTCGAAAGAGGTTAGGCTGCTGTCCAACATGAGAAACGAGTGCTTTTTTAACAGATCAACCCACATTAAATTAATCAAACATCTGTTTTGTAGCTCTCTGGACTGAATGTGGATTTTAATATGAGGCTCAGGAGGGTTTCCATAGGTTTGGCTGTGTGTGGAGTGATAACTGCAGGTACACTGCAATCTTATGTGGAAATCTAGTGTAAAAACATCTTATCTCTTGGCAGTCTAATTAATATTCTGTGGCAGATATTACTTCCAATGCATTCATCACTTTGGAGAAGCTGAGAATTTAGTATTGTAGTAAACATTTTGCAAAAAGTATATGTTATGCATTTAATGTAGAAAAATTGTAAACAATGCACAGTATTCATACAATGCAATGCAGAAATATGCTATTCCAAATGCATACATTTATAGAATAACTTAATTCACCATTAAAAGTTTAATGTGCATTTAGTACTTTTTCTGCATCATAACTAGACACATACTTGCTTTAATCTCATTTGCAATGTCTTTCTCTGCCAGCAAGTCGCCTCACTTCTCGTGTGTCTGCCAATCACAGCTGTGCAACCTGACCATTCACATGCTTCCCAGGAGCACGAAACTGACCAGGATCATGTGAATGTCACAAAAACTTGTTCAGCCACATTTGACCAAAAAATTAAAACAAAAGAAAAGAAAGAGGCATTATATTTTGCACGAAGAGAAAATGAATCCCATTTCTGTACCATGTTGCATTGTGTCATTAGTTACATTTTTAACATTAAGGAATTAAGCACATTTCCCAAAATGATTTCTGCAGTACAGCAATCTTTACAAAAAAAGGGGAAAAAATCCTAAAAAAATAAATACAACTTTTAAACATTAAGGACGGTACAACAACATACTACAAAGATGTACTAGTAATTAAAAATTTTAATAAGTCAGAAAGATTTGAGTGGTACGTGACCCAAGCATTTTCATGACTCAGCCTCTTAAGGTTGTCTGCTGATTCATACAGCCATTTCTGGAAATATGAATATGATAATATGAAAGTCACATAGAAAACAGCAGTCCGTTCTTGAACGGATCACAGAGGCATATCAAATGTCCTTTGGACACAGAAATGATAAAGATTTGAAGAAAACAATAGTTTGCGTTTATTTGACATAAATTAACACAAGTACAGACAAAGTGAACGGACATGCTCAACAAAACATTTGGATAATAGTCGGCTACATGTAGATGCAAAAACAAAACAAAACTGTTTACACTATATATGCGTTTATCTATTGATAGTGTGGCACAATGCAACAGAACTATCGAAGATGACATGAACAGAACTTTTCCACACATACACAAATAGAAAAGTGCTTTTTAAAGCCCCCACAAGCAGTGTACACACGATTGTGCTCAAGTTCACTTGTCTGAGCTATGAAACGAATAGTGCTTCACTATGCCTGGTTACAGGACTGACTCATGACACTATTAAATTAATGCTTAAGGCATGAAATAAAGCAGTAAACAAAGACAGCAGATGAAATCAGTCTGTATACTCTGAAAACAAACCAGACACATCATTTCCACGGACTATACTACAAGTGCACTTTTGTCAGTTTTATTATTTAAGACAGGCAGAAATTGGTCCGACTTCATTTTCCCCCTGGAATGTTTTCTTCAAACTGACATTATTTTGAGCTTGATGACAGGACTGCCAACTTGGTTCACATTAAACCGTTTCAGCTCTGCAAAGCTTTTTTGTCTTTCTCAAGTATTGTTTAGTATAACTACCTGTGCCCATTAAAGTCATTTGTTGGAGCAAATCATCACTGGCCCTAGTTACTGACATCGACAATGTAAACTTTTAGTAGCCCAAAGGAATAAAATTCAATAGGCCTTGTGTGAAATATGGATAAAAACTCCACCTTTGTGCTTGACAAGTGACAGTGCATTATATCACACATGCAAAACCTTCGATGAAGTACAAGCACGCAGTGAGTCTGGCTAAAGCGTCTTGATTTCACACCCAAGCTAAAAATACTGCACTACATATAGACCTAGTACGAGCGATACTTCTGTAACAGATTGGAGAAGAATCCTCTGCAGGCTGGAAGATTACAGTATTAAAGATCCACTGTTAACAGAGACAAACTATACGGGGTGCATCAATCTGTGTTGTTTTCTTACAGGGAAATGAACATTCGGTCATTTACTCACCCACACATAAAGCGTTATCAGTGCAAAGGAAAGAAACAACATGAGGGTGATTGATGATGACAATGTTCATTTTTGAGCGAACGATCACTTCCTACTGAAGCTCAAAGAGGCATGTACATTACAAAAGCTGGGAACTGCAGTTAAAGTGACTCTGGCAGCTGTGATCCATAATGGATCCAAGACCAACTCATATGGTCTCATTATCTGTTGATCCAGGATGGCACCGCAAAAGGAAGAGAAAAGGGCAAACGATATCAAAGCAAGCCACTCTGTGATGTCCATTTTTGTATATTTAGAGGCATGGAAAATGGCACTCAAAAACAAGTCCAAAATGACCTACAGCCTAAAGAAATACAAAACAAATAGCCCTTGCGGTAGAAATCTTGTAAACGTGCAGCTTTTTGCTGTAAAACATTCTCAGTTTCTACACAAGAAATCCTCCCACCAGCTAACAAGGCATTTCGTCGCAGAAGAAAACAGATAATAAACAGGAAAGACTCAAGGAGGAGTTTAAATGTGCTTGTAAGCTTGAAGAGTCAAGTAACGGGACACTGCGCGAAATGAAGGGCATTCCTGGATCTCACACCACCTGCAGGCCTCGCTCGTGGCCGTCCAGCTGCACCTTGATTTTGTGCAGTTCCTCGATCTCTTGATGGTGCCGCTCTGTTTTGTGGCGCACTAGCGAGCGGTAGAAGTGAATGGTGAACACCACAAAGATCAATCCAACTGGCACCATGATGATAGTGGAGGCCAAAGCCGCCTGCCAGCCGCTGTGGCAGGGCTGAACCGCGGGAGAGCTGCAGTTCTGCTTGAGGGCTGTCCCAGAGTCAACCGGCAAGAACTTTATCCAGCAGAGGAGCACCACCTCTACCAGGAACAAAAGGATGCCCAGAGCGGTGGAAAAGCACCAGGCCAGCTCTATATAGTGGTGCATCCTCTCGTGGGGAGACTCGGAGACAGAGTTGAGATTGTGGATGTTGCTGACAGCTTCCACATTGGGCAGGATGCAGGTGCTGATGAGGAGGGCGAACAGGTGGACGGCCACCAGCACTGTGGTACACACACTGAAGGCAATGAGCAGGAGCGGGGGGTAATTGTACTGCATCTCCAGCTCCACCTCCACCATGGCCACCTGGTCACAACCACACGAGAAACAAGAAAACAACACTGCTAATGGTCACCTAGAACGTGTTTTGCCATTTTTGGCTTTTATTCGTATAGGACTGCATTTTAGACAGGAAGTGAAGTGGGAGGGGGCAGGTGTTCGAATCCCGACTCAAGGACCTTTCCTCTCCGACTTCGCTTCCTGTCAATTCTGATATGTCCAGTCACAATAAAGGCAAAATAAAATAGTTTTATACTTCAGTCAATAGCTATGAATCACATACCTAAAGATTCTCAGGTCTATCCTATAATAAAAATGCTAATATTATAATAATAGTCTTTTGTCTGGTTCAAACAAAGGTTTGTAATGTTACAATTAATCTCAGAACTGGCTGGTTTCATAACTCTTTACTGAAGAATGTTTGAAGTCCCTATAGAGAAAATAAACGTGAAAAATACTTCCGGTCAAGTGGGTGGTCACTGTCTTGGCCAAAAGTGGTTAGACACAAAGTTCCATCAGACAAAGACAAACTTATCTCCAAACCATCTCATGCTTCGAAGAATTTCTACAACCCACACCCTTTGTACAAAGTTTAGCAACAGTTTCCTGATACATTCACTAAAATAAAATCTACACAAGAGTGTGGCCATGACAAGGGTCAAATATATTTAATAGCTCCAACACTTTTCATACTCACCATGGCAAAGCCAGACAGCAGGGCTGAGGTTCGGCTGGAGGCTTTGAGCTTGGCCCTGCTGAGGTAAAGTTTCCTCCATGAGAGAGCCTGGACCGAGTGGTGGTTGGAGGTAACCAGCTCCAGATAGCTGCCCCGAACCCAATCCCTGTAGTCCATCCCACCACCATCCTGCAGCCGGTCTGAGCCCCCGGGCGCGGTGGAGCCCATTGGCACACTCAGCTCACTGCTCATAGTAACTGTGAATAAGTTTATAAACATAATATCATACAATATACTCTAATGTTCACTCTTTCATAACATAAAAAATATATATATGATAATCATGATAATTCCATGGTATTCTTTGAAGGACCTTTAAATACCATTTTATATGAATAAGTTAATAATTCATTAAATTATATGTGAATGTGATATAAATATATTAAAAAATGTGAAACATACCTTGGCCTTGCTCTGCTTTCATCACACATCTCTGGTTAAACAGAAAGTTAATATGTTAAATAATACAAATTACAACTAACATTTAGAATTAATAAATGCTAAGATAAACACAGACAAATAATATGCTAAAATATAGCATAAATTAAGTCCTGCAGTCCTTTTTATTCTGCTAGTCTTTGGCTCTATGGTGCTGTATGCATTCACAATACATGGTTACTCTCTCAAATCATTATATAAATAAAAATTATTAATTTAAATATTTAACAATAAATGCAAATATAAAAATATCACACAGACTTATCAAATACCTAAACTAAAACCACAACAACAGATCTTCTCTTTTTCTTCCCTGACAGCTCACACAATAACTCTAGTGTTATCTTCATCCTCACAGACATCTGCATCAGACATACTCGCTTTTAACTGCACTGAAAGCAAATATAGTGCATCTCAGCATCTGTATTGCATTGTTTTCTACTACAGCCTGGTCAAATAACAAAATAGAAAAATATCCTTTCCGATCAATCTCATGCAAGTCTAGGGCTGAAGCTAATAGTGTTCAAGGCGGAAACAATTCAGTTGGCCCAGTTAGCATGTTTTACATGTTATTTTAAAAATGATCAGTGGCCTAGCGTTCCTAGATATGGCCTAGACAGAAGTGATACACAGAATGAGTTGTATCATCAAAAATAGAACGGTGAATATTTTTTTTTTTACCAAACTAACTGAATACAGAAAGCTGATATATTTCACTTTTACAGTGACATGTGAATATCATGGTATATATAATGGTAATGACGCCATCACTGTACCAATGGTTTTTCCATAATATTTCAGATAGCACCTTCTTCTCAAGTCAGATCATACAGTGGAGCCACAAATTCCTACAACAGCGTGTGGTTATTTCTACAGATGAATGTAGCTGCGGTGTGTTGGTTATTGAAATAGTCAGCAAATGTGCTCCAAGTCTGACGTATTGTGGTAAAGTTAGTTTGATGTTTGACATTCATTCAAATGAACTCTTTGCGGCCCATTATGTTTTGAGACCAAACTAACTCAGATAGTCATAAATATATGCCCTTTAAGTTGCACAAGCCTTCGTTTCTAGGGGATTTTTTTTTTAACTTAACCATTTAAATTAATTAAACAATTTAACTACGTGTCATTATAATATAAAACCAATAATAAAATGTTCAGAAAAACCTCCCTGTTATTGCACAAAGTTCCATTTTTGGAATTACCATTTTATGTGTTTAGAATAATTTTACAACTTGGTTTTATATTATAATGACACGTTGTTTAATTAATTTTAAAAAAAAAATCCCCTAGAAACGAAGCCTTGTGCAATGTAACGGGCATATATTTATGACTGATTTAGTTTGGGCTCAAAACATAAAAATATATATAACTTATATATCCAATGACCGTCAAACTAACTTTACCCTCGTGTCAGACGCTTGGGACCAGAATAAAACTGCAGGAAAAGGGTCATTAGTGAACAGCGGCTGTGCAAACATATACGTCCAAACAAAGTGTGTTTCTGTGGGGTCCACTAATTAACTTATAAATCGGAGCACAATGAACGCCAGGCCACATATGTGTTTCTCGGCACACACAACTTCCCTTACAAACCACCACAAGCACAAAATATCAGAGCATCAGCGATCAAACTGCACAGCTTGACTGAAATCATCTTTGTGCTCGCATCCGACTCACCTTTGCTGCCAGTCACTTTCTGTGTTCACATCCACATGAGAGCCGAAATACAAACTGGATTTGGGAGATAAATGACCGTTGACAGCTCTAGCTGGACTCGCTTTTCCATTTAGCGCGAGTGCGATCTCCGATTCCCCAGCGATTCGTCCTTTTGAATCGGATCTTTACAATGTATCGGTTGAACAAAACCGGTTCACGACTTGACCTGATTTGTTCGTTCACCATTTGAACTGAATCAGTATTCAGTGCGGTTCTCGAGTCACCAATTCACTGAACTAAAACCGTCTCTGCGATGACTCACAACGAACCTAAATGCAGAAATAGAATCTACTTCAAATATGTTTTGACTGAGTTGTATTTACCCATAGAACCAGAGTATAAATATCGATTATTAATTTAATGTAAATTCAACTTATATTTAGGTTCCGTAGGACTTCATGCGCCAAAGCTTGGCTGCAAGAACTAAAAAGCCTACATGAAATACCATTAGTTCAAAAATGTAATAGGAAAACACAATAAACAGCGAGATATTAATGTTAGTTTAGAACAAGTAATATGCCACGCAAGGATGTCAGGGACCATGTCGAAATGTAAATACGTGTTGAGATAAATAATCAGTGAATCAGTTGTTTGAACCGGTTCTTGAATGGAACAATTCGAAAGAATCGGTTTGCGGAAATTAATCAGGCTTCTGTAGTTGTCACGTGATCTCCCCTACGCTCTCTGAATGCATCGGGTGACGTCAGAATTTACGATTATAATTAACGTTTATGTATTTATTTAATAAAGGCGGGATCTTCCCCAGACATGTCAACCAACCCGAAATCAAAATGAGTGACAGGCAGAAAGCGTCCTCTGATTGTCCAGTTTAATACGTGCACCAGGCCCCTTTCTCCTTCCTTTGCTGTTCACGTTCTAGTCTAGACCTATGGGTCTAGAGCTGGGAAAGTGATTATATAATTAGATTAAAAAAAAACACAGGCTATAGTAGCTCAAAAAGTATAAGTATATGCATTTCTAAATTAAATTGTGCCGCATACAAAATATCAAATCACAAATACAATGTGGCATCTGTAAGCACATTATGCTAAAACTTTTCTTTCAACTAGCTTGAATCTTTAAGGTAGATGAAGTCAGTTTCCGTCCTATTCAACAAAGACCAAGGGTGGCGAACGTCGGTCCTGGAGAGTTTCGCTTTAACCCTAATCAAACACCCATGAACAAGCTCATCAAGGTCCGAAGGGTTACTAGAAAGCTCGAGGCAGGTGAGTTTTAATTAGGACAGCAGCTCTTCAGGACCGGAGCTCGCCACCCCTCACAGAGAGGCCAGAAACAACCAGAAAATCCCAACATACGAACAGTGCCAGTGCATTAATTTAAAACCAACAAACAACAGAAAGAAAATTAAGGCAATCAAGAAAAAGACACAAATGTTCTCATCCAGAATTTTATAATGCCTAAAAAATTATGCGTATTTGGCGTCTATGTAATGCAAACTTGACATCAAAAAGAAAACAAAATACAATATAATGAAACCTTCCTTGAGATCATTCTGGGTGCATCTTGCCACAATTTGTCCTTTTATATAAACAAAGGAACATCTTAATATGTGCGTGTTAGTCCTTCTAAATACTCCAAACCCTACTGTACATCATTCGTCACTAAACCATCAGTACATCCGTATTGTTAATACTCAGATTCCACCAGTAGAGGGCAAACTGGGGCAACACATCTGCAGCTCTACAGAACAGACGATGAGCAGAAAACACACGAAGGCTCGTTTTCTTGAAAATCGTTTCAAAGGGAGAGAAAAGAAACCACAGGCACAACATTATAAGACAAAATGTTACAGTTTACTTCTACGGTGTATGTGAAATGTGAGCTTCAGCAGTTCAATTGGTATTTCAATAGAACTTTTGTCATTTGGGGTAAATTTCAAATGCATTCAGGTAAACAAACTTCATGGTCTCTCTTTCTCAAACCAGTTGGCTAAACAATGATCAAAAGACCACATGTACAGGTGGGTAGAGTTTAAACATCCATTCAAACATGAGTTTGCTGGAGAGAGAGAATTCTACACTGTGTTATAACCCCAAAGAGGCTTTTTTACAAACAACTTCAAGCATGAAATCTACAACAAACTTTTAAGCTCATGTGGTTCATTTGAAGTGTCAAAAGCAAGAATGACAACATTTTTCTTTTTTGTAAGGCAGTCAGTCTCTATTCAGAGTTCATAGAGGATTTGTGTTCACCACTGGAGTGTGAACAATCTTCGAAGAGTTCAAAATTCAATCGTATTTCTGAGGAAAAGCAGGACATGTCTGTCTGGAGAGCATCTTCTGCAGGCGTCTGGAGTGTAAGGACTCGTCCCAATGGTAACACATTTGATTTTAATCTTGAAATCACTTGGTAATCTTAAGGCTGAAAGTTTTACAGAAATCACAGTGCACTATACAAATGCAAGGCAGTGCGAATTGCAAGCACGACACCCATAATCTGCAGAAAACACGATCCAAAATGTGATTCTGATGCAGTAATATGTGTGAAAAGACAACTGTTGAACATCCTGGTTTTGGTTCGACTTCGAGCTTTAAAATCTTCAGCACAGAAAATGACCAAAAGCTCGATGAACAGACCATGACATCAAACTCTGAAGCTCTCTCCTTTGCCATCAATGTGCCGGAGACGCAGGTAGACGTCTGTGCCAATGCCCTGCATCGACTGGATGGCCAAGGAACCTCCCAAGTATTCGGCGTAAGCCCGAGATGTAGGCAGGCCAAAGCCAAACCTGGAGGAGAAAAACAAGTGGCATCACAGAGATGTTCTTCAATCCCATTACAGATCACCACAGCACATCCTAATTTATCCAAATCCTCAAAAAATGAACCTTAAACTGTGCCAAAATTACAAACTATTCCAAGCAGAAAAAAAAAAATTATTTTAATAAAAAAAAAAGATGCCGGTTGCAATCTGGTGTTCTGTAATTGTGATTTAAGACTGCTCGTAGTGAGGAGAGCTGCCATTAACACTTTACACTTACAGATCCAGATCGAACTGGTTAAATCTGGATCATGTAGTGCAGACCACTTTAGCGACTATACTGATCTCACAAGAATGCACAGAATTTGCCAAGTCAGCTGCTGCATGTGGACAAGTATTTAATCTTGAAGAGGTGAAAAGCATGTTATAACTGAAAAAAGTCCATCAATAATTTACATAAAAACCCAACTTTAGCACCAAACCTTTGAAGCAGAGCTCATGCTCTTTTTCACATTGGTCAAGCTCCTCTTACCCATGCATGGGTCCAGACTGGGGGCCGCTGTTGGTAATGTTGTTGAAAAGGTTGTTCATGCGTGGATCCTGTGCGCTCTGTTCAGCTGTGCTGAAGTGGTAATCCATCACCTGATCCAAAATGCTGTGAGGAATGCCACCACCACGGTCTGAGATCCTGGAAAGTAAAACGCACTGTAAATCACAGTTGAAACTTGAATGGTAGTGTGTATACACAGATTTAAATACAAAATATACACAACTTTTCCTGTTGAAACTAAGGTGAACGATTATGTTTCATAAACCTTTAACCTTCTAAAAATGGTGTAAACATCAAATAGAGCATGAATTTACATTGGACCAAAAACAGAGAGGACTTTGCATCATCACTTCAGACATCCACCAAACACCACTGAAACTAGTCAATACAGACATGGAGATACACGCTTTCCGTAAGTTTATGGTAAAATAAACATGGTCCATGAGTAAATATGCTAAGTGTGGAAAGAGGTTTTAAAGGGGTCATATGATGCTTCTAAAGAGAACATGATTTGATGTAATAAAATGTTTATGTGGTTTAAGGTATAAAAAACACATTATTTTCCACATAATGTACATAATTGTTTCTCCTCTATGCCCAGCATTCTGAAACGTGTCGATTTTTACAAAAATCATTGTTCTGAAAAGCGAGGTGTGCTCTGATTGGTCAGCTATCCATTGCGTTGTGATTGGCCGAATACCTCAAGTGTGTGACAGAAATGTTACGCCCCTCACCATACTGTGATGCCCTGTCCGGCTGGAGCGACAAGACATAAACATAAAACCCATTATAATCTTGATATAAACATGATTTCTAGTCATGTCCTCTTTTGGAAGGCCAAACAAAGTGGTTTAGCTTTTACAACCGTACACACACAGCATCAATACAACATGGTGGCTGCTGCGGCAACAACACTACAACGGGAATAAAAGGTACGCTTTCTTTGCATGAACATCTGGGCGACGTTACGCAAATCAACCCAAATTGTGAGGTAGATGTGGGAGCGTGTTAGAACAAGACGTTTTAAGAGGGTGTGGACGAGTGTTAACTTTTATAAAGAATCTCTCTTTGGATTTGAGACTTTAGTCTTTGCAACTTCACAGATCTTTTTTATACACCAAGAGCTTGAAACACTCCAAAGAGTAAGGAAAAATTGAAACCGCATCATATGACCCCTTTAACCAGACTGCTGATTGTGCACAGTGGGATAATGGACCTGGTTATAAACACAGCAGCACTCCACATGATGAGAGCTCAAATATCTGCGAACTAAACTCTCCACAATTTCCAGGAAAAAGCATTCTGCTGAGTTTAAAGCTGACCAACCACACCTAAAAGCCATGTATTCATACAGACTTTTTCCAAGAGATCTGACTTGGCTCTCTTTAAATTTCGTGCTCCAACCACATGAAAACTCAGCATGATTTAGATTTTTTATATTTGTATTGTATTGTATTTGGAAACCAATTCAAATCGGTTTCAGTGTGAATGGTCAGTTGGCAACTCAAATGTTTTATGTAAAGTCATACAATGTATTATCATGCAGGTGTGATGTTTCAATAGCGTTAGCTTACAGACTCACCTTATGACAAAGTCTGTGTCATTGTTGGCGATTGTTACCACAACATCAGGCACATTGTAAGGAGTCTCCAAGTGACTTTCCATTGTGGCCCTGAAGAACACAAAAGAATCCATTCATGAGCAATCTTTTATGAACATGTGATCATAAAAAACTCATGATGAAAACTTGGTAGAGGCCTGAAATAACTGTAAAAGCTCTCTTTTCTCCTCTGACTGAGAAACATGATAAAACGTTTTGTGAGCAAGGAAAGTGCATGTGACAGGGATTTATCTAAGACACTGGAAGCATCTTCGGGTCTTGAGCAGAAAGTTCATTTCCTTTGTGGGTATTATGATATATAGGCTAGTATACTGTGCTAATATACATCTACTGCCATAAAGATAGGACAAATACTCTTATTTGAACACTTAGAGCCATACTTACATAGAGTTTGCACTAGTGCATGCCCGCTTTTAGCATTAAACTAATGTCAAGATTTAGATTACACTGGTTCATAAATGCAATGCATGTGTTCTTTAATTCATGCATTGTCACTTAATCACTAACAGAACTTTCCATTTCAATCTGTGCTTTTATGGGATTGTGATCTCATGTTTTGCACGGCTTAGTAACTGGCCCTAAAATTGTTAATTCTCATTGAGCACTTGGATTTATGTATAAAAAAAATAAAATAATGATAATAATATTTCTTAATACTTCTGCAGTAAAACTACTACAGGCCAGATCAGTACATCACTGTCCAGAGTAATATTAGTTCATATTAATATTTAAAAAAAAAAAAAAAAAAAAAAAAACCTAAACAATATTCATAAGAAAAAATTGTTAAGTCATAAACTTCCACCAATCATAAGTTTCAGCTGCCACGGTCCCTACCAATTTAATACAAAGTCATGCCCTTCCTCAGAAATCAAAAGAATGAGGGATGTGAGGACTATCACAGTCTGTGCCTTGGGTCACTCTCAGTAAAGCAACTGTGACTTGCTCTTCTGACAAGAACATGCGGTTCTCTCGTGACTGCCTGAAGAAGAGTCCAGACCAGAAACATGTCTCTCAATTTGTACCACAAGCTCAATACAGGGCTTTGGAGGTATTCTTTATCCTTACTGAAAAATAATATTTCTCTGCCCATGTTCATGGTGGTTGTACTTTAACAGATGAAGAGCATCTAAACATTCTGGTTTCACCCTTTATTTGAAAGTTAAGAGTTTAGCGGTCCATTTTAGTCATGATAACTTGCACAGACAGGGTTGGTAAACAAACACATTGGTCTTAAAGTTACCACACAAATTTTAAATAATTTTTACAAATTATTCAAAATATTTATCCCAATGCAAGGCTGTCATTATGAAGTAAACATGATTTGTTCTTTTTTAAAAGCAGAAGAACGAGTCAGAATTATTGTTTTGCCATAGGCGACAACAGTTGCTGTTGATTGAGTTGAATCCAAGAACATTCCTTTTGAAAAAAGAACAGACAACATTGTCTGTTTCTAATTCTGTATAATAATTACAGACCTACATCCTCCTGCATTGTATGGAGATCCATATAAAAAAACTTTGGTTTTCAGCACACTGCATTATATTGAGAGGCGTAGAAATTGTTTTGGATAGTTTGCCACTGAACTGATACCATTGAACTTGGCAGGCAGTCTATGTGGGTGACCTTATACGATTGATACTTAGACAGACAGACAGACAGACAGACAGACAGAGAGAGAGCAAGAGAGAGAGAGAATACTTGGACCGGTCCCAGAACAGGAATTTCAGCTTTCTTATGGATACAATTATAAAGACCTCATAGGACTGTCCTCAGATTTTGGGGTTTTTCTAAAATATGTTATATGGGCAAGTCAGTATTCTGGGCGGTTGTTAGGTCACTGTTTTGTAGTTGCTTATTGGTCAAAAGACAAAATATGGCCTATTCTCAAGTCCATGAGATACTTGTACTGATGTTATCATCCAGCAGGTAAAGAAATATCTGGAACTGTGACAGTTATGCATGTCTAAGCAAGCTTAAAGACGTTTAAGGAGGTCTGTTAACATAGCAGAAAAATAACCAGCACCAACTAAGCCATTTCAAAATTCTTTGCTTTAAAATAAGTTTGATACTATAATTAAAGATAGATGTTTTATGCAAACCTTTCAAATAACCTTAACATTTTTCATTAAACCCTTTTCAGAATTAACATTATTTCACTTTGACTTATAAGTCTCTAAACAGTGAGGAAGCTCCACGTTTGATTTTTTTCTCACTATAATATCTGGCACTATATTGTGTCTCTTTTTAGCTGAAATGCTTTTGGCATTTCATAACTTGTGCATCTGATGGCTGGGTCACAATGACCCATGCTTGACATAACTGTGTCCGATTGAATGGCCAGCAACCCTGCACAAGCAGGAAAAGTTCCAAACTCAAGTTCCATTCCAGGCTTCTTGCATAACATGTCTGAAATGTAAATGACTTTTTTTTTTAAGGCTATAGTGTTAACACACGGTTACACTACAATAACCCCATCATGCACTGACAGACAGGAGAAATTGCTCAGACTAGGGATGTCAACGATTAATTGATGATTGATTAATTGTCGATAAGAGATGCAATCGATTAAATCAGTCGATGGTCGTTAACCTATTTAATGTTGGGCTGCATGCAGCTCCGGTGTAAAACACATGCGAGCGGCTGTGAGTGACGGAGACCGTATATAAATGCATCATCATTCATTCATAATGTACAAATTAGGCTTTTAATGTGATTTAAACTTTAAAAGTACAATAAATAGAAACACCACAAAGTTCTTCAAAATGGAAAACAATAGAAATGTAGTAGCTAAGTCATTTCATCAGATAATTATTTTATATCGTGTGCTTTGCAGGGCTGCGGGACACAGGACAGAAAGGCTATTCATTCTTATAAAATGTTAATTCGTTCCTACGACTTATTAATTTGTGACAACTGTTCATGTTTCATCAATTTTGTTCCTTAACCCATGATTTAACTGAATTGAGGGAACAAATTAATAAATCGAATTCTTAATTCATGAAAAATGGGACCTTAAAAGGAATTGATGACAAATAAAAAATTCTATTCAAACTTACATCGCAGTCTTTTCATTATCAAAATAAAATACAGTCAACCAAACATATAAAAGTTTACACTGGGCAGTTTAAAGGGGGGGTGAAATGCTATTTCATGCATACTGAGTTTTTTTACACTGTTAAAGAGTTGGATTCCCATGCTAAACATGGACAAAGTTTCAAAAATTAAGTTGTACGTTTGAAGGAATATTTCTGTTCCAAAAATACTCCTTCCGGTTTGTCACAAGTTTCGGAAAGTTTTTTTCGAGTATGGGTCTGTGTGACGTTAGATGGAGCGGAATTTCCTTATATGGGTCCTAGGGCACGTCTGCCGGAAGAGCGCGCGCTCCTGTATAGCAGAGCAATGAGAGCAGAGACATTCACTGATCAGAGCAAGAGCGTCGCGAAATGTCACAAAAGGAGTGTGTTTTTGGTTGCCAGGGCAAGACAACCCTGCACAGATTACCAAAAAAAAAAAACAGCATTAAGGGACCAGTGGATGGAGTTTATTTTTACAGAGCATCAACGGAGTTGTGCAAGTGTTTGTGTTTGTTCCCTGCATTTCGAAGATGCTTGTTTTACAAACAAGGCCCAGTTTGACGCCGGATTTGCGTATCGTTTATTTCTTAAGGATAATGCAGTCCCAACGAAAAAGGGTCACGATCGTGTGTTGGAGTAAAACTGCTTAAAATATCTTTGTGTTGTTAACTTAGCTATCGGCGCGTAAGCACATCAAGTAAACAACATGCGATGTTGTAATCAAACTGCACTTTCCACATGTACAGCTTAAAAAAAAAAAAAAAAAAGACGACAAAGTGGAACTTAGTCATTTTCCAAAAAATAATAAGCAAAGCAAATATATACAGTTTCAGTACATACCACATAGAGACGTTGTTGCTGATGCTGCTCTTGTTAAATTTCAGCCTCTGGATCTGATTCTGGATCATAAATATACACTGAATCTGACTTGTTAGCCATGGTTTGTTTTGGATGTTTTTTTCCTCACGGTAATGTCACAGCTTCCAAACGCTCTCAACGCAAAAGCCTACTGGCGCTCGTGATTCTTTAGCTCCGCCCACACGTCACGCCTCCAGCCACTCGTGTTTTTCCGGGAAAAATCGGTACAGACTATCTTTCTCTTATGAATATAATAAAACTAAAGACTTTTTGGAGTTATGAAGGATGCAGTACTACTCTATAGGTACTCAAGATTAACAGGATATTGAGTGAAAACGAGCATTTCAACCCCCCTTTAAATAAGACTATAGTATACCGATCCAATCTGCGGTTATTCGAAGGACGTTTTTGCTCATGTGAAGAGGATGATATTTTCTGTCTGTATGCGAATGCGTGTAAAGTATAAGCCTAGTAGTTTACATTATGAATAATAGTTTAACATTCAAAATACACTGCAAATATGGAAACATTTGGATTTGTGCCGAATAAGACGTGATCAATAACCTCCAAATCTAGCCGAACCCATGCTGGCTCAGTCACGATCTAATGCACTGTAAATGACAGATCTTTAAAAACATGTAGGCTTACCAGGACACAAAAATTTAAAATCCGCCATTTTCCGGAACAGGATCCAGCAGGATCAAACTAAGTACTGGTCATAAAATAAAAACGCTTCACTTACTGCGCAGCACAGCCAGCATGTTTGAGATTCATGTGTTCAAACTAAACTCGCTTTAATTAGGGTGATAATTTTATTGAAAAAAATGTTTGAGTGGGAAAATCCTGTCATGCATAGCTGCAATAGATGCATTTTGCTGCATTAAGGTTAATGATTAATCGATTAATTGATTGTTAATTTAAATGACGATTGATCATGGAAATGAACGAAAATTTACATCCCTAGCTCAGACATATATTTTTGGTCGTAGTTTATGGAGCAACACATACCACTGTATTATACCGGTAAAAGTTCAATATTGTCCATGTAAGCAGCTGCTAAAACAACACTCAACACAGTCCAAATAAAGCAAATCTGACTGTCACAAAAGGATTAGATAGTTCAGATAGCATAGTAGAACGAGAGGTGTGTCGACTCGTGTGTGTCACATTGACCTATATGTGACAGGAATGTTACCTCATGGCGTTCTTTAGCAGCTCAGGCAGGATGTAGTCCAGCGGCAGTGGAATGAAGGGAAAGCGGGCCGCCACATGGCCATTAATGCGAACCCGTGGAGAGTTCCCATACTGATGCTCACAGAGACGTCTGAGGGAACAGAGGAGATCAAGACAATTATAATTAAATTTGGCACAATTTATTTCCAAATTAAAGCACAAGTCTTCAAAATTTGATTATTTTGTGATCATGAGAAACATCAAATAAACTGGTCAAAACACTAGCATTATACAGAAATAAACACAAAGTTGCATATAGAGAAAATGAGGCACATGCTACTGGTTCTGCTTCACCAGGTAAATTAATTGCCGTCTTGAGCATTTCATTTAATCTAAAGCCATTTTTCAAATAATTTGACACTAATTAAAACGACCGTTTCATTTATAGCCAGAAAAATGTGGTCTCTGTCTGGTCTTTGAGGGAAGGCTTTGATCATGAAACTGTGAAGAGGAACAGGACAGCTCTGCTGACGCAGTATATTCACAGTCAGACTCTCATGAGACGAAACTAATGCAAACTTGCATAAGACCCCAGAGAACAGTTTTTAGGATTGTAACAACTAATCAATCATTATTTCAGATCAATCCACATGAAAGCCACACAAAACCAAAACAAACATACTATTATTGGGCAGAAGACTTTAGGTTGAAAGTCAGCTTCGTATAGAGGAGGAGAAACTGATCTCTCAGATCAGAATGAGAATGCAGATATATTCTGTCCATTTGTAGGCTGAAGGGATGAGTGACTGATTGGAAAAGTGAAGTAAAATAAGAGTGACGGTGCAGGTGTATGAGGCTTTTGCAACCCCGTTGACTGCATACGGCACACAACCTGCATTGTGACCTGATGCTTTTCAACAAAGGCTGACATTTCAGCAAAAGCACTTCAGAATAATAGCAAGAAATGATGGCACTACAAATTCACAACAGAAGCAAACAGTTCAAAATGTTCACGTGTACATCATCCAAATCTACAATCTACAAACTTTGACTGTTGACACATTAAACTCATGAAGAAGTAGTAAATACATGTTTTGCTCCAACAGCAAATGTTAGACAGTAGTTAAACAGTGACCTTTAACACTCATCTTGGTAAATCAAAAATGAGAACTGGGCTTTGACCCTTTCCTTGGGCAAACAGAGCGCACACACACACACACAAACACACACACTGCTGTAAATGGAGCTGACTGTGCTGATAACAGAACAAAAGAGCTCAATAACCTCTTAAAATAGTCCTTGCGTCTTAAGCACTCACATATGGAAACAGACAACAGGATGCAGGCAGATGGCAAACAGAAGGAAGTTAAAAGGACGGCACACTCACCGAGCAAAATCAACCCACTTCTCGATGATCTTTTTAGGGGACAGGCGGCGGCATATAATGCCTACAAAGTCAGGCTGAGATAGAGCAAAGAACAAAATGTCAAGTAACAAAAATCACACAGTAAGCAAGCATCAGTATTAATGCTGGGTCATATGAATGCAATAACTGTGCCAGCTGGAAGAGATATCATTTGTACTGCTTTTGAGTCTTTCATAGTTCAGCTCGGATGTTTTTCAGGAGCTGAATCAATCTCATTTTTGACTCAGTCTGTACTAGTTTGATTCTTTATTATCTTTTCGAAATTTTACAATTAACATCAATAGCATCACAAAGCACATATTCAGTTTGTTAAAGCTGAACATGACAATTCCTGCTCTTTATTTATTCCAGTAGCTCAGTCTGAATAAATCAACCTTCTTTTATTGGCGATTAAATTACAGTAACCAACTGGAAAATGTGCTTCCTGTCCTGAAGCATTACAGCTCTCAAGTGAGACCACAAGCAAGCAAACAGATTGTATGTTGCAACATTGCTCTTTGTAATTTGACAGCAGATGTGGGTGGGGGTCTGCACTTGTATATTTAGTCTATGCATGTGGCTCATGTGAAAATATTGGTGGTCCACTTGGCTGCCTGTAGGAGACACTTACATCACTGGACTGCATTGCTCTTACTGCGGTGATGTCCATGTGCTCATGGCTAGTTTAAAGAAGAACCTGAGAGCTTCCTAATATGGTTTTATTTACTGTACATAGCACATTTCACCGCTGGTTATATATGCTCTATATCATTCTGTGTGTGACAAATAATAATCTTGAATCTAAACTTATCGAATGCAAAAAAAAAAAAAAAAAAATTAATTCCTGGAAATGACCCTAATGCTGGAAGAAATGGTGGTGGTGCTAAAATATTAAGCAAGGGACGTACATTATCCTCGTGCAGGGCAATGTGGTGTGTGGCCAGCATGCGTATGCCCAGACGAGACGTCAACGTTGTGTCCAAGAAATTACGAACCAGAGTCTCGTCCTGAACAAACAGAATGCAACAAATAATGAAAGAAAGAAAGAACTAGGTCTGAGTCACAGATCACAAAACCAAAAGTATAATACGCACCTTGCAGAAAGACGCTATAGTAAGATTATTGTGCTGATAGTGAACTTTACCGTTATGTGCTTACGACATTCCCTGAATCCTTCAGCTAACATGGTGACAACATCTGTGTGATCATCGAGAAGCTGTTTTACAAGTTTGCTATAGCGAGCCTCAGTCTCCTGGTCTTTTATCTGAAGATAAAGATTAGCAAAATAGTATTGGTTAGGTTGGCAAAATTATATGAATTGTTTGCTTTCATATGTAATAGACAATTTACAGTCATAGTTAAAATTATAAAATCTAAATGGGTAATTATATCTTAACTCTTCTTTTCCCTTACTATGTGACTTGTTACCAAACAAATACATGGATCGATTTACATTAACAGAAAATGCTTATGATACATACAGTATTGTTCAAAATAATAGCAGTACAATGTGACTAACCAGAATAATCAAGGTTTTTCGTATATTTTTTATTGCTACGTGGCAAACAAGTTACCAGTAGGTTCAGTAGATTCTCAGAAAACAAATGAGACCCAGCATTCATGAAATGCACGCTCTTAAGGCTGTGCAATTGGGCAATTAGTTGAATTAGTTGAAAGGGGTGTGTTCAAAAAAATAGCAGTGTGGCATTCAATCACTGAGGTCATCAATTTTGTGAAGAAACAGGAGTGAATCAGGTGGCCCCTATTTAAGGATGAAGCCAACACTTGTTGAACATGCATTTGAAAGCTGAGGAAAATGGGTCGTTCAAGACATTGTTCAGAAGAACAGCGTACTTTGATTAAAAAGTTGATTAGAGAGGGGAAAACCTATAAAGAGGTGCAAAAAATGATAGGCTGTTCAGCTAAAATGATCTCCAATGCCTTAAAATGGAGAGCAAAACCAGAGAGACGTGGAAGAAAACGGAAGACAACCATCAAAATGGATAGAAGAATAACCAGAATGGCAAAGGCTCAGCCAATGATCACCTCCAGGATGATCAAAGACAGTCTGGAGTTACCTGTAAGTACTGTGACAGTTAGAAGACGTCTGTGTGAAGCTAATCTATTTTCAAGAATCCCCCGCAAAGTCCCTCTGTTAAAAAAAAGGCATGTGCAGAAGAGGTTACAATTTGCCAAAGAACACCTCAACTGGCCTAAAGAGAAATGGAGGAACATTTTGTGGACTGATGAGAGTAAAATTGTTCTTTTTGGGTCCAAGGGCCACAGGCAGTTTGTGAGACGACCCCCAAACTCTGAATTCAAGCCACAGTACACAGTGAAGACAGTGAAGCATGGAGGTGCAAGCATCATGATATGGGCATGTTTCTCCTACTATGGTGTTGGGCCTATTTATCGCATACCAGGGATCATGGATCAGTTTGCATATGTTAAAATACTTGAAGAGGTCATGTTGCCCTATGCTGAAGAGGACATGCCCTTGAAATGGTTGTTTCAACAAGACAATGACCCAAAATACACTAGTAAACGGGCAAAGTCTTGGTTCCAAACCAACAAAATTAATGTTATGGAGTGGCCAGCCCAATCTCCAGACCTTAATCCAATTGAGAACTTGTGGGGTGATATCAAAAATGCTGTTTCTGAAGCAAAACCAAGAAATGTGAATGAATTGTGGAACGTTGTTAAAGAATCATGGAGTGGAATAACAGCTGAGAGGTGCCACAAGTTGGTTGACTCCATGCTACACCGATGTCAAGCAGTTTTAAAAAACTGTGGTCATACAACTAAGTATTAGTTTAGTGATTCACAGGATTGCTAAATCCCAGAAAAAAAAAATGTTTGTACAAAATAGTTTTGAGTTTGTACAGTCAAAGGTAGACACTGCTATTTTTTTGAACACACCCCTTTCAACTAATTGCCCAATTGCACAGCCTTAAGAGCGTGCATATCATGAATGCTGGGTCTTGTTTGTTTTCTGACAATCTACTGAACCTACTGGTAACTTGTTTGCCACGTAGCAATAAAAATATACTAAAAACCTTGATTATTCTGGTTAGTCACATTGTACTGCTATTATTTTGAACAATACTGTATTAATGAATTTGTTTCTTGTTCTCTTTACAACCTTGTGATGTAAACGTTGCACTTGATATGCTTGAAATATAAAACATGACTTCAAATCTTCTTACAAAGAATTCCAAAAAGATGGATGGACAGGAAAATACATTTCAGACAAAAATGTAAATACATAAATAGAATTACACTACTACAATATTACATTTAGACAATATTACAGTGTTTTTGATCAAATAAATGTAGATTTAATAAGCATATGAGACACCTTTCAAAAACACTTTTGTAGTGCACAGTTAGTGTACACTTGTGTTATTTCATAGTTTGGATGACTTTACAGTTACTCTAAATGTGGGAAAGACAAAGGTAACCGAATGAGGTAACCTTCAAGTTGTCTCATATTTCCAGTAAGCAGATATTGTGCAAAATGAGTATTTTTCATTTTAACTCACATTTATTCAAGAGCCAGCATTTTACATAGTCAGTCAGTCAACAAAGACTTCTGTTTGACTGGTGAGAAGTGATACCTCCACACCATCTTCTACAGCGGCTCAGTCAGTACACTACACTCACAGGCCTCTCAGGTTACAGAATTAATTATGGAAATCTGCAAGCTGGTCAACAGTTGACTAGGCAGTGTATGAACTCATACTGTATGTGGAGGTTTGGTCATCTTGCACTTACAGCTGAGAAGTCGCTCAGCATGTGGTAGGCCCTGATATAAAGCTCGTGCTGTGGAGAAAGAGAGATGGACTGAGTACAATATATGGGTAACAAATGTGCAGTGGTGCAGTTCCTAGAGCTGGTGTTCCCAGCATTCTCCGAATCCCATTCCTGGCCCCTCACCAACCCTCTAGAAGCACATGGCTTACATTCTTCTATCGATTCGAGGAACAAATTAAGAAGGAGTCAAGCACAGAAACGTGCTGAATATTGAATGACCTTGAATGGAGAAAGCAATTGACTTACAGACAATTTTCACTTTCAACAGTTCAAAGGTTGTGATGATACACTGCAAATAATAAATAATTCTATTGTATTAATATATATACACACTTTTTCGTTCCGTCTTTCTTAAACTTTATCATGGTAAGTGTTGAAATGGATCAGATTGCATTGATAAACATGATGGAAACATTTAAAACTATTTTTGTAACATTCTGAATATCTTTACTGTTACTTTTGGTTCATTTGATGCATGCTTGCTGAATAAGGGTATGACTAACCCCAAACATTTAAATGCTATTGTAGATTAAGAAGATATTTGACTTGAAGATGTTCAGATACATTATTAAAAAAAAATAATAAATGAAAAAAAAAACACTGTTTAATAAACAAATTTTGAAAGTCAGCATTTTTTTTTTATTCTGCAGACTCCGTTGTTCCCGAACACCTCTGAACTCACAAAACAAAACAAGCTTTAGACGAGAGTCTCCTCTGGGGCAGATGTAGGTAAAAGTTCACAGGAGGAGGAGGACTTGCTGAAGGAAGTAAACAAGGAGGAGAAAGGGGAGGGAACCGTTTCCTCATTCTGTTTATTACTTGGTTTGTCTGTTAGTGGACCATGAAAGCGAGAATTGCCTGCAATGTTCATTTTAGTTATTTAGGTTTTTGTTTTATAGAGATGAACAACTCAAGGAGGCCAGGATATCATAAAATGTGGGCTTTTTCAACTTTATTGAAAGTAGACTGCATTTATTAAATCAAGCATCCAGTAAAAACTTTTAAATTAATGTAAAATAGTATTATGATTTAAAATAACGGTTCACCATCGTCCTGAGGGTCAAGTCCTTCAGAAATCAACCAGAATTAATCACAGCTGAATATAGTAATGCTGCTTAACTTTTGAGGAAAGTGAACTTACTATTGACTAAAGAATCTTGTTTTTCAGCATTCTTTGATTAATAATGAGTATTATAAATATTTTGAACATGATAAACGTCTTTACTGTCATTTTTCATAATGCAACTTACTGACACCAAACAAGAACAGCAGAGTACTTTTATGAGATAAGAATTGAAAATGTATGGTGTTTTTTCTGCACTAAATATAACCCATGCTTGTATTGACAAAACCCTTTTTCGGTCCATCAAAAGTCAATTCCAGGACTCTGCTTGAGGGATTCAGCAGGACATCACTGCAGGGGTTTGAGAAAACTTTGAATTGAATCGAACATGTTCAGTTCCGTTCTCTGTCTGAACCCCAGCTCCTCATCCCCTAATATCCCCTCTGAGAGTATCAAAGGGGAAGCTTCTCCAACAAACTAACTTGTAAAAGGAGACAGTAACACTACCCACCACAACAAGAGAAACCCCACAGAGACGTGGGGGAACTTACCACTTGGAGAATGGTTGGGTTGCAGCCGATGATGAAGGGCAGGCTGCGGAAGCCCTTGATGCGATGGGCGATACGGACAGGCAGCTCTTTGTGTAGATACTTGGCACTGCTCTGCATTGAATCAAATCACACACAGCTTCATTAGAGCTCAATATTAACTCTCATAATGACCATTTCTCCAATGCCAAGTACAAAGGTCTTTATGGACCTGGTACCATGTTTATACCATGGTATGTGAAAATGTTAATTATGTGGAATGTTACATATATCAATAAATTACATTATTACCATTTAACACCATAAATGTATCATAATACCACCACCAAAAAATTTTTAATAAGATGTATCCCATGACAAATCAACATAATGATGCTAAACAGACACAAAGCACAGTTTATGTACTGACAAACGACTAGTTTTTAGAAGACCGGCTCCACTGTGGGTTGGGATAAATGCAGGACGGAGGACAGGAGTGTGTAATTACCAGGATGTGATGTCCATCAGGAGACTTCCCTGCATACAGCATAGTGGCTGGTGTCAGTCTGACAGAAGGCTGTGAAGTGAACAGTACTGTTAAAAATAGCATATACTTGAACTATAAAAGTGTTCACTCACGTGAATAGTCTATTAATCAAGGTTTCAGCCTGTTTTTGGAAAAGTTAAAGAATTTTTACCTATTCCATTTAGTTTGATAGAATCCAGCTATATCTGTATCTTATTAATATGATTCATGGGTACAGTTACATTTATTAATAGGCCTGTGTAAGTAAAGGGAGAGCATTAGAGTTCAGCAGCAAAGGACAAATCTATATTTACTATTCCCAATTCACAAGGTTAACAATGTAAAACACCACTGGTTCTTGTGTTTTAACCACATGAAAGAATAAATGAGAATTGATCAGAAAACATCATCTTACTTTGACATATCATTGAGAGATATACAGTCTGCAATGCTGTTAAAAATATATAAATTAATTGGCATTTAGGAGAATTTCATCCAGCTTTTTGGCAAATAAAATGAAATATGAGCCTCACTATATCACACTATAAAAGCCATTTAAGGGTTACAGGGTTAATGTAAATGCATGAAGGTAAATTATGCCAGAATCACAATGTCGGAGTTGATCATTCCTTTTTAAATTAAGGAAATATTCATAATGAACATTTTAGTACAAAAGCAGCAGTGGCAGAGTGGGGATCACATTGGGTTTGATTGAGTCATGAACACGGTCCCCAGTGAGCCGCTCAAAGTAGGACAGGTTACATAAGGATACAGTGCACACCAGCATGTCTTAACACAACATGATAGATCTTTATTTGCACGTTTGAAAGAGTTTGAAATAAAATGCATTTCCCAAATGATTGGCACATTTATAAAGCATTCTGCCCTTGGTGTGACCCATGGCTTGTGGCTATTTAACTGCTGACACATAATATGCTAGATGTTTATCTGCCTTGACCGAAGATATCAGCCATCAACACACAGCTTAAGCATTCACTCCAAAATAATAATAATAATCTTACTATTAAGATTCATTTTGCTCAGATGGCAAACAAAGCAACTAACTTTCTCTTTAGTGCACTGATGCCATACATTCACTTGCTGGTATATGGGGAAAATGACTCAGAAAGTGAAGTTTGATGCTTAAATTAATGCGATGAAAATTTGAAAAGATCAGTTATTTTGGGGGCCCACTGTATTTCGTTTTTGTGCGGTTTAGGTTTTGCGATAGAGGGTTTTTTATCATAGAGGTTATTAGCTGCTAAAGAGCTAACGTTAAATGGCATTTCACCGGACGTGGCAGTAAATACTAAATTAACGTTACGCTTGGATCACTGAAACATTTGAGACTAGTTAACGTAAAAACGGTAACGTTAGTTGAGGGTCGTGAAAACTCAAGTAACGTTAACCCACAAGAGTGGGATCTTTAGGCCATCCAAACCATGATGGACAGATGGACGGATGGATGGATTGGAGACCACGGCGTTTGGACTACTACATCGCGGGGGTAGAGAGACAGCACTTGATGGAAACTTCTCGGGAAACGGTGACTGACCTTCTCTGCAGACGCGTCGATGGCAGACTGGTTGTAGAAAGACGTAACGGTTTTGGAGCGCTCCCGAGCCAGCTCCGTGTGACTGGACATGGACGATGTCGAGCGAAATCTCCTGTCTCCGAGCGGAGCGGCTGCTTTGGCCGGTGTGGACAGAAAGAGCCTGCTCACGCTGATCCTGCATGCGCCGCTGCCCAGCAGCTCCATGGCCTGGCCTGTCACACGACCGTGCATTTTTACTCTTTGATAACGTAAATAACAAAATTCAATCCCCTGCCTGTAGCTTAAAAATCCGTCTACCTCGCCATCCAATAGAGCGAGTTCATTCTTGCACAAAAGCACGACTCTGGCATCATCTCGACGCTAGATGTGGAAATAGCCGTGTCTTCTGGTGTTTTATCTGAAGACCCTCATGTACAGCCAATCAGCGAGCAGAGGAGGCGGGGCTTGTGGGTCATCACGACCTCAGCAGCAACTAAAAGCCAATGAGTCACGACGCAGCAAGGACAATGACACAGACCGAGAACAGGGTGTACTTCCTTTGACTAACTCTCGCAGATTATGCTCTGAAATGCATTATGTAGAAGAGAAATACAAATTTAAAAATGCATTATGTAGAAGAGAAATACAAATTTAAAAAAGCAAGACTATTATGTATTATGCTCTGTAGTATACTGATGTAGATATATATATTCAAGTTTCTGTTCAAATGATCAACACCCATTAGCAATTACTCAATCAGGTTATTCTAAACCGTTTAGATTTTAGTGGAATGCTATTGAAACATCTGAGCTACTGTTTGCTTTCATTGTATGGAAAAATACGCAATGGAAGTGAAAGATCACTCAGACTGTCAGTCACTGTAATTATGTTTAACTTCTCTTTCACTAAGAAAGTAAGACCTGAAACAGGCTTAAAACAACATGATGTGAGTAATTTTGCGGGGTGGATTGTTCCTTCAAGTTGTTCACAAGGGGAAATGAGAAAGATGTTAGTAAAACCAATACTCCTAATGAAAAAAGAAGGAATCTACATCATAGGACTATAGAAATAGCACTTTTAAGATATAGTTCAGTGACACAATTTGCCTCACAATGTCAAGGGTTAAATTGAATCATTAGAGAACAAATGAACTAAAATGCACTCAAAATACAATCATTTCTGTAAACCAGTTAAAGCAAATGTCCACCCAAAATCATCATAATTATCATCAAAATCACTTACCAGTGACAGCGGCATGCTTCACTGCCATTCACAAATACTCTCCTGTGGCCTCATGGGATAGTAAAGTTTCCACTGAATATACATTTCATAATCTCACTGGAACTGATAGGTTTTGTAGTCTTTAACTGTGATTTCAGACATACTTTTGTCACATTCTGTTTTTCTATATAGTAGGGATGTATGTGATTTTGTATGCTTCATGTTGCTTACATCACTCATTACATCACATGGTAATGTTTAAGGCAAGCATGAAGTTGCATATGACAGCTTTTAGGAGCTCTCCTAAAAAAAATGTCACTGGTAAATGACATCATACTATGTAATAACATTTTTGTAATCATTTTTTTTCTTCTTTTCTTTAGTTAAAATACAACTTTTTTCATTGCATTATTGCTGCACCCTCACCACATAAATCTTGGATAGGCTACGTATGAGCAGCAAGCTCAGCAGAAGTTGGAATTTGCATTTTATTTTACTTTTAATTAGAATTCAATAGACATTCTTAATTCAATTGGGAATGGGCACACAACTCTGCTGGGCTGAGTTTTATCAGGTTATAAAAAAAAAGCAAGAATAACATAACTGAAAATGAACTTATGCAAAAGCTGAATGAACTAGATTTTTCATTTCACAGCTCAGATTGTGTAACACTCACAATAACATAACAAACACTGATTAAACTCAAAATTAATTAATTTGCACTATTTTGTTTTTCTATTCCTTTATAAAAACAGAGAGTTATCTTGTTCCGATATGAGGCAAAGATGACGCAAGAAAATCGAAAATGAGAAAATATACATTAATGAGATGCCGAAACTAACAGAAAAATGGTTAGAGGAGATGAAGCTGATATGCATATTTTGAGGAAAAGATAATGCAAGAAAATATAAAGATCCCTCTGGCTCTTCTGGGGTCTCTCATCTATACAGCTCCAACTTGGTTTATCGTCCCAATGGACCAACAGGGACTTCTGGGCATTTGGCTGCGTCTTGACCCTCTAACACTTTGGCTCCACTGGGATCCTCCATAATATGAGAAGACATGTATGCACAAGTATAAAACATTGATGAATCAAAAATGAGAGCAAGAACAATCTCGCTTCTATGTGAGCTGAATATACTCAGAAAATAATCCAAAACAACAAAATGCCCACAAAAAAGTTAGTTAATCCCTCTGGATCTGCATTGGTCTGTGGTCCCAAGAACCTATAGACTAAATGCACAAGAATGAGACGATGAAGACAAGAAATGGAAGGAGATGTAGTGAACACACAATTATGAAGCACAGATGACTCATAGATGAAAGATGGCTCGTCGATCCCCCTGACTACATGAACTTCTAGGCCTTTGGCTGTGTCTGGACCCTCCAACTCATCGGCTCCACTAGGGTCCTAAGTATGCAGCATAGGTGACTCAAATATAAAAGACGGCTCATCAATTCCTTTGGCTCTGTTGGGGTTCATTTTCTCATCTTGGTCTGTCATCCTCCTTGCTCCAACGCGGATTGACATGAACAATGAACATGAACAATCTCGTTCTGATGTGAGCCAAAGATGATGCTTGATTATCTTTACAACCAACCATTTCAAAGGTCAACATTTGTGTTACAGATATGATATAGCTAACATGCAGTGAAACATGCAATCCAACCCATTCTCACTCCAAAGGCGTCAAAAACCGAAGCATGGTCAAGCGCCCCTAGCGTCACTTTTATGACGCCAAATGTGCCTCTCGGCGTCGACTGTCGAAGCACTACGACCTTCATTGCTTTCAATGGGAAACTTTTGGCGTCAGAATTCGACACGAGGACATGAGATGTTTATCGCTATGAAATCACGTTCAAGAAGTCTCATTCAGCACACATCGCGATACTTGCTATCAGTTCCACAGTTTGGGTGAGTAGTCGTATATACGCTCTTTTAATGCCTTTTATCAAATGTATTCTGTCTTCTTTATTAATCAGATTAGTGCCATATGTTTAATCGCTGTATTATATCGGTCATCCGCGGCTGTCTTTGAGTTTCATTGCGTTTAAATAAATGAACACAGCTGCTAATTAGTGTGATTAAACTCTATCTGTCACGTGACGTGCCTTAGACCTTCGATCCGTTTTATATTATTATTAATTTCAGGATCAATGATGTAAGTTGTATTTGTAGTAAAATCATGGTAATCACGACACAATAGTAATAAATGAAATGTGAAGTTAAAACACAGTAAATGGGACATTAGTAACTGTAACTGTAGTTTTACTATGATATATTAATAATCAATACAACAATACAATAATCACCAAACCAGCTATGTTTGTATCACTGTAATGTTAGTGTTTTTATGTGCTTTTATATGACAGATATCACAGTAATCATGTGTTCTGTACCATGCTTTTAATACCTTTTAATGTGAATCCAAAAAAAATAATAAATCAAATTAAAAATAAATAATAAAACATGTATTTTTCCATCTTGCAGTTCATTCATATCAGTTTATATATATATATATATATATATATATATATATATAAATATTTTGCTCACAGATCATTATTAACATTCTGTATATAATTCAATTTTATTTTCTCTCCCCTTTTTTATTATTTTTATTTTTAGCTGAAAAGACGTAAAGGCAGTCAGCCCAGTGGTGTTTCTGGAGAGGGATTCCTTCAGAAATGGAGAAGACAGAAAGCTGCGGAGGCAGATATTTGCAGCAGTAAGTCTGTGATAGTTTGTCTCTTTTATCAAAAATTCCTGCTGTTATAATTTGTACAGCATTTGTTGTTTCTTAAACTGTTGCACTGTCCAAATACCCACACTTGCCATCTTTTCACTTGACCACTTGATTACTTATTTGAAGTCTTTCCTGTATTTGGCCTAGTGTTCGAGTGAGCATGATGACCACGAGTGTGTGTCGAACTTTTCATGACCTGATGACTGTGTTTCCCAATCCTGATCCTGGAGAACCCCAGCACTGCACGGTTTTGGCGTCTCTCTTATCTGCCTTGGAGTCTTCACTGATGAGCTGATGAGTTGAATCAGGTGTGTTTGATCAGGGAGACATCTCAAATGTGCAGTGTTGGGGTTCTCCAGGACCAGGATTGGGAGCCACTGCCTTATGGGACACTTATGTGTTTAAAGAGATTTTTAATATCTAATTATCAATATTTCACATACTGTACTAAACACATCACAGTCTTAATAATCCAGTTTAACACTTGTATGATATTGTACAAGCCCCAGGACGGTCTCATCTGACACTATCAAAAGAATTCATATGACTATAGCTTGTTATTAATTACTTGCTTTCAATAATGGATTCATTTAACATTTAATTTTACAGCATCTTTACAGATGCTGCTTTTATGGTCTAAACAAAACACAGTGTAATGTATAAGTTGAATGTAATGTAATATTTCTGTTTTACAGGATTGTTTGAGGATAACACTGCAGTTCTCCATCATGCACAAGGACTCACCTCGTTAACTCTTTATCCCCCACACACACAGATATGGTCCCTGGATCAGTGATTAGACTTTGCAGTGGTTTGATTTTTGCAGAAGATGTAACTTTGTTTTATTTATAAGCTCATAATGAATACATTACAGAACCAGTGATGAAAACAATAGTTAAAAATAGTATTTTTCGTATTGATAAAGCATTTTGTTCTCTTTTTCAAGCTTCATACAGTGAACTTTTTAGACTTTAATTAAGAGTTTTAGTAAAGGAGATATTCATACACAGTCATCCCCTAGCTCCAGTCATGAAGTGAATTCATGATGTTATTGTCAAAGCTAGCAGGTGTTTGTTTTCCTGAACACTTTCTCTGTCTTCCATTGTTCAGACAATCAGTGTTTATTTGATGCTGTGCTGATTGAGTTTTATAGATGATATTGCACACTTGACATGCATGTCTTCATGGTGTTTTTTTGTGAGTTTGAAACATTTACATTGTGTTGTATAACATTTTGGTCAATTTAATTTTTTTAATAAAATTGATCTTTTTCCAGTGTTCTCTGAAAGACATACTGTATTTACTGTTTTGTTTTTTAATAAAAGCATTTTCATTTGCATAATGAAAATAGTTCATGTTTACAACATAACTGCCTTTTTATTCTTTATGGTGGCAAAAACGAGCTTGGTGACAGAGGATGCAGTGTAGTAATTTGGGCATGTTGTCTTTAAATGAGTTTGACATATCAATAAATAATGGAAGATCCTTACAAAAATATGCATGTTTATTATGCTTTATGTATTTATTTGTTCATTCATTCATTCATTCATTCATTAATTTATAATTTCTGTTTTTATTCCTAGGGTTCAAATGGTAGAGAATGGTAAATCACAGAAACACAAATGTGAACAATTTTAACTTTAAAACACAATGTAATATACAATGTAAATTTTAGACGCACGTCATTTGATTAGTAAATATATTTGTCTTTGGTCAAAAAAAAAAAAATAAAAATCTTAAAAATGTGTCTTATATTTAATGAGAGGAATCTATCTGTTGGATACAACTGCGACTGCTGGGCATGTGCACATCAATATTGCCCAATTTTTGTCAAGCTGAACAACGGAGGAAGGTGAAGACGTTAATAAAACAGAATCTAATAAGTAGCAAGCTTAATCTATTGTTAACCGAATCTATCCCTTCAGCCGAAAAACGAAAGACATCTGTCATACATGGATAAGGAAGTGTGACGCTGCTGCTCAGCTTAGATGCCATTGGCTATGACTTTTCAGGACAGTCTGTGGTTGGACTATCTTTTAACCCATATTAAACAGCGCATCATGTTAAAAAGTATGTTTTGCTCCTATCATCACATTAGTAATATATTAAGTCAACAATGAAGTGTTGCTATCTTGAGAAAAATGACATCTTTAGCGAGATCCTAATCCTAACCCTAAGCATAACTTCAATGAACTACAAAAACAGCCCCCTAGTGTTGCCTTTCTATAGATAGAACAACGGAGGCTTGTGGGTAATGTAGTTTAAAACTTTTTATTAACGAAACTAAATAAATTATTTATTTTAAGGTAAACTGGATATCTAAATATGTTTATTGTGCAAACCTCTATGATATATTTGAGAGGCAGGCTGAAATGTGGTATTTTACAGTGAGCAATATTTAAAATGCTTTTATGCCAGCTTTCCACTTATTTCTGAAAACTGAGCTCAACATTATTTTATCAGCATAGCATAAGTAATAATCCTGCCCATTTTCTCTTTGATATGTTAATTGGACTCTGATTTACAGCCATTTGAAATGTACAGTTTTGGGCTCTTCCGGGGGGTGCTACTGGGCCCCTGGGGGTAGCAGGGCAGTAAAACCTACATATATGTATTCTCCTCATCATGAACAACAAACTGAGCTGAGTCACATTTATATCTGACAGTTTTCACAGTCCTCTGTTTTCTATTCTATTCATCATGGCTATTATACCTTTTGACAGGACATTGTGAGGCCATCTGATGAAACATTGAAAAATTAGAAAGAAATGATTTAATAATGAAAATAATAGATTATTTCTTTGATTTTTGAAGTAAATGGCAAGAAATATAATGGATGAACCTGCAACAACTTGCCATTATCTATTCCCCACCTGTAAAGCAGTAATCAAGGACAATGTATACACATTGTGATACTTCACTATTACACAAGGACAAATTCATGCAGTGCTAAGAATATTAATTTATATATATATATATATATATATATATATATATATATATATATATATATATATATATATATATATTAGCATTATATATAACTAATTAGCCGAAATCAGTGTAAAAATGTCCTCCTCACCCTCACCGTATCTTGCTCCTCAGGTGCTGGACATCAGTAATGTGTGTGCTCTTGGTTTTAATGCAGTACAAGATCCACGTTGATCATTCCTGCTACATTCTCAGTTATCCGTCAAGTGCTTGTAACAATAAAGCCCATGGCACCATCTTGTAATGCAAAATAATTAATCTTGTAACTCCCTGTATTTCACAAAAAATGTGCATATTTGTTACTAAAATATAAAAAAATTACTTTCTGGTGTACTGATGTCCCAGATGTTATTAATCCGATCAAAAATGTTCATGTCTTAAATAAAAAAATAATCCCAATAATTAATATGTAGTTTTTCCGAGTCTAAAATAAACACATATGAGCCTACCTAGTAAAATGATGTATTTACCAAGAATCTTCAGAACACAATATTCACCATTTTCATTTTATTGAAGCATAGACTATAAAGTTGATAAAGTAGCATCAAGACAAATAAGATTCAATGAAAATAATTATCATCAAAGATACATTAACCTCATATATAAATCAGTTCACACAGATGAGTGATGAAATGTCCTTAAAAGTCACACAGTCCCATCCAGTCAACTGTGATACAGATCATGTGATACATATAAGACATGTGATACTGTTCCAGAAAATAATGATTCCCATCATCACATCTAAACTGGTTTCATCTCCCCATCGTGATCTTCTTCTCTCGTGTCTGGAAACAGTTTGTGGTTGATGTCCAGCACTGATGAGGTGTAGCTTGTTCTCAGCCAGATGATCTCTCAGTCCTAAGATCCCAGACCTGGTCAAAGTGAAACAAACAATGCAGAAGAAGTTGTTTAATGGACAGAGAGCGCAGCTTATGTTCTGTGTGGTTTTAGCAGGGTGAGCAACTATGACCCTTGTAGTACTGTACACTTACCATTCTTCAAGCTGTTTTAAGATCTTTTGAGAAGCTTTTCTCTGAAGACAATTTACCACATCCTCTTCTTTCACTCCTTTCAAGAGCATCACTTGGTCAAAACCCCTCATTTGGCTGATGAGATCATCTGTACAAATAAAAATACTGCAATAAATATGTCATTCTGCAAGAATTAAGAAAAAGTTACAGAAGCAAAGGTCTTGCTCATGAGACATTTGCATGTGTAGTTCTCAGAGACTCTAGAATTCATCTGTTGTTGCAGTAAATGTGTTTTTTTTCCTCTAGAATCTTTCTCCAAAGTTCCTGACTTCTCTCACAAACGTGTTTTAGTCTGTGCAGTGTAATGCCTGGCTTCAAACCAATCAACTATCAATTCACAATTAATAACATAACATTTACAAAACAATGAAATAATGTCAATTGGTGTTTATATCAACTAAACCAATTTCATGACACTTGTCTGCTAATAAAACAGGTGGTGTGTTTTTAAAAACATAATATTAAAAATGTCCAGTCACACTTTGCTAACATGCTGTAATTGTAATAGTATAAAACGAAATCAAGGCTGACATGACCAGTTCTGTGAGAGATCATCATAAAATGTTGTATAACATTGCTTCAACACACACATACCAGAGGACTTCTGTTTGTTTGAGCTCAAGATGGCCATCTTCATTCCTCATCCTGAGCAAATCATATCCTTGGTCTTCCTTCTCTTCTGTGAAACAAGATAATCTCTACTTACTCTCTGTGCAATTAATATTGCTCATTAAATATAATTAAGTTAATTTAAAGTAAGATTCAGACCAGAGCATTTTTGGAGTAAACAAATGTACCTGGGAAGTGCTGATCATGGCAAGATTCGCTGAGACTCAGTAATAGCTCTTTTAGGTTTTAGGAAGGTTTGTGAGGGTTGGCTCTTAAAATAGCTGTTGAGCTCGATATTTTAGACCTGAAAAAGAAGAACAGCATTATCTGGAAAAAATCCTGTAAGACAGAAGGAAGGACATATTATTAATTACGTGCAGCTTGTACATTACACCTCTGTAAAGATGCTGTATAATTAAATGTTAAATGAATCCATTATTGAAAGCAAGTAATTAATAGCAAGCTATAGTCATATGCATTCTTTGATAGTGTCAGATGAGACCGTCCTGGGGCTTGTACAATATCATACAAGTGTTAAACTGGATTATTAAGACTGTGATGTGTTTAGGGATCATTTTTAAGACTTTGACCCTGTCCAGATACCCACACTTGCAGTCTTGGCCACTTGAGAGTGTGTGTACGTGACAGTGTGTGAACGAGACTGTCCCCGGTCTTAATAATGCCAAAGCACAGCATCCTTAACACACACTAAACCTCTCCAATACTGCTCTGGAGCGCTATACAAAGCTTAGTGTATCCCATCATGCATCATGTTTTGGAATAAATCGTCAGACTTTTTGCCGAGATCTCACAAGAGGTCATGGAAAGCTGTCCAATGTACAGTATGTGAAATATTGATAATTAGATATTAAAAATCTCTTTAAACACATAAGTGTCCCATAAGGCAGTGGCTCCCAATCCTGGTCCTGGAGAACCCCAACACTGCACATTTGAGATGTCTCCCTGATCAAACTCACCTGATTCAACTCATCAGTGAAGACTCCAAGGCAGATAAGAGAGACGCCAAAACCGTGCAGTGCTGGGGTTCTCCAGGATCAGGATTGGGAAACACAGTCATCAGGTCATGAAAAGTTCGACACACACTCGTGGTCATCATGCTCACTCGAACACTAGGCCAAATACAGGAAAGACTTCAAATAAGTAATCAAGTGGTCAAGTGAAAAGATGGCAAGTGTGGGTATTTGGACAGTGCAACAGTTTAAGAAACAACAAATGCTGTACAAATTATAACAGCAGGAATTTTTGATAAAAGAGACAAACTATCACAGACTTACTGCTGCAAATATCTGCCTCCGCAGCTTTCTGTCTTCTCCATTTCTGAAGGAATCCCTCTCCAGAAACACCACTGGGCTGACTGCCTTTACGTCTTTTCAGCTAAAAATAAAAATAATAAAAAAGGGGAGAGAAAATAAAATTGAATTATATACAGAATGTTAATAATGATCTGTGAGCAAAATATTTATATATATATATATATATATATATATATATATATATATATATATAAATAAATATATATATATATATATATATATATATATATATATATATATATATATATATATATATATAAACTGATATGAATGAACTGCAAGATGGAAAAATACATGTTTTATTATTTATTTTTAATTTGATTTTTTTTTTTTTTTTGGATTCACATTAAAAGGTATTAAAAGCATGGTACAGAACACATGATTACTGTGATATCTGTCATATAAAAGCACATAAAAACACTAACATTACAGTGATACAAACATAGCTGGTTTGGTGATTATTGTATTGTTGTATTGATTATTAATATATCATAGTAAAACTACAGTTACAGTTACTAATGTCCCATTTACTGTGTTTTAACTTCACATTTCATTTATTACTATTGTGTCGTGATTACCATGATTTTACTACAAATACAACTTACATCATTGATCCTGAAATTAATAATAATATAAAACGGATCGAAGGTCTATGGCACGTCACGTGACAGATAGAGTTTAATCACACTAATTAGCAGCTGTGTTCATTTATTTAAAGGCAATGAAACTCAAAGACAGCCGCGGATGACCGATATAATACAGCGATTAAACATATGGCACTAATCTGATTAATAAATAAGACAGAATACATTTGATAAAAGGCATTAAAAGAGCGTATATACGACTACTCACCCAAACTGTGGAACTGATAGCAAGTATCGCGCGATGTGTGCTGAATGAGACTTCTTGAACGTGATTTCATAGCGATAAACATCTCATGTCCTCGTGTCGAATTCTGACGCCAAAAGTTTCCCACTGAAAGCAATGAAGGTCGTAGTGCTTCGATAGTCGACGCCGAGAGGCACATTTGGCGTCATAAAAGTGACGCTAGGGGCGCTTGACCATGCTTCGGTTTTTGACGCCTTTGGAGTGAGAATGGGTTGTGCAATCATACATCATACAGTGTATTCATACCAACTGTGAGCAAGCCAAAGGTGACAGTGGAAAGGAAAAACGTCCTTTGGTACAGTAAGTGGGGGTGCCAGCTCTTACCTGTAACTTTACTCTAAAGAGTAGTAACCCAGGCAGGACTGTCCCAAGCATGGGTCTATTCATACAACCAATGTGACAGTTCTGTGCACAGGTGATCCTTGGAAATGACTAAATCATACTTCTCAGTGTATGAATGCTTCTCAAACAATGACATTTAAGATCCTACAGATGATTGTTCTGTCTACTGATGCTGTACTAAGAGCCACTTAAAAGCCACACACTATTATTTAAGCCAAGTAAAGTCTCTGAAATGTATTCTAAACATATATATTAAATACAGTTTTTCAAGGTTACTTTGGATTTTTCTTACCACTGGTAAAATATTTTTTTAAAAGGTGAGGTGTTGTAAAAAAAAATCTGGTCAAACCTGTGAAGTCGGCTACATTAAAGCAGAAAAACAAATAGGAGTGAAATAAGCTGAGAAGTTCAGCTTAAGTTAGCCTTTATCACTGGATAATTGTGATACATAACATATTGTTTTTTTTTTTGTTGTTGGTTATTTTCTCTTTGAAGCAGTGCAACGACTCCAAATAGAAGCAGTAAAATTTGCTATATGCAAATTGTAAACAAACTGCGATAAAACGTTAGAAGTACTATTTTTATACCTTCACACTGACAGGAGAATCGCTCAACAGCCGTCAATAAATACTCGATCTTGCACTGTGATGTCACAAGACACGAGCCTCAAAGCCCAAGTGTTTTTTCTTCCTTTTTCTCTTGGGCAGGGAGCTAATGTTAACACAAAATGTTTATTTGTAATACTATGGAAGACCGTTCCATATAGTACATCTTGCTTTTGAGGCATTTCATTAATAAAACGTTAACATTTTCAAAAAAAATTAAAAATGAAAAAAATAACAGAGACCAAAATCAGAGATTTAAAAGTATGACTCCCTTAATTGTTAATTAAATTAAATATCTTATCCGCCGTTCACTTACATTACCTACTTTTTTAATCGTGCTGCAGACAAAAAAAAAAAAAAAAATCATTAATATATCAGTGCATTGATTTCAAAGAAACAAAACGATAATCTTGCTAATGAAATGAAGCGAATATAAAAATTTGAATATAACGTTACAACATATACATTTTAATAGCTACCAAGTATTTTAGAAGGATACCATGTCGATACCATAGACACCTACTAGTTGTACATAGTATAATTTGAAGTATTTGTAAGTAATGGGTTAAATTAATAGTTATATTTAAGGATGCAGCTGAAGCTCACTATTTTACATGAAGGAAAGTGCAACAGTAAAGAAGCAACAACAAAAAGGACTGCAGTCTTATCCATATGTTAAAAACATGTTTGTAGAAAAAAAAAATCTAAATGCACCAAACGTCTAAAAACTGCATTAAATGTAACTAAAACAGGATAACAAATGAAAGCAGGCTCAGAATACAAACCATTATTAATTTTTATTTTATTTGTACACTTACATTCACAACTAAGAGTGAGGCACAAATGAGAATCATTTAAATAAGAAAATGGCTGATGACACCATTTTATTAATGAAAACAAAACCATAAGTCATCATGTTTTTAACAATGCCATTAATTCTGGCAATCTCTGAAATGTATTTTGAAAACAATGTTTAAAAAAACAAAACATGAAAAAATACTGAAAGTCCTAAAATGACGAAAGACGTTTCAAAACAATTGACTTTAACCTACAAAAAGTAGTCACAGTAAAATAGGAGCAAATTTAACACAATGGCTTACATTAGTCACTTTGAGACAATAAGTCTTTAACATGGGTGAACTAGGTGTCTGATTTCCTCTTTAACTGCTTTCCTCACAGAACCATGATCTCAATTCAAATTGAGTCCAGAAGCGCAAAGCAATAAAGAGAAATACTGCTAGCAACTGAATATTTCTTTGTGCTCATTGAATCTCTCTCTCTTCCAAACCACAGCCAGTCTTGTAAGTAAGGACAACCAAGTAATTTAGATCAGGATCCATGGCAATGCTGTTAATAGATGGCCCCTCTAATGCACCCATTCCAACTGTAACCAGTGATCACTCCAGCACCTGAAATAACATGAGCAATGAGGAAAATAAGATCCAGGGGCTCTGTATTCAAACATCAACAGTAACCACTCCTCTAAAGTTAAGATGCTGAAAAGATAAAATACCTAAAGAATTTAATGCTTCTACTGTAGCTAATAGGATTATTTTGAAAATGGCTTAATAAATAAAACAAAACTGTGAATACTTGCCATCTTTTATTTGGTACATGTAAGATTATCATTAATTCCCAATCCAAGGTCTTACATTAACGCATACCATATCGCTCACCCAGCAATGATTCACTTACCTCAGGAGCTGAGATTGTTTTTCCACTCTTGATCTTTCCATCATGGTGCCTGATGGTGCCTGGGATATGGTAGATCCACAGCCTGGCTTGCTCACCCCCACGCACCACATAATCATAGCCTACAAGAAAAACAGACCACATCAGTTTTGCTTTCAGATTTTCTGCATATCTGACACCATATTTCTGTACTGTTTGAATGTGCATAAATACATAAAAATCTCACCAGTGATTTTGTATATTATTATGAGCACTGCTTAGGCAAATTCTACATATTTTAGTCATAAAGAAAAACTTTCTCTATGTTGACATTTGACTATATTATATGGCTGCACCATAATGGTAATCACAACTATTTTGCTTAAATTATAATAACAATTGCCATTTTAGAACATCAGCTTCCATAGTTTTATATTACCTCATCTAGTTTTTTTATGTATATTATTTTTTATTATATAAATAAGCACTATCTACATTGTGAAAACTTGTAAAACCAAAAGCTTCTCTCAATAGCTAACCCTCCGAAATTCCTAATATTAACTCAGTTCCACATTATGTTAACACCTTTCTAATAAAACAACAACAAAATTAAAGGGACTGAGGAACTCATCAGAGTAGAAGGAACACTCAATGCAGAAAAATATAGAGATAACCTTAATGAAAACCCAGGACAATGGCCCTAAACACAGCAAGAGTGGCTTATAGACAACTCTGTGAATGTCCTTGAGTGACCCAGCCACAGCCTGGGATTGAACCCAATCAAATATTTCAAGAGGAACCTGAAAATGTTTGTCTGCCCACATCCAACTGACAGAGCTTGAGAGGTGAAGAGATGAGGAGAAGAATGGCAGATAATTGCCAAATGCTGATGTGTATAGCTGGTTGCATCATACACAAAAAAGATTTGAGGCTGTAAAGGTGCTTCAGCTAAGTATTGAGTTAAGGGTTTGAATACTTATGCAATGTACTTATTTTTTTATATACCTTTTAAAAAGGTTGTGACAGTTCTGTTTTGTCTTTGTCATTATGGAGTATAGATTAATGTGGGAAAAATATAAATTTAAAGCAATTTAACATGAGGCTGCAACATAAAACATGAAAAAAAATGAAGGGGCGTTATTCAGAAAACTCTTTACTTAGAAGAAGTTCTTTAGAGAAATAAGTCTGCTTGATCAATTACCAAAGAAGAATGCCATATACATATATTATATATATATATATATATATATATATATATATATATATATATATATATATATATATATATATATATATATACATTTTATAAAGACAAAAAAAAAAAAAAAACATAGCATCAACTATTTTATATATATATATATATATATATATATATATATATATTTTTTTTTTTTTACAAGTACACAATTAAAAGTTCAAAAAAACTGGTCCTGCATGTTGGTTATTAGACATAAAAACATAGAAATAATCACTTTAGGTTATGAAAAAAAATCTATATTGGTCTAGTAAGTTAATACAAATAGACCATCAAGTTGTGAGCATTGCACTGTGGAAAAAAGTATTTATCTGCAGGTCATTCAGGTATTCAGTTCATATGTAATATTTGCTAAATATGTACAGGTACATACCACAGAAATAGCAGAACTATGAAAGTACAGGTGCATCTAAAAAATATTGACTATCGTGAAAAAGTTCATTTTTTCTTGTAACATAAAAAAAACTGAAAGTTTCATATATTCTAGATTCATTGCATGTAAAGTAAAACATTTCAAAAGTTGTTTTCCCTTCTCACTGCTGTGTGTGTGCACTTGGATGGATTAAATGCAGAGCACCATTTCCAGAGAGTATGGGTTACCATACTTGGTACAACTTTCTTTCAGATGTCTTCAGGAAAAGGGCTACCAATCCTGAAACAGACACATTTTACCTGGGCTAAAGAGCAAGTCCTCTTTTCAGATAAAAGTAACTTTTGCATTTCATTTGGAAATCTGGAGGAAGACTGGAGAGGCATAGACATTGCTGTGACATCTGCTGGTGTTGGTCCATTGTGTTTTATGAAGTCCATAGTCAATGCAGACATGTACCAGGAGATTTTGGAGCTCTTTTTGCTTCCATCTGCTGACAAGCTTCATGGAGATGCTGATTTCCTTTTCCAGCAGGACTTTAGCACCTGCCCACACTGCCAAAACCACTTCCAAGTGGTGTGCTGACCATGATATTACTGTGCTTGACTGGCCAGCCAACATGCCTGACCTGAACCCCAGATGAAATCTACGGGATATGTTCAAGAGAAAGATGAGTAACTGTTGATCCAACAATACAGACGAGCTGAAGGCTCAATGGTGCCTCAGCAGTGCCACAGGCTGATCGCTTCCCACACCTCACTGCTGCTGGAGTTTGTGCTGAAGATGCCCTGAACAAGTACTGAATGCATAAATGAACATAATTTTAAACATAACATTACATAACTTGAACTTTTATGTTTTGCATATTCTTTTTTGACTAATCTTAGGAAATATTCTAATATTTTGAGATACTGGATTTTTGACTTTCATGAACTGTATCATCAAAATTAAAACAAAAAACGTTTAAAATGTTTTACATTACATGTAATGAATCTAGAATATATGAAAGTTTCACTAATAATAATAATTTTTGGAGTCGCACCTATAGTAAAACTATATAGGCCAGTAGAACTATAGAAGTATGAATTTCTGAATAGCCAGTGTAGCCACTTAGTGGTAATATAAGGTACTGTACAGAACTTATTTGCGCTCACTCACCTCACCGGGAACCTTGTATTTCTTCAGCATACAGGACTCACAGTAAGTCACACACAATTTTTCCTCTCCACATGCAGCGATAGTCCACCACTGATTCCTAACAAATTAAAAACAATGCCAGAACAATTAAAAACACATTCAAGCATACAACACACGATAGTGCTCACAACCACTACCATTGATATTTATATACATTTAATGCAGTTGCTGTGTTCTTATAAAGATAACATTGATTTACAAGCTATCAGAATTTGTTCAAGCTTTTTGGATAGAGACTGAACCAAATGAATCATTTTTACTCAGTTTGGCTCACTGAACACAATTAAAGTGTTTGTTCCTAATGGAGTATAGCAAAAATTATCCTGTATTATATTATAATGAGCCATACAAGCCTGATGTATCAAATATGGCACAAAATGACGCTGACAGCTTTACCTAATTTACCTTTGTTGCAGTTGGACCTGCCTTCTTTTTCACTTCATGCCAGTGACTTCAAATATTATTTTGCGATCATTTCCATCTAAATAATGTTGAAATGCAACCACATTGAAGTAGGGTGACCATACATCCTCTTTTTCGTAGACGTGTCCTGGCCAGGACTCCTGAATTGCCCAAAATGTCCAGGTTTTGACTTTGTTTTCCTATTGTTTTCAAACTTGCTGTAGGTTTAGTAACAGTTTGACAAAAAAAAGTGTGCAGACATTGTACAAAAGCAACCAATCATAGCATTTAAAAAGGAGACAAAACAAAGCAAACACATATAGATATAACGTATAGGAGGACTATAGAGAGCATGACAATAGGAAAAATAAGCCAAAACCCTGACATTTTGAGCAATTCAGAAATCCAGGCCAGGACATGTCTGATGAAAAAAAGGACATATGGTCACCCTAGGGAATGATCTATGATTTCAAAATCTGTGTCTGTAAACACAATATTTGCACTAGAGTACACTATCCACTTTGTGTATTCACTCAAGGAATTTGGGTGCAAGCAGCATTAACGAAGCACTTCTCCACAGCAGCCAGACTTTGGGCTGAATGGGATCAGGAAGATTGAAGCTTCATTCCCACACACCAATCACCTAAAAAAAACACATTCAAGACAAACTGCAAAAAACACAAACTGATATGGTTAAAAAGTGGAAGAATCTTTTCTCACCCTCTTCCTGAGGATCTCGGTGCTGCCATGGTGAATATGATGCTGCTATCGAATATGAGCTGATGTCCTTCCCATGGAACATCCTCAGCTTAGGTAACAGGAAGATCACTTTGTGTTCATCACTGACCTAAAAAAAAAAACCCACATAAAACAATTCATAGTTAGAACAAGATCCATATTGTCTAAAACACCACTAATTATGCCGTACATAAAAAAAGATATATATATATATATATATATATATATATTTCTTTATTTTTTAAAACATTTTTTATGTTAAAATGTGAAGGTTGAATTTCAAAGAAAGTTTCCCACTGTGAGGTAGAGGTTTTCCTCTAGTCTAAGTTCCTCTATGTTTCTCAGGGTTTCCAGCGACACTACGCCCTCTATATCGCGGGGTCTAAAAAAGTTGTCATGACTTTTTCATCATATCTTTTTTTACTGTGTATCCTAACTACTTATTTTATTTATAAAGAAAGAAGAGCCGCTAACACTAGAATTCTCTATTCTTTCTACTTATTTTATTTTTATTTATTATAAATAATGACCTTCTAACACTTGCATTATCTATTCTTTTTCGGGTTTTATTGAATTGTTTCAGCTTTATTTAAAAATGACCCTCTAGCACCAGCATTCCTATTCTGTTTTCTTTTGATTTATTATAAAAACAAAAAAACTGTCCTCTTTTAAAAAAAACTAAAATATGGTCACCAGAGGAGTCCCATATCTCAGTGTGCAATGATCTGATTGACTTGAAATTACAAGAGATATATAGTAACAAACATATCAGTTGGTTAAAGGGGTCACATGACGTTGCTTCAAAGAACATTATTTTGTGTATTTGGTGTAATGAAATGTGTTTATGCGGTTTGAGGTTAAAAAAACACATTCTTTTCCACAATAATGTACATTACTGTTGCTCCTCTATGCCCCGCCTTTCCGAAACGCATAGATTTTTACAAAGTTCTGAAAAGCAAGGTGTACGCTGATTGGCTGTGATTAGTCCAATGCCTCGAGAGTGAGACGGAAGTGTTATGCCCCTTAAAGGGTTAGTTCACTGAAAAAATGAAAATTATGTCATTAATAACTCACCCTAAGGTGCAGCATCAGCAAGCTCAACCCACTAAGTGTGCTAAACCACTGAGACATCAGGGCCCCCGGCCAAGGATTGTGCTGGACCCGACGCCCTCCAAATCTTCCTGATCATTGGGGAAGAAAGAGGAAGGGGCAAAGTCCCACCACGGCTGGACCACCCCAAAAGCTCTCTCAATTGCCTGCTCTGCGATCTGGGCCCACTGTTGTTTCACCCATGCAAATCGCCATTATTATTAATATTTCACATTTTCAAAAAGAGAGCGCTTTTCCTCTTCAGTGTTCAGGCCCCTGTTCAGCAGCCTGCCATCCGACACTATCCATCCTCTTGTCACGCGGGCCGAGGCCAAGTAGGTTTGGGGGATAATAAAACACGGCTACTCACTGCAGTTCGCCCGAAGACCCCCACATTTCTGTGGGGTGATTCCCAATTTGGTAGAACTGGACGACGCTCAGGTCCTCCGCACCAAAGTGATGACTCTGAAAGGGAGCCATAGCAATAGTTCCTCCCTCAGAAAGCGGATCAGGGTTCTACAGCCATTATTTCCTTGTCCCCAGGAAAGTTGGTGGTCTCAGACCCATCTTAGACCTCAGGCTCCTGAACCTCTCCTTCATGAGATGGAAGTTCAGGATGTTGACATTGAAACAGATTTGCCCCGAGGACTGGTTCTTCTCACTGGACCTAAAAAAAGATGCTTACTTTCACATCCAGATATCCCCCCATCACAGACGATTCTTGAGATTCGCGTTCGAGGGCGTGGCTTACCAATATACAGTCCTTCCCTTCGGGCTGTCTCTAGCTTCCCGCACTTTTACGAACTGCATGAAAGAGGCGCTTTCCCCTCTGAGACAGATGGGAAAATGTTTATTTATCTTCTGTAGATGTCTGATGATCACAGCATGATCCTTGATGTGTTCAATGTATTCTACTTTCCATGGGGCAGAAAGACCTGCATCCTAAAATAGAGTCTTCAGCAAATCTACTGTCTGGATAAAAAGTAAAAAACTTTTTTTTGCACACTTTGAATAGCTACCATTCACAAATACTAGATAATAATAATAGATACACATTTTGGCGACTGTTAAAATAATTTTGTTGAAAATGTGACTTAATAATATGAGCTCACTCTTATAAATTGATTGTTTCTGTTAAATACATTAAGGTGACAAACATGTCTGTTGCAGTGTGGTTTTAATTGTCAGTATATATAATTGAAACTCATCTACTGTATGTAGGGTAACCCAAATAAAGTTGGTGATGTAAATAAAAAAAATGTTTTAATGATTTATAATTTTATTAAAGGCAATACTTACAAAAGTATATACAAAGTATAATACAAAAGCTTACTTATTCACTCTTTTCTTTGTCAATGCCAAGTCATTTTGAAATGAATCAGAACTGAGACACAGTGTACACTATTTTACAATGTACATTGTACTGCCAGCATAGTATTTACATATTTCACAAATTGTATTTTTAAAAGCTTATTTTGAGACAGCACCATGCATTTACATCTAATTAATGTTTCTTTGTCTTTATCTTTGGGTGCCATCCGACCATTCTCAGTCCTTGCATGAGCTCATGTAAAGAAGTTGAAAGAACATGAAGCCACTTTGTCTGTTCATAAGATCTTCAAAGTTTATTATTAAATCCATATATATAGTTGCATTGCAAGGGGTGGAGTTTTAGTTTATCCAATGAAATATGGATTACATATGTGTGGTGCACAAGCCAAGAAATATTGCTATATAAAATGGAAGTATGGTCAGAAAGTTCTGGACATATTAGGAGCACACTTGGCCAAGGAAACTCAACTCTGAGCAGAAGGACAGACCGGACTCAATAACCTTTGGGCTTATAGCCCTCGTCCTGGTCTGAACATCTGAACTCATGAGAAAATATACATTTAGGTACAAAGAAAGAACACAGACGGGAGGAGGGAGCAAGACAGAAGAAAAGGAGTAAGAAGGGAGGAGGGATTGCAGAGAGGCAATCTCACAAAAATATCTGATAGAGATCATGTTAAAATCTAACATCGTAAACAAGTACTAGTTCATCCTGAATGGCAGATCAGGTTTTCACAACATCACATTTCACATCATAGCCAGACATTCTGTAAGTAATATTTATGGTTACTACAAATTAGACCTTTCTACAATTTATATCTGACCACGGATATAAAGCCATGGAAACTATGAGTCCCATGCTGGTGAGTTTCGGAGTTACTCTACCAAGATTTCTTCAGCGTGAATAATTCAAGGCGCAAAATGTTTGGCAAAACAAAACAAATGAAAAGTTTGACACTTTTCTTCAAAAAGAGGGATAATAATGGCAGATTACTGTATATTATATGGAAGTCTGTTTCCACCATTGAATAAAAAAAAATAAACAGGTAATTGTTACTACAGCGTTCTGTCACGAGTCCCTTCAAAGAGACCCTAAACAGTATTTATTGTTTACATTTCTTAAAAAAAAAGAGACAAAATTTGAAAGTTGAGACTTTGTTTTAAACCAAAAAAACTGCTCTGTCTTGTCTGTCATTCCCCTTTTTGCCCCACAATGTATTTTTCACTGCCTGAGAATATGATGTGTGGTGTGACTTGTCTGACGTAGCACTATATCTAAATCTCTCTCTCTCTCTCTCTCTCTCTCTCTCTCTCTATATATATATATATATATAATTTAATTTAAACTTGCAATATATTGGTTCTTTTTAAGTTTTTCTGCACTTGAAGATCTTGTCAGAAAAACAATTTCCCTGTGTTAGTAAACACAGTCAACAATAAACTTAACTGTATATCTGATATATCTGATTCTCTAAATTATATTTCTTATAATGTACAGGTGCATCTCAATAAATTAGAGTGTCAAGGAAAAGTTCATTTATTTCAGTAATTCTACAAAAATTCAGAAACTCATGGTTTAAATAAAGTCTTTGGTTCTTTTAATTGTGATGAATTTGGCTCACATTTAACAAAAACCCAAAAGTCATATCATTTTCACATTAGAATATGGTGACATTCCTACAGGTTATCAACTCAAAAAACCTGCAAATTATTACTGAGCCTTCAAAATGGTCTCTGACAATCTTTGACACCCTTCACAAGGTGTGTAAGCCACAAAAATAAATTCCCAATAAGCTGGCTTTTCACAGAGTGCTGTATCCAAGCATGTTAAAAAAAAGTTGAGTGGAACGAAAAAGTGTGGAAGAAAAAGATACACAACCAACCGAGAAAAACGCAGCCTTATGAGGATTGTCAAGCAAAATAATTTTAAGAATTTGACTGAACTTCACAAGGAATGGACTGATGTTGAGGTCAAGGCATCAAGAGCCAACACACACAGACGTGTCAAGGAATTTGGCTACCGTTGTCGTATTCCTCTTTTTAATCCTATACCACAGACAACGTAAGAAGCCTCTTTTCAGATGAGAGCAAGTTTTGTATTTCAATTGGAAACCAAGGTCCTAGAGTCTAGAGAAAGAGTGGAGAAGCTCATAGCCCAAGTTGCTTGAGGTCTAGAGTTAAGTTTCCACAGTATGTGAATTTGGGGTGCAATGTTATCTGCTGGGGAAGCCCCTGTACAAAGCCTATTTTTATATTATTATTTTGTTTTATTTTTCATCTGAACCCATATACATTTTTTAATTGTGTTTTAATAACTTATATATGAATGAATGAATGAAGTTTTATTATTGTGTCATGCATATAATTACGCCCAGCCCGCATGGACTTACAAGACACCAACATTAATAATCATAAGAGGATTAATATACAAGATAGATGTACCAGATAGACAGATCCAAAGTACATAGAATACATTGCTCCACAAATAATAGTAATAGAATTAATAATAATAGTACATATGTATTCAAATTCATGCATGTATGTAATCATATACATATGTATTCTCATTTATTCACATAATCACCCATATAAACACATAATCCTACACAGAACAAAATTAAATCTAATTAAATAAACTGGCTTGCCTTCTTTTCCAAGCCTTTGAAACAAAGTTTGCAAACTTAAACACATCATAGTTAAACAAGCACAATAATTTTTGATCATCAGCATACCAAAATATTTCAGAAATTTGTCGTGTAACTTCCAGAAACAAAGATTCCCTTAGATCATCATAATGTGTACAATACAAAAGGAAATGAGATTCATTTTCCACTTCACCAAGATCACATAGCACACACAATCTGTTTTCCTCTGGAGTATTTTTGAATCGACCAACATCTCAGCTGTGCAACCAAAGATCTATGACTTCTAGGTAAACGAAATGTAACATATAATTCTGGACTAAAATTCTGTTTGATATGCATATATGTTCTTAATTTTGGCTTTAATAAAACATTTTCAAACCATTTTTCTTCATATTTCATTAACAGCTTATGTTTAAGCGAATTGACATTACAACTTAAATTATTTCTGTAGATATACAACATATCCACCTCCTCGAAAATAGAATAAATTTACCCATGGAGACCTGTGAGCTTTACCCTAACTAAATACTCTTTTATTTACTCTATCCTCTTCCATTCTGATTAGTCGATTCCACAATCGTATCATTTCACATTTTCTCTGTACAACTCCTGGTACCCAGCCCATATCTCCCTGAATTGCTAGGATCATAGCAAATTTATGAACCCCCAAAAAACATATGGCTCTATTCTGTATAGTATCTACCGTTTTGGTCTCTTTCAAGCCCCACACACCTGCAGCATAATTTAGTATAGTCGGGAATATATATTTTTTTTCTCTTTTTTTTCTTACTGTTGATATACATAGCATTTTATTGCCTTTACAATATTTGAAAAAGATCAATTTTAATCGGATTATGCATATTGATTTTAATCTATATTGCACTATGCTTGTTTTGGAAATAATGGTCCTCATCTACCTTACTTAAACCCTGTAAACCATTCAAAACAATGACTTTAATCTCTAGCAAAATTGCTGAATGAGTTTTAAAATGTGTTTTTTAAACGGTTTCAAGGACACGCCAAACAGTGCAGTGGTCAGAGACTCAATCTGATTACTGTGCATGTGCTGATGTGCAAACATCCAATCAGGACCCGGCATCAGGTACGAGACTGAGCATTCTCAGCAGTGTAGGCAGCCAATAAGGACACAGGATTTTAGAGTTAGTTGTTATTATTATTATTAATTAGGATGTCAGAGTTTAATTAATTTAAGTGGGTGAAGTATAAAAAGAAAAAGAAAAATATGGTTTCAGTACTGTATATAAAAACAATAAAGGCATAATTTGAAAAAAAAAAACAAGTCTTTTGCATTATAGGGAATAATATTCTGAATATTTTACAGTTGATTCCTTTATCTCAAGTAGTGTCAGAGTGTAATTAATTTAAGTGGATACAGTATATTAAACATATGAAAAATATAGTTTCATTATTATTAAAAAAAACAATAAAGGCCTATTTTGAAAAAACAAGTCTTGTGCATCATAGAGAATAATATTCTGAATATCTTATAGTTGGTTTGATTCCGTTATATCAAATAGTGTCAGAGTTTAATTCATTTAATTTGGTACGTATGGTATATAAAACATGAAAAATATGGATTCAGTACTGTATATAAAAACATTAAATGCATAATCTGAAAAAAAAAAACAGTTTTTTTGCATTATAGGGAATAATATTCTTTATATTTTACAGTAGGTTTGATTCCTTTATCTCAAATAGTGTCAGAGTTTAATTCATTTAATTGTGAACGGTATATAAAACATGCAAAATTCAGTACTGTATATAAAAACAATAAAGGCATAATTTAAAAAAAAAAAAAGAACAAGTCTTGTGCATTATAGGGGATTATAATCTGAATATTTTACAGTTGGTTTGATTCCTTTATCTTAAATAGTGTGAGAGTTTAATGGATTTATATTACTGCATACATTAAAAGTTGTCAAATTATTATAAAACACATAAAACGGTAATTCCAAAAATGGAGCTTTGTGCAATAACAGGGATATTTTTCAGAACATTTCATTATTGGTTTTATGTCATAATGACACACAGTTAAATTGTTTAATTAATTTAAATGTTTATATATATATATATATATATATATATATATATATATATATATATATATATATATATATATTAAGCCTTGTGCCATATAAAGGGCATATATTTATGACTATCTGAGTTAGTTTGGGTTCAAATGCAAAACCACCATATTCAGTTCTGAGATTAAAAATTAAGTCAATTATTAATTCAATCTTCAAAATTGCAATGTATGTAAATGTAATATGAGTGCACTGCATACTTCTCAAGATACACTATTTAACTACTGTTTATATTCATTTCAGACACAACTGACTACACTCACCATGAAAGCCATTTTGTCCATAACTTTGGGTTTATTTACTATTAAAGTACTACAAGCTGAAAGAAACGTCTCTCTGCGCTTGTACTTCTTGCGTTTCGGTGGATTATAGAGTTTAATAACTATTTTTAACATCAAGCACATCCTGCTTTTGAATTTCTCATCCATGTTACCGAATCAATTTAAAGTGTAAAAACGTAAATGACTGTCATAACCACAACTTCAAAACACACTCGAATCAAAGACATTTCATTATGGATCATGTGATGTTTTAAAATTCATTTGAAAGCAGTTCGTCCATCCTTGGCCATCGCGGTGATGATGACGAAGAGACTAAGTCCACGGGTCCATGTGACGTCACAATGAGACGACGTCATTTTTAGAACTTTCCCGGCATATAAAAGCCGCGCAAATCTCGAGAGTAGAGTCACTTTGTTCTTGAGCCCCACCACCGTGATTTCTCCTGATAGCGTGAACGCCACAAAACTCAAAATGTTTGAAAAACTGTTGGAAGAAAAGCGTGCAGAGTTTAAAGAGTGGCATCGGAAGTTCAAAAGACGCGAGAACTTCCTTAAAAGAGAGTTTGTAATATTGCCAGGCTATCAGTGTGACTGGAGGGAAGATATTATGGACAAAACTAGTTCCCCCTTCCAATTTCGTGGCAGAAAGAGCTTACTTAAATGGAAGAATTTTAAAGCCTTGTTTAAAAAGGAGCGAGTCTGGTGGGACATGTTACCCCCAAAAGTACCTCCCCGTGAATACCGGGTCTTGTATTTGAATACACCGAAGGAGTGGCCTACAAGAAGTCTGCTTCTGGAGGAACGAGAAGATGAGCCCAAAAACAACATAATACAGAGCCACACAACTGAAATCTATTTAGTGAAGCCTGTAACGATCGACCTGCACTCAGTCCTGTACCAGGCGTTTGAAGAGCGTGAGGCTGGGCCGTCTGAGGGAGCTGAAGTGTGAAGCTCAGCTCATAAACGAGTTAACAATTTGGTACAAAAATGGCAACAATTTAATTAAACTATTTTAAAGTTAGAAGATGAATTAATATGAATCAATGGTATTTTCATTGCAATGTGCACAAAATTACAACGGACGCTTATTATTTTTTTTCTTCTTCCTACAGATTGGTGCTGAGTTTATGCGCCTGGTTTCTACTGACCTCCAGCAGTCTTTCTTTGATGGACTTGTTAAATATGTTCCAAGAATGTTACAGAGTGCAAACTCTACTAGTTGATGGACATCATTTACCTCTGTAAATAAACCCAATTTAAATTCATGCCTGACACACTTTGATTCCCTTTGAATGGAAAACATTCAAGTTTATTTGTATAGCGCTTTTTACAATACAAATCGTTACAGAGTAACTTTACAGAAAATTATGTTCCTACAATATTTAGTAGTAGCTTATAAGTGATGACTGTCAGTTTGTGTACATTATGACAGGATTTTTAGAAAAAATTAATACAAGACTTAGTCAGCCAGACGATGAACATTATTAATATTATTAATAATTATTATATGATGCAGTCACACTTGTAGCAATATTTGTTAGTTCTGTTTGTTGATTCAGGGTTAGCATCATCTGGGGTCCTCTGAGGGGTCAGCAATTGCTTTGAACTGGAATCATGGAATCGTGGAATCAATCTACACTGAAACATTTTTAGTGCAGAAGATTTTGGTTTCAGTACAATAAGTTATGTCCAACTAAAATATTAAATCCCTCACACAAAATGTAATTTTATTTCAAATGACAAAACACTGGGACGACATAGAATGAAGAAATAAATGAAATAATGGGAGTAATAATTAACAAGATTTTCATAATGATATTGAATATTATATATATATATATATATACTTTTTCTCCATTGAATTGTTGTGTCTCCTAAAATGTATAATAAACATGCTTTAAGCCCCGGTGTCCATCTCTCCAGTAGCCATCCAGTTACATTTGTGCATCACATCCCCTTCAAAACATCTGAAGGTCCAAAACAGTTCCTACATTGAAAGCTACGAGTTTAACAAATCGAGCCACAATGTTGAGACTCAAATAAATGCAAGTCATTGTATTTCATTACAAAAGTAAATTTATTAATAACAAAAAATAAACTATATCACAAATGAGTGGGACACTGAAGAGAAAATTATGTTGTTAGAAGCTGGTAAAGATCTCTTGGTATTCATTATGAGAACTTGTCAACTGACCTTATAATATTTCATGAAAATACATAAATGGGAATATTGCAACCCATCAGAGAAACCGAGTTCAAGATTTACAGTTCAGTCCATAGTGAATCAGTTGTTGTGTTCCAGTGGAGTGCGATGGTCTTCATTCTATTCCCTCTTGTTTGTCTTTGATGGCAACCTACAATAATAATAATAATTAAAAAAGTCAAATCATTTTCTGGAATATACAACACAGACTCCTCAACACAGCAGTTCTCATTCACTAATAATAGTGTGGCTCACATGTACTGAAATAGAAGAACTTCAAAGGAAATTTGAAATACAGGTGCATCTCAAAAAATTTGAATGGAATAAAATAACAGTGTAAAATAACACTGATGTTGCAAATCCAACTCTTCTGCTATTCACTGTCATTTAGCCAAATACTTGTGTGAGCGCCAACAAGTTAGTTTTATATAAAAGCAGCAGGTCTGGGCATTACTAATCAAATCCATTACTATATGTATGAGCAATAGCAAACACCACTTATAAAACACAGCACTCCTCACTGAACTGAAACTGAATGCTGTGTGCATGTCACATACCCTGAATCGCTCCTCCAGAAGGGACAGTTCACTGATCAGATCAGTGATGGCATTAGTGAAGGCTTCCTGGGGACTGTAGTCTGGTGTCGTCTGAACACGGATCACTATCTTGTGCTCCAGAGGATGAGGAACCTTATATCCAGCAAACAGCACCTGAGGGTCCTTCAGCAGTTGCCTTACACAAAAGTGTCAAAGGTTGAATATACAAACCAACAGAGCATCACCGTTATCACAAAAGTGAAAGTAAAAAGTGACATGACATACAGCCACCTAGAATTTCTGCCGGCCAGAGACTCGAACTCACAATCTTTGGATTACAAGAATGAATCTCTCAAACCATTAGGCCACAGCTTCCCAAAATGACTCAGGATATTTTTGGCCATCAGATGCGTGTGCACTTACGACCGGATGATGTTCCCCAGTGTGTGATCCTCTTTATTCAGTGTAAACAGACACGCATTTGGCACCTTGGTGTCTTTAACTATTGTGATCCTGAAAAATGAAGTTTAAGGAATATTAGCCGATTTTTTTCCATTTACAAACAGTTATTTGAGGGCACCAGGGTACAATGATGGTAATACTATGGTACTTTGATATATACATAACAGTTCTTTACACGGTATACTAAAACATGTCATGCTCCCATAATCATAATCAAAAACGTTTGTTTTGTGTGTGTGGAGAGAGAACATAAAAAAAATTACATTAGCTATATATTTATGTCCAGTGCATAGCCTGCAAAACATAAAGCGCAATTAAGTATTTAGTCATGTAATGACATAACTAACATAATATAACTAACTGAAACCTGTAATGAAACAAAGTAAGCTGGAATACAGGAGTTGGCTTGCAAAGTTCATAGCTTGTTGGCTAACGAGAAGTAACGTTATAGTAAGTTATAGTCCATGTTTTATACGTAACTTCTCGTTAGCCAACAAGCTATGAACTTTGCAAGCCAACTCCTGTATTCCAGCTTAGTTTGTTTCATTACAGGTTTCAGTTAGTTATGTTAATTTCACTTAAAAGTTAAAAAGCGATGTACTGAACTTACTTCTTTTCTCCCTCAAATAGCAAAAACGACTCGAATGCCGGTGGCGCGTTCATCCTGTTTAAAAACCAGCAGCGCTGACGCTAATGGACGAACACTGAGCGACGCATGCGCAGTTTATTGCGTGATAATGTCAGTATTTAAGTGCAGTGTTGAGTGGAGATCGCTGGAGGGCAGCGAAGAGCTGTAATAAAAAAAATGACTTATTAAAAATGTTTACGCGAAATGTTGTCTATATTTTCAGTTTTCAACACACTGACACAAAGATGTCAAAAGACAACACATACAAAGACAACAATTTCTTAATTATTGGTTGCGGATTCTTACTTCATAAATTGAAATGATATGAACATAACCCTAATTTTGACTTATCACCTAATTACAATGTTATGATAAGGAAGTTTATTGAAGTAATGTATATACGTAGATGGTTTCTTCGGGTTAAATGCCAAATAGACGCAGAGTTGTGGAAGTGTACATAAAACTGTAAGGGTAAATTCAATTTGAAAGCGAAAGATAAGCTTTGTGAAGGTGTAAATCGCGTTTCAAATTACACTCAAGAGTCATAGTAAAATACTGCAGATCATTTTTTTCGTACGACTCATGAGTATTGTGAAACTACAGCTTCATGTTAAAGCAAAATAAATATTATCTGCATCTGACTTCCATTTTTCTGTGCTTACACTTTCTGCACATTGTTTTCGCTAAAACACAGTCAAAAGTTCTGCAAGCCTGTGAACAGTGATTTGCAAGTGAAAAAAAACTGCAAAACGAATCAACATGCTTCTTGCTTTTCTTCTTCCTACAGATTGGTGCTGAGTTTATGCGCCTGGTTTCTACTGACCTCCAGCAGTCTTTCTTTGATGGACTTGTTAAATATGTTCCAAGAATGTTACAGAGTGCAAACTCTACTAGTTGATGGACATCATTTACCTTTGTAAATAAACCCAATTTAAATTCATGCCTCACACACTTTGATGCCCTTTGAATGGAAAACATACAATTGTTTTGAACTGGAATCATGGAATCAATCTACACTGAAACATTTTTAGTGCAGAAGATTTTGGTTTCAGTACAATAAGTTATGTCCATTTAAAATATTAAATCCCTCACACAAAATGTAATTTTATTTTAAATGACAAAACATTGGGACGACATAGAATGAAGAAATAAATGAAATAATGGGAGTAATAATTAACAAGATTTTCATAATGATATCGAATATTTCATTGGAATATATATATATATATATATATATATATACAGTCTTGTTCAAAATAATAGCAGTACAATGTGACTAACCAGAATAATCAAGGTTTTTAGTATATTTTTTATTGCTACGTGGCAAACAAGTTACCAGTAGGTTCAGTAGATTGTCAGAAAACAAACGAGACCCAGCATTCATGATATGCACGCTCTTAAGGCTGTGCAATTGGGCAATTAGTTGAAAGGGGTGTGTTCAAAAAAATAGCAGTGTCTACCTTTGACTGTACAAACTCAAAACTATTTTGTACAAACATTTTTTTTTCTGGGATTTAGCAATCCTGTGAATCACTAAACTAATATTTAGTTGTATGACCACAGTTTTTTAAAACTGCTTGACATCTGTGTGGCATGGAGTCAACCAACTTGTGGCACCTCTCAGCTGTTATTCCACTCCATGATTCTTTAACAACATTCCACAATTCATTCACATTTCTTGGTTTTGCTTCAGAAACAGCATTTTTGATATCACCCCACAAGTTCTCAATTGGATTAAGGTCTGGAGATTGGGCTGGCCACTCCATAACATTAATTTTGTTGGTTTGGAACCAAGACTTTGCCCGTTTACTAGTGTGTTTTGGGTCATTGTCTTGTTGAAACAACCATTTCAAGGGCATGTCCTCTTCAGCATAGGGCAACATGACCTCTTCAAGTATTTTAACATATGCAAACTGATCCATGATCCCTGGTATGCGATAAATAGGCCCAACACCATAGTAGGAGAAACATGCCCATATCATGATGCTTGCACCTCCATGCTTCACTGTCTTCACTGTGTACTGTGGCTTGAATTCAGAGTTTGGGGGTCGTCTCACAAACTGCCTGTGGCCCTTGGACCCAAAAAGAACAATTTTACTCTCATCAGTCCACAAAATGTTCCTCCATTTCTCTTTAGGCCAGTTGAGGTGTTCTTTGGCAAATTGTAACCTCTTCTGCACATGCCTTTTTTTTAACAGAGGGACTTTGCGGGGGATTCTTGAAAATAGATTAGCTTCACACAGACGTCTTCTAACTGTCACAGTACTTACAGGTAACTCCAGACTGTCTTTGATCATCCTGGAGGTGATCATTGGCTGAGCCTTTGCCATTCTGGTTGTTCTTCTATCCATTTTGATGGTTGTCTTCCGTTTTCTTCCACGTCTCTCTGGTTTTGCTCTCCATTTTAAGGCATTGGAGATCATTTTAGCTGAACAGCCTATCATTTTTTGCACCTCTTTATAGGTTTTCCCCTCTCTAATCAACTTTTTAATCAAAGTACGCTGTTCTTCTGAACAATGTCTTGAACGACCCATTTTCCTCAGCTTTCAAATGCATGTTCAACAAGTGTTGGCTTCATCCTTAAATAGGGGCCACCTGATTCACACCCGTTTCTTCACAAAATTGATGACCTCAGTGATTGAATGCCACACTGCTATTTTTTTGAACACACCCCTTTCAACTAATTCAACTAATTGCCCAATTGCACAGCCTTAAGAGCGTGCATATCATGAATGCTGGGTCTCATTTGTTTTCTGAGAATCTACTGAACCTACTGGTAACTTGTTTGCCACGTAGCAATAAAAAAATATACGAAAAACCTTGATTATTCTGGTTAGTCACATTGTACTGCTATTATTTTGAACAAGACTGTATATATATATACTTTTTCTCCATTGAATTGTTGTGTCTCCTAAAATGTATAATAAACATGCTTTAAGCCCCGGTGTCCTCATATGAGGACATGTATGAAATCGATATCCTGTTTCATAACAGGTCATATTTTGATTTGAAACCCCATAACATTTTTCTGAAAAGTCTGACTTAAAACTGACAGAGAAATTTCAGAGAAATTGCTAAAGAATTATGTCATCTACAGAGGACAAAACTCCATAGCTGGTAGTCATGAGATTATGGCATGTCACCACTCAAAATAACAAAGCATAAAACATTTTTTTTTAACTAATTAAAAGGACACCAATGTGTATCAGCTCATGCAGTCCTTCATCAGTGTGTTAGACCTAATTAGATATTTTTGCATCTCATATAATATCCAGAATTAATTCACAAAATAACAACACAGAATAAAAATAATATGCATTTATTTAAATTAAGAGTTAAAAATAATCACTTTACAGTTGTGAGTACAGAAAACTGTACATGCATTGACATAAAGTACAGGCAATTTATAAAGGTACACCTTTAAAGCTCAGTGCTATATCTAACAACTCTGAGCCCAGTTTCTCCTGCTCCCCTCCCTGTAGAAACTCCTCAGACAGCTCCCGGAAGGTGCTGCACACTCTGCGTCCCTGAATGTCTTTCCTGTGGATGGCATGTTTCCACCGATGACGTGCTTCTCCATAGAGTACAATCAGTGATCTGCGTGGTAAATGCACAGCCACTCGCACTTCTCCATCATCCATGTCTCCCCAGCCTTGATCTAAACTCATCGTGAGGACAGTGTCTGAGAGCAGGTTAATGGTCACCAGGTGCTCTCCCCACAGCCAGCTATCATCTAAATGAGGGTCAATCGCAGAGCCTCTGAAGCGATCATAGTCTAGGTTGCATTGCTCTACTGGTTTGAAGGAGGCCAACTGAGGTGCCTTTGACATCCTGTCCACAAGTTGACGACTGATGGCAGGCAGGCCAGTAAAGTTTCCCACACGGACACGATGTTTCTTAAAGTTAACCTTTGGCCCAAAGTCCTGTGGATATATCAAGTAGTCAGCATTTGAAGTGGATCAAAACATTTAATCAGTTGTCCTAAAACCTAGGACTCTTAGGACAACTTTAATCAACACTTTTCTTCCACTTCATACTGTTAATTAGATTTTATTTACAACTTTTATAACCTTACATCAAAATTCTGAACTAAGGAGATGTTTTTGCCACAGAATAAAAAACAAAAAAGGTTATTGACTTTAACCAAATTATTCTGACTTTCATAACCACTTAAAGATCATACTGCTAATAAATAAAAGGTTAAAAGGAGTGTATTTATTAGTTTACTCTTTCACGGGTTATTTCCTCATTCACCTGTTTTCGACGGCCTGACTGAGATTCTCTCCAGACATCTTGATCCATTCTAGCAATCAGTTCATTCTCTTCATATTCTGACACAAAATTCTCCCACAGAAATATTCCAGGAAATGCAAAGGACTGCTGAGTGCCGCTTTCCCCCTCTCGGACTGCTGACTTTGACACTGGATCATAGGTGAAATCATAATGTATCTGCAACAGAATATAGCATTTTTTTTTAATATACACACTACTAATGTTAATATTTAAGAAAACAATACTTCTTCAAGTTTGAATTAAATTGATCAAAAGCGACATTTATAATACATTATAACATTTATAACGTTAAAAAGAATTTAAAAAATGTACCAATGTTTTCACAAAAATATTAAGCAACACAACTGTTTTCAAGAGAAGACATTGAAGACTGGAGAAAAATGATGCCGAAAATTCGAATTTGCCATCCAATTTATAAATGACATTTTAGAAAATTCTAATTTAAAATAGAAAAATAGTTGTAAAATTTCACAGTGTTGTAGTTTATTTTATTTCTGATCAAATCAATGCAGCCTCGATGAGCATAAGAGAATGATTTTACTCCTTTGATTTTATATTACAGTACATTGTAGGCAGTATACTGTACAATAAACAAATTGTTTGGCTCTGAACACTGCTTTCCATTTGTGAACAGTACTGACTGCTCAATATAGATTTTGAATGGTTGCAAGTTCATATCAACAAAGAACAATAATTACACTATCATAGAGACCAAGGTCAAGTTTATGAGATGCAGAGTACACTACTGTAAAAATAGGGGTCGAAGGAGAAAGAACCAAAAAAAAAAAAAAAAAAAAAAAACATGCACTGAGCAAAGCAGAGTAGGCATTTCTGATAATTTGAACAATGTATTTTCTATTTGTTGGTGTATTGTTTACTGACTGTTTGATAGTGTATATAATTTTGATCACTTTGTTTATGCTTTGAGTGCAGTGTTTGATTTTGAACAGAGGTAAAACGGTTTTGAGGTGAAAGTTTCATTTTGCAAGAGGAATCAGAGGTTTTGTAAATAGTGCTTGAGGTGAGGTTTTGTGTGAAAAACTGTAATAGTAATAATAACCACTATCAAATATCTTGTTTACAATATTTCTTATTTAAATTCAAATGAGCACTATAAGTGTTTGTCTTTATATCTTTCAAAGACCTTGGGTGCACAAATTGCTCTTGTTTTGTTAACTATGAAAAAACATTCCGGTGGGAAGAATTATAGTTTTTTCATTATCATGTACACTTTGTAGACGGTTCCTAGATGGCCTAAGCGCTAGGGCGCTGCTGCTAGATACTTTATGTTTTAACAAATCGAGAATTAAAACAATTAAAATGCGATGTGTGTTCAGTTCTACGTTCAGTTGCTTTTCAGGTGAGCCATCTTTATACAATTACACTCATCCACTAAGAATTTATTGATTTTCTTCCCGGCTGAATATCTGTCTAACATCCAACGTCAAACGTCAAACCAACTTTATATCGATCAGAGAGCGCAGTTCGTCTCTGATGGCGATAGACAGTGTCGACTCATTTTAGCTCACATTCCGCGTGTCAAGCTTGTAAACGTGGGGTTGTGGTCTCACCAGCTCGTTCTTCTGTAGTAAATATTGTTTAGACTCCCCTGCCTCACATCTCAGACATGTTCTTATTCCTTTACAACCACAGTTAATATTCTCCATCTCTCCAGTAGCCATCCAGTTATATTTGTGCATCATCTTAATAAGTCCCCTTCGAAACATCTGAAGGTCCAAAATAGTTCCTACATTGAAAGCTACGAGTTTAACAAATCCATGAAACAATCGAGCCACAATGTTGAGACTCAAATAAATGCAAGACATTGTATTTCATTACAAAAGTAAATTTATTAATAACAAAAAAATAAACTACATCACAAATGAGTGGGACACTGAAGAGAAAATTATGTTGTTAGAAGCTGGTAAAGATCTCTTGGTATTCATTATGAGAACTTGTCAACTGACCTTATAATATTTCATGAAAATACATAAATGGGAATATTGCAACCCATCAGAGAAACCGAGTTCAAGATTTACAGTTCAGTCCATAGTGAATCAGTTGTTGTGTTCCAGTGGAGTGTGATGGTCTTCATTCTATTCCCTCTTGTTTGTCTTTGATGGCAACCTACAATAATAATAATAATAAAAAAAAAAAAAAAAAGTCAAATCATTTTCTGGAATATACAACACAGACTCCTCAACACAGCAGTTCTCATTCACTAATAATTGTTTGTATCATATGTACTGAAACAGAAGAACTTAATTTGAAATACAGGTGCATCTAAAAATATTAAAATGTCATAAAATAACACTGATGTTGCAAATCCAACTCCTCTGCTATTCACTGTCATTTAGCCGAATACTCTACATGTGAGTGCCAACAAGTTACAGCTTTCTATAAAAGCAGCAGGTCTGTGCATGTGCAAACCAGAGCCATATAGAGTGAAAACTTTTGAACACAATGAAGATGTCCAAATTTGTCTTATTTTGTTGAAATATAATTTTTTTCCATTTAGTTCTGCCCTTCGTAAGCAACAGAAGATACTTGTTTGTTTCCCGGTACACAAATTAAGTACAATTTACCTTGATCTTCAAATTCCAAAAGTTTTCACCCCCCAGCTCTTAATGCATCTTGTTTCCTTCTGGAGCATCAGTGAATGTTTCAATCTTTTTAAATAGTTGTGTTTGAGTCCCTCAAATGTCCTCAGTGTGATAACGTGCATCTCAAAATCATAAAGTCACTACTGGAAAGGGTTCAAATATACGAAGATACTGGAAAACTGAAGAATCTGCCGGACCTTAAAGATTTTTCTGAAGAACGCTGCTCAGTTTAACTGTTCAGAACAAACAAGGGACTCATGCACAACCATCACAAAACAGAAAGACAGTCGAGGATCATCAGGTAACAGAACACAGTACTAAGAACCAAGGGTTCCCAAACTTTTGAGTGGGGTTATTTTAATAATTTCAGCATTTTTTTTGTCTTGTGGAATAAATGTTAAAATATTCTATGTACAATATCTTACTCAGGACAGTACTAAATAAAAAATAACATGCATTTAGTATGATCTCTCCTATTTTTTGAAAATTACTCATATTTTCACAGATTCTGCAAGGGGTGCCCAAACTTTCAATCCCCACTGTATGAGCATAGAGAGAATTGTGAGTGCACAGGACGCAGTTTAAGTGAGGATTATTTTTTTTATTTTTTTGCCATAAGTCTATACATTTTGTTACATCTTTACTATAGTGATAATTTTGACTTCTGTCTGTTCTAGAGACAATACAACCTTTTGATAAATTGCTCTAATTGGTTTTCTTTTGGAAATATGTTTCAAATTAATCATGAATGCATTTATGACTGTAAAAGCATATCGGTGTGTGTCACAATCGCAAAATTGATCAAAGAAATCGTGATAGGTTTTTTTTTTTGTCCATATAGCACAGCCCTAATTCATTCAATAAATACAGTTAACAATCTAGCTTCTGAGTACTAAGTTATTAACCCAACAATAGCGGGATCAGTTAATTTGTTTGAAGTGGGCCGTGCAAACATATGTGTGTGGTTGTGTGGGCCGCGAGTTGAAAAAGGTTGGGAACCACTGCCTTACACAAGAGTGTGAGCAAAAAAACAACAACAGAGCATCACCCAAAGTGAAAGTAAAAAGTGACATGACATACAGCCAACTACAACTCCTGCCGGCCAGAAACTCAAACTCACAATCTTTGGATTACAAGAATGAATCTCTAACCATTAGGCCACAGCTTCCCAAAATGACTCAGGATATGTTTGAGAGTGAAAGTGAAAGTGAGGAGGAGGAGGGAGGATGAGGGGCAAGGAGGAGCAGTTGGGGGTTCGATGCCTTGCTCAAGGGCACCTAAGTCATGGTATTGAGGAAAACAAACAACCGGATGATGTTCCCCAGTGTGTGATCATCTTTATTCAGTGTAAACAGACACGCATTTGGCACCTTGGTGTCTTTAACTATTGTGATCCTGAAAAATGAAGTTGAACAGGAATATTAGCCGAATTTTTCCCCTTTACAAACAGTTATTTGAGGGCACCATGGTACAATGATGGTAATACTATGGTACTTTGATATATACATAATAGTTATTTACATGACATACTAAAAAATGTCATGGTCCCATGTCCAAAAACGTTTGTTTTTTTTGTGTGTGGAGAGAGAGCATAATAAAAAAAATTACATTAGATATATATTTATGTCCAGTGCATAGCCTGCAAAACATCAAGCTCAATAAAGTATTTAATCATATAATGAGAACAAAAGCTAGTCAGACAACTATTTAACATGTTTTTGTTTTATACATGGACTTCTCGTTAGCCAACAAGCTATATGCTTTACAAGCCAACTCTTGGTGTGAAAGGTGTCAAAAGTATACAAAGGCTACAATTTCTTAACTATTGGTTGCAGATTTTTCCTTCATAAGTTGAAATGATATGAACATAAACCTAATTTTGACTTGTCACCTATTTACAATGTTATCATAAGGTGGTATTGAAGTAATGTATATAGATGGTTTCATCGGGCGCACGCGCCTGGCCCTAAGTTAACTTCCGGTCTGCGTTTGTTCATCAGCCGTCTACAAAAGCAGTTAAACTTCAGGTGATGAGTAGACTGAAGTTGGGCTCAGGTGGTGGTGCTATGGGTGTTCCCACACATTTATTTATTCGTGGCGCTGATAATATCAAGACTGACCGATTGTCCAAAATGCTTCGTTGAATAAACACAATCAAACTTGGCGCGGTTTAAAGCTAAATAAATAAATTTGCATATGCAGAGTTGTGGAAGTGTACATAAAACTGTAAGCGTAAATTCAATTTGCATGTGCAAGATAAGCTTTGTGAAGGTGTAAATCGCGTTTCAAGCGTAAGAAAAAAATGATCTGCAGTATTTTACTGTTACATTCAAGTATTGTGAAACTGCAGCTTCATGTTAAAGCAAAATAAATATTATCTGCATTCTTCTGACTTCCATTTTTCTGTGCTTACACTTTCTGCACATTGTTTTCGCTAAAACACAGTCAAAAGTTCTGCAAGCCTGTGAACAGTTATTTGCAAGCGAAAAAATAACTGCAAAACGAATCAACTGCATACGCTCTTGGTTACTAACGTAAACCTCGGTCTATGCAAGCTGAGTCCAGATAGGTTACTCTTCGTTTTTTATTGATGAAGCAAAAAACAGAATGTAGCACAAGCACGGCAGGGTTACGCAACACTCGTTCCCTAATCTAGAGAGAAACGAGGTTACATTAGTAACTGAGAGTGTTCTCTTACGAGAGTCCTCTCGTGTTGCGTATGCTAGCCAGAACGATAGCATCAACTATCCATATGGAAAGGCTCTGTTTTGCTAGCCCCTTAGTACAGCCACCAAAAGAAACAAATAGCTGCTCTGACTGTCTGACAACAGCAGACCATTCGACATATATCCTCAGCACCCTGACCGGGAAGTGAAGGTTCGCATCGTCTTTGCTATCAGATCTTGGAAGAGCTGACAGTAAAATGACTTGTGCTCTGAATGGAGTGGAAGGATCTTTGGGGACATAAACGTGTCTTGGTTTGAGAATGACTTTAGAGTCGTTAGGTCCAAACTCACCCACTCGCTTGACTGAGGCGAGAGCCACAAGGAAAACGTTCTTAAATGAAAGATACCGCAAATCCACGGACTGCAACGATTCAAATGGGGCGCCTTTTGTAGCATCCAGGACCGTGGAGAGGCCCCAGACCGGAACCCGAGGGGGCCGGGGAGGGTTTAATCTCCTAGCACCTCTCAGGAAACTAATGATTAGATTGTTCCTTCCCAGTGGCTGCCCAAGCATAGGCTTGAACGCTGCCATGTACACTTTACGCGTGGAAGGGGACCTGCCCTTCTCCAACAGCTCCTGAAGGAAGGATAGGATCTCCACAACGCTACAGCATTGTGGGTCTATGTTTGACCCGAGCACTAGCCGGAAAACACTGACCACTTTGAGGGGTGTAGAGCCTTTTAGTAGAAAGCGCTCTCACCTGTGTAATAGTGTTCAACACTCCCTCTGGGAGGTCCGCAGGTACCCGTTGATGGCTCAGCAAGCAGGGCCCATAGGTCGGGGCTCGGGTGCCAAATCGCGCCCCTGTCTTGAGAGAGGAGATCCCTCTTCACCGGAATCGGCCACGGGGTTGTGCTCACACCTGGTTCCTCCAGAATGGTGCCACAAGGAGCACAGAGCATTCGCTCTCCCTGATTCGCTTGATCAACTGTGGTAACAGTTCGACTAGGGGACCACAAGCAACACAGCTTATTACTGGTTTTTGGTTTTGGTTTTGGTTTTTGTAGTATTGTTTTGAATTGATCTCACCAGTGTGTAAGACTTCGTTGTAGTGTGTGTGTGTTTTTGCCTGCTCTGGCTGTGGGCCCGGACATGCTGTCCAGAGACAATGTTCCCCCAGGGGAATGGTCGCTACACTCCCAGGTAGTCCGGTTACTATGGGACACCTTTGGCAGAGTGGAAGTCGATCTTTTTTTTTTCACAAAAAGAAAACTTCCACTCTGCCAAAGGTGTCCCATAGTAACCGGACTACCTGGGAGTGTAGGGACCATTCCCCTGGGGGAACATTGTCTCTGGACAGCATGTCCGGGCCCACAGCCAGAGCAGGCAAAAACACACACACACTACAACGAAGTCTTACACACTGGTGAGATCAATTCAAAACAATACTACAAAAACCAAAACCAAAAACCAGTAATAAGCTGTGTTGCTTGTGGTTCTCCCCCTCAAGAAACTTTTCACATGATGAACACGTGTATACATTTGCACATTTTCTATTCATTAATGTACCGTACAGTAGAATACACCAAACAACAACAAAATATTCTGCCCCAGAATCACATCTTTGGTCTGGGCCAGACCAGGGAATCTCATCCACATCACAGGTTATACTGGCCCTAGTCAGGCAGTGGGGGTAAAATCCTCTTGCATGACTGATCCGCCCCTGTCATCCATCAGCTGTAATGTCTAGTCATTCTTCTTCCATTCCATCGTCTCCAAAAATAGAAGTACTGACAATTGCAACTGTAACATCCTTTTTACAAAATGGAAGCAGACAGAAACTATCTTTGTATGTAAAGCAATATGATGCAAGGGTTGTTACAGAGTACAGCTCTCAATAGTTACAGTAGAGTACACTAAGGTCTGCATGTTTTCCTCCCTTAAGGTTCTTATGACCAAGGCGACTGGGAAGCTACTTACTGTAAGTTTGGCTGGACTCATGTCCCAGCCTCCCTCATAGTCATACCACGGACAAGGACATGGTCAGCTAGTGGCACAAATTTAATCTGAGTCTCCCTTTCCCACATCCTCCCCTCCTCCTCCTATTCCTCCTATTCCTCTTCCACTTGTATCTATCTGTTGAAGGTTCTGATTGGTGTGTGATAAATTTTGACTCAGTGTTTCCACTTGGGTACTCTTCCACTCTGAACTCTGAACTCTAAACTGTGCAGACTTGAGTGAACAATATTAAATGCTAGTGTTTTCTAAATGACCACATGGCGTAAGCACTGAGAAATGTAGAGATTTGTGAGTTTTGCAGTAACAGTTCACCAAATCTGACTCATGTGTTAAAGCAGGGGAATAGTGTTTATAGTTCAGCAAGATGGGTGTTCTTTTCCAAAATGGCATTATGGTTTTGAAATTTTAGTTCAAAAGCCTTTTTAAAGTGTTTTAGCAATCTAGAAAAACTGTAACAAAATATCAAAATCCAAGGCATTAAGATGCAAGGCATTAACACAAAATATTATAAATGTCTCTAAGCTTGTTAAGTCTACCACCCTATACATACATTTATATTTTTTGATGTTGTTTTGTTTAGCAGGCCTGTCATTTTCAGTAAAAACAAATACCAATGCTGAATATCAGCTTCGTGCAACAATCAAAGTTTTAAATGAATAATTCAAGTGTATTTTCAGTGATGAAAACCTGCTGTTCACAGACATGACAGAGTCTTTGTCTAAGTGTTTTCACTCACTGTATTTAATTTTAACATGATCCACACATCTTACACTTCGTTTCACCCTGGTGAGTAAAATATAAACTGATTTGGCAATTCGGAAAGTGTCCATTGAGGAAATGAGGTGATGACATTTTTTTTGGATTTTTGTTTTTGAAGCTCAATAGTTCTCTAAGCAGTTCTTGGAGGTTATTAGTCATTCGTTATGGTAATCTATGAAAAGTAGCAATGTAAGCACTATCTAGTTATAGTGTCTAGGTTGGGAAAGACCAAAGCAGTGAGGTATCCCAATCTGCCCATTTGTTTTCTTAATTCACCTGTTTCCATAGTTATGAAGCTACTCATCTGCCACATTAAATCAGGAGAAGACTTTATAAATGCAGGAAGACTGTGTTTTTAATGACCCATGATAACCTTCTAAAATCAAGTCACATGAAAAAGGTAAAAAAAGGGAAATGAGACAAAATAAGACAAACCGTCTTTTAACCACTAAAGAATTGGGTGTGTGTTTATGTATGGGAGTATGTCTAGTGTGAGTGAAGAAATGTCATGAAGGAATCATGCAGACCACGGGCCTTTCTCAAATTTCTTCATTTCTTCCACATTTGATAGGACTTCAATGATGACTCAGAACCAGAATGTTTACATTATATTATCTTGTTAATGTGGTAACACGCCTACTATTGAAAACTGTCACTATCACAAGGAATCTTATGAGGTGTCCATGAATAGCAGTATTATTATTATTATTATTTATTTTATTGTAATGACTGCAAATTTACAAACAACCAAGTAGTTTGTAGTTACATTATGGTAATAAATATTAATAAAATATTAACTACAGTGACAGATTGATGTCTGTAGTGTAGTTTAGGTGATATTTAAACTCATCCCCTTGTGAGGGACCCTCTTCCAAAAATATAAATGCACCAATGTATTTTGAAGAAAGTCCTTTGTATGTGAGGAAAGAAACTGAAGAAACTTGTTATTTTTTATGTAAAATCATTTTCTAACTGTTTTTAAATTCATTTTAATTAAGTAAAATTTTTTATAATTTTAAAAGTTTTAAAATTCCTTGTTTAATTTTTGTTATTTTTCTTCATGATTATTTTACTTTCTTTTATGTAAAGCACTTTGAATTACCATTGTGTACGAAATGTGCTATATAAATAAACTTGCCTTGCCTTGCCTTGAATAGAAATTAAATGTGACCCTGGCTGTGTTACTGTTTTCTACTTAAAAGCTAAAGAACATTCTGTGAAAATGTAACCTTGATATCTTTAATATTGACAGATCAAGGCTATGTCAAAAATTGAAATCATGTTGAAATTAATGGTTGAAATCAAACATTGATGCTAGTTATCTCATAAGAGTTTGAGACTTTAGCCTGGATTTCACAAACAGGATCACAAATATTCTGTTTTTATATAGTTACTGTACTGAAGCCAGTAAAAAAAGACTTTGTATTAAATATTTTCTTTCTAGCTACTATTAGAGTTATGGTAAATATATAGACCAGAATAATATTTATGCAGCACTTTTCACACTAAATATCAGTCCAGAAAAGTTGCAGAACTTGCCTTTTGCATTTTGTGGTGTATAGTGTGTGGTTATGTAAGTCATCACAATTCTTCCAAAATCCCTTAGAAAACCGACTAGCTTTAGAAACTCTAAATATAACTATATAACTTTATAATATAACTGTCACTAGGAATAGAAATGTGAAAATGATTATGAAGCTTTTATAAAATGACTTCAGATGCAGTGTGGTGTTTCATCAACATAAGAGTCATGTCTGTTTCCAACTAGCAATACTCAGTCATGTCTATTTCCAACTAACAATACTCAGTGACTTATAACTTATAACTTATAAGTCACTGAGTATTGCTAGTTGGAAACAGACATGACTCTTATGTTGATGAAACACCACAGTTATAAGTTAAAACTACAAAACAATTTGGTGATAAAAAAAGAGGAATAAGCCATAAAATGTCATGGCCACTTGAAAAAGAGTTTTTTTTTTTTACATTTGCTTGCTTCTCTTTTTCAGCAAATAAGGACATCTAAAGACAAAGATTTGAACATAAGAAACTGCTCATAGAGAATGTCTGCATTAACTGTAAGCCAACAATGACATAAACTATGAAAAACTATGTATGTGTTGAAATACAGTAGACCTTGGACCATATTCACAAAACATTTTATCTTACAACTAAGTTCTGCTAAATAGCAGTAAAAGTTTTTAGCTAAGAGTTTTTTTTTAACTATGCACAAAGTGATTGGCTGTTTGTCTCTGTCAGAGATATATTCATAGAAATATTGTAGAGTGCATTCTATATTCAAATAAAGGCTTAAAAAAAGTTAATTTCCACATTAAAATAAAAGATTTTAAAATGCAGGATAAGTGTCACTAATTTAACAAGTATGTGTTCAGCTTATTGTCAGCCTCTTATATGTATGCTTTACATAATTAGTGAATATGCATATAAACAGCCTTTTAATTAACTGAGTAGAATAATCATGGCTGATAGTAATACATGCAAATGTAAAAAAAACAACAAAAAACAGCAACAAGAAACAAACAAACTGGATGCTAGAACAGTGGTTACTTCATGCCCAACTGGTTAATGACAATTTGGAGTTGGCAAAACTTCAGAAAATACTTTTTTAAAAGGTCGATATTATGAAATGTTTATAAAATGTTTATGTTCCGAGGCAGATTGCCAGCAACAGCCATTTTAGGATAGTCTTGGTTTTAGTGACTTAGGAGTCCTCTTCACTACTCCTAACCTAGGAGCTAGTTTTAGAGCTAAAACACTTTGTGAAATACTCTTAGAGCAAAAATTTAGGAATTTAGGCATGACTATTTTCCATCATATACATTAATTAAAATATGTACCATTGTGTATTCTGCAAAATAGTGTCTAGATACATTCTTTATCATCCAAATTATGTTAATCATCACACATAAATAAATGTAAATACACTTACTGTAAAATGTTAAACACATAACGAGTTTCCTATCTGTATTTCATCATCAGGTTTAGATGACCAGGAGTGAAAAAGGAAGTGCTTGAGTGGTCGCCCCTCCCACTGTCATAGTCTATAATAACTCCATAAACCACAGGTGATCATAACAGCAAAGCAGACTCTCTTTTACCCCTTCACTCCGTGTTCAGACCTCTGTTGTGCAGGATGGCTCAATCTTATGTGCGACTCGTGGAACTTTTAGGCTTTGAGAAAAGATTCTTCCCCAGCCAGCACTATGTGAGTAAGCTGCTCCAAAATTGTGAAGTACAGAAAACAAGTTTAGTGTTTTGGAGGTTATCCTTTTAGCTATAAGATATAGTAAAATGGTTTCTTTTTTATTCCTTGTACTAAAGGTGTACATGCTCCTGGTTAAATGGAGTGATCAGTCTGAAAAGCTGGTGTACAGGCGCTATCCAGAAGTCCACACATTTCATGTAAGACTCCTTTTCTGTTCTCTACAATTGAAAGTGCAGTAGAGTTACATTTCCCTTTCGCTGTCTGTTTTCATTTGATTTCATTGCTGCACGTATTTCCTGTATTTCTAGTCATGCTATGTCATATTTATTTCAAATGATTTTTTTGTAATCTATAATCAGTTCTTTTTTATTTTTGCAGAAAACTTTGAAGGAAATGTTCCCTATTGAGGCAGGAGACATTGATGCAAAGGACAGAATCATTCCCAATTTACCAGGTAAAGGCTTTTGTGATTAAAGCACAGATCTTCAGCCCATTTTTAGAAAGGACAAAATGACATATCATAAATGATTTACAAAGTTCTACAGACTTACGGCAAGCAATAAATGTGTACCATAATGTGATAGTTTCATTTTTCAGAAAATACAGAAATAAGATTTGATTCTCAATATTCCTATGAAAAGAGGAAACACCTGCTTAATGTCAAGCATATCAGATATATCCGTTTATTTATTTATAGGTCATGAAAGGTGCCTCACACATAATTTTAAAACAGGTCTATTTGCATGTCATGCATTGAACTTTCTTTCTGTTTTTTCTTTGAGTATGAGTTTCAGTTCAGTTTTATGGAGGTTAAACTGTATTTTCTTTGGAACTTCCAGTGCTTTCAGGCAAGATAGTGCTATTGTAACCATGAGGTGAAAAGAGTGTGTGCAACTTGACCACACCACAGTGTTGAATTTCTCACACTGTAACATTGATTTGTGACTCAGTGTCTAGTACTGGTAGCTTATATAACATACAAAATATAATATAATATATAATATACAAGAGTTACAAATTGTGTCTTATGCAGTGTACCCTAAATACCCCTTTAAATGGCAAAATAAGTGTTAGAATCAGTAAGGCAAAAGAGTTTGTTCAACACGACCATACCGCAGAGTTGCCTGTGTTAAGACAACACAAGTGAAACATTCCATCTGATGATCTGTAATTCAATCTCTCCCAGCTCCTAAATGGCTCGACAATCAGAAAACGACAGAGACGAGGCAGGTGACTCTCGCTGAATACTTTCGTTCTCTTCTCAACTTGCCTCCGAAGATCTCCCGCTGTCAAATTGTACGTGACTTCTTCAAAATGCGGCCTGAAGATGAAACTCCACCAGCACCACATCCGTAAGTCTGTCAGGTTAAAGTTAGCTGGAGCTGTGGCTTAGTGGTTATTCACATGCTCTTATGCTTTATGCCATAGTGGTTATAACTGTACATGATGTTCACTGATAATGTCCCTACTATAAATAAAATATCAAATGTGAAACTTTGTTCACTTTTACCTTTCTATAGATACAAAAGAAATGAGACATTCATTATGTCCACAAACAGAGCACGGAGCAACACCACATCAGGTAAGATCAAATTCTACTTTTGATATATATATATATATATATATATATATGCCTTGTGCCATTTCCCGAAAGGTTATATAGCTGTGGTTCTTTTTTGCAGAGATCACAGGGCCTATCATGCTTGAGAGCTACAGAGTGATTGCAGACTACAACAAGAGCTCAAAGTATGAGCTCTCGCTAAAGATGGGAGACATGGTGGACATTGTGGAAAAAAGCCCAAATGGTGAGCAGGATGTCAAATATGGCAGTACTTATATATGATTTTTTATGAGCACTTTTTATCCAAAATACAATGACATTTTAATTGTAAATGATATACTATAATACAATTAGTATATACATTATATAAAGAAATTAATATTTTTATAACTATATAATCAGCAAGAACTAAATTAATTTCATCTAAAGTGACAGTAAAAATATTTACACAAAATGTTTGCTATATATATATTTTTGCCACCAAAAAGGAGAACAGTTTTCAACATTGGTTTAGAATAAAAACAATTTAATAGAAAAAACTTTTTAGATATGTCATTCCAGTAATATATTTCACTTCAAAATATAATACTGTTTATTTATTATTATTATTATTATTGTACTATATTTTTAATCAAATAAAAACATTAAAAAATTAAGAAATCTTATACCAACCCCAATCTTGTGAACAGTAGTGTATAATATATAATATATATGTTAAATGACTTGGATGAAATACTCACGTAGCTCTCTTCACACATTTTCACAGATTAGTCAAGGGAAAAGCAGATCTGAATTGTGATGTGATCTGATGTTTACAGGCTGGTGGTTTTGTCAGTGTGAGTCCAGGAGAGGCTGGGTGCCAGCTTCATATTTAGAGCCTCCAGATGGAGCAGATGAATCAGAGGAACCAGAGCCTAATTATGCAGGTTAGTGTGTTTTGCCATGTTTACTGCCACTGATATGAGACCCAAAACACTATTTTGGGAGTGATTAATTATGCTGTTTGTACTGTACTGATGATATTTACCCACAACAGGAGAGCTCTACAGAACCACTAAAGGGTATAACGCCGTTGAAGAGGATGAGCTGACTCTCGAGGCAGGAGAGACAATCGAGGTCATCCATAAACTTCTTGACGGGTGGTGGGTGGTCAGGTATGAGTCAGCCTCTCTAAATTTAACTTGCTGCTGTTTTGAAACAATCGAAATGCTTGCAGTCATTTGATGATGAGTCATAACTGAATCAGATTCCCAAATGTCTTATACAGGAAAGGAGAAGAGACAGGTTTCTACCCATCTATGTTCCTGTGCAGGACGGGAGAGAGGAAAAAGGTGGATGCTGAGAAGTATGTGGTCATAAGAGCAACACCACCACCCAGAAGGTAGAGCAATACGTCTTTGGTTGGTTGGTCATAATTTTCAAAATATCAGATTAAAACTTTAATTTGTATTTTATTTTGGCCAACAGGTCTACCATACGCAATGCCAACAGCATCCATCCTAAGGGACTTCAGCGAATCAGTCAGGACACCTATCGAAGACAGAGTCGACGGTTCTTACAGCAGCGAGGAAGACTAAACTCCCAATCCAGGAATGTGACACCATCACCACTGCAGGAGAGGAAGACAAACAGAGGTGTGCATTCTCCATAAAGAAACATACTGCCTCATAGTGGGATATAGCAGACAGATAAAAAAAGAAAAAAATAACAGATAATTATGCAAATATTTGTCTTCTTTATTATATTTTTTTGCTTATATGTGAACGATAATAAATCTAGCAATGATAATTGTGTACTGATTGCAGGTTTTACATTAATTCTATAATTACATTTACATAATTATTTCCTCACATAGTAACTGTCGCATCCGTCTCTTTATGTGGTTCTAACATTAATACATTGCCTGCCAAATATGTAGCTCTGGCTGACAAAGGTTTTGAAAAGATCAGTTTTACAGATCAGGATACTTTTGTTATTATTTTTTGCCTAAAATGCATTCTGTTTGTGTTTATGTAGAGAACATCGTAAAATCAGGCTCTCCTCAAGCAGAAGATCTGAATAAAAGTGTTCCAGTCATTCCTCCTCGGCCCAGTCCTCAGCTCATTCTGGAGCGCTGCACTGAGAACACATGCAAGAGAATCAGCTTCCATGAGGACAACTGAAGTCATGAAGCGTTTCATCTTGACTCAAATCTGTGTTACAAAATAATCACAGGCATTCAGATACTTGTTTATACAGAACTTGTTATAAGCTATGTGTTAGATATTTTATATGTGTAACGTTTATGTCAATCAGCTATATTCCAGTATGCATTTTTATAATTTGCTGTGCTTGTTACTATTCTTGGTGTTTTTGTAAACAGTGACAAATAAGTAAATAAATAATAGTTTTTAAATCAAATGCATGGTGATATGATGTCAAGAAGAAGGTGCTGGGAGATGGTCAGTTGGCCTACATGATTAACATATTTATGTGCTATAACTTCCTATTAAAAGTTACGATATGCCTATTACCAAAGGTCCTGTCCAAAAACCCTCAGCAGTGCCATGGATCGTTTGGTACTTTGTGGCAATGTACTTTAGCTAAACTTTTCTTTGTGTACAGGAACAAAATTAATGAAAAACAGAATGGAAACACAGGCCACGTCCATCCCCTATATCGGTTACTTCAACGATTACTAGTGTGTGCGTGTGTGTGTGTATACAAAAGGAGGCACAGTGGAAAGGGAAACACAGCAGAGACTATTTTAACCAGATTAAGAAAAGGACCAAGTAAGTAGTAAATAGTACGCTTTAAATGACAGGAAACACCCAACCGGACTTTGTGATCATTGCCATATACCTGGACGTGTATTAAAGAACATAATTTACTGGAATGCAGTTGGGACGGACACAGAATTAAATATTTGATTTGTGTTTTTGACTAAAACGGGACTAAATAATATGAAAAAACAAGATGCTGTGCATGGGAAGTAACTAGCTCTGGACCAGACGATGGCGGTAACGCAACACTAAAGGATGCAAGCTGTCGGTAAAACCAAAAGAAGAAGTAGTAGTTTGTGTTTGTGTGTACGTCATGCGTCAGACATCGTACGTCCTCGTACGTCACAGTTCATACGTTGAGCTGTCATGGCTGCCTCCGTAGACAACATGTCTGAGCAGCATAAAACACGAATTTCATATTATATTACTGTGTAGGTTTCATTTCAGCCGTCGAGACAGTTTGGAGAGTCGCAGATATGCTCATGTGTTAATTATATTATGTGATGTTAAGTATTGGAAGCGGTGTGTCAAATAAATTCGAGAGGATTTTTCCATCATTGAGTGTGAGTATTATTGAATTCACCTCCAAACAAAACAAGAGTACAGAATGCTTTAGTATCATATAGTAGTACAATTAACTTTATATGTTTCATATACATATATTAATTTACCATTGTGTTTACAAGGTGCACCATGATACCTCAGACCAAAAGTCATGTGAATATTACTTTGTAAATTTGATTACCATATATATGTATTTATTGTTTTTACATGCTTCTCCAAGGTACGTAAGAGAATACCAGATATAAACTACCATGATGAATGCTACCGTGCATAAATAAAAAAAATAAAAAATGTATAATCATGCTTATGCCATATTTCATGTTAGTATTGGATTAATTTCACGAAAATTCAGCATTGGAATAAAGTATTTCAGAGTTTATGTTGGAATTCTGTGTTTTATGCAGGTGACTGTCATAATGGCATTAGTCAGCCTTCGCTCCTGTGGCCGTCGTGGTTTTCAGCTGGGTCTCCGTGCATATGCCACTCGATCAGTTAGCACCCCAAGAAAGCGTGAGCAGCGAGATGACACCCCCGTGTTCCAGTATGTGGGGCAGCACAGGAAGCCCCAAGGGAAGGTGTTTGTGTGGGGCTTCAGCTACACTGGAGCTTTAGGGATCCCTAGCTTTGTAGTGCCAGACAGTGGAAGAAAAAAGCCCAGGAAGTACCAGCTCACACCTTACCGCCTGGATACTGAACAGAAGGTGATGTTCTACCCTAACTTAAACAAAGAAAGTACCAAAAAATGCGAGAAATGTGATAAATATTTTAAAAACTGCCGTTCAAAAGTTTAGGGTTGTTAATATTTATTTATTGTTTTGAAGAAGTCTTATATATTTGCATTTTTTTTTGTTACAAATACAATAAAAATAGCATTATTCTGAAATATTATTACAAAGCTGCTACAAATATTCAGCAGCCATTGCTCTAGTCTTTAGTGAAGTATTGCTTAATATGTTTGCGGGAACCTTGATGTGTGTTATAGAATTCTTTAATGAATAGAAAGTTCAAAAAGACATTTTAGATATTAGAAATCTTTTGTATCATTATAAATGTTTTTACTGCCACTCTTGATCAATAGAATATGACCTGGCCAAAAAAATGCCTTTTTTATGGTCGTATATGTTATGTTTGCATTTTGGTAGATTTCCTCAGCAGCCTGTGGATATGGCTTCACCCTATTGGCATCTAATAGCAGAGATCTGACCAAATTGTGGGGCATGGGCCTTAACAAAGACTCCCAGCTGGGCTTTCAGCGTACTCAACATGACCGACGTAAGAAACCCCAAAATACCATTGCACTCTACTGTCAGTAACTCATGTGCCCATGGTAAAGCATTTCCAACAGTGGTTTGAAATAACTACCACAAAATAATTGCAAGGTACTACACTAGCAGTTTCGTGACAGGTTTTTGTTGGGAAGTAGGGTTGTTACAGTACCATTTTTTCTTCTCTGTTCTTCTCTGATGGTAGCTAATGTGAAAATGTTCTTCAGCACTTCCTTTTGAACATGCCATGGGAAGATTTATGTAGTGGCCGTTAATGATCCATTCAGTTCCTCTTTAAAGTAATGAGCTGCAAACCGAATCTACTAATTAACAAGCAAGATTTTCGCCAAGAACATTCCTAAATCAGCTGCTTTGTCTTGTGTTTGCAGATAAGAGTTACGACTATGTCCTGGAAGCGTCTCCGGTGTCTCTTCCGCTGGTGAACCCTCAGGAGACACGAGTGCTGCAGGTCTCATGTGGACGTGCTCACTCACTAGTGCTCACAGACTCTGAGGGAGGTCAGCAAACACTATAACCTCTCTGCCATGTATTGTCATTATAAAGCACCTTTCTGTAGCGCAAGGTGTTCTCAGTTGTATTTATAGGTGCTCAGATTCTATATGAAGTAAATCAATTTCAAATGCTGTAGTGTGATGAGTCCTTCATGTCTCTCTTTCTCTCTCATTAGTTTTCAGCATGGGTAATAATGCTTATGGGCAGTGTGGGAGGAAGATTGTGGAGGATGAAGTGTACAGGTTTGTCCTTCAGCAGTATTTTTCACCAAAGGACTTACCAAAGCATGATGGGGAAATGCTGTTTTTGTGGGTTTATGATTTGAGCAGTAACATTAGAGACAATACTATCAACTCAAATACTAACCATTTTATCCAAGAAGAGCATGAAATGTACTCAGGTTTCATTATTTGCTAATAATCTTTCTGAGCATAAAGCTTAAGCTGCTTTTATTGAAATGTTATTAGAGAATGGTAATCCTTTCTTCTGTTTCCTGCAGTGGCAGTCATGTTGTTCACAAGATTGAGGGCTTTGACAGTCGAGTCACCCAGGTATGTGATGATGACCTACTGTACTTTAGCATGATACAGTATATTGATGGATTCATAGTTGATGGTAAATGCAACAATATCAACATCTAAATACATTTCTTACAGACCTAACATTCTTAGTAGTTCTAATAATTCCTAATCTAGTTTTCTACTCGAATTCTTTTGATGGAAACTCACAGTTATAAAATTTAAATTCCTCTTGTGTCTTTTCAACTCAAAATCAAAATAATTAATCACCCTATAAAAATGTGGGGGTTATATTCAAACACAATTAAGCAGTTTCAACTAGATAATAAATGTTTCTTGAATAGCAAGGCAGCATATTAAAATGATTTCTGATGCATCATGTGACACTGAAGAATTAAGTAATAGTTGCTAAAAAAATATAGCTTTGCCATCATAGAAAAAAATAAAACGATATTAAATATATTATTAAATTAGAAAACACCTTTTTTATAATGTATTTTATTAATGTGGCATTTATGTACATAAGACTCTTCTTTCAGAAACTTTTGAATGGCAGTATTAAATAGTATTTTACATAAAGACTATAAAAACTGATTTATGGACCATTAAGATTTCTGTGCATTGTGACTCCTACTCAGATATTGAAAATAGAAATGTGATCATTATTATAAAAAAAAAATGGTATTAAAATTGTAAAGTACATTTGTCAAAAAACATTTGATAGTATACCATATCATACATTTTGTGTAACATTTATTGATTTATTATTTTCTTTAGGAAAATGAACATGATGACTTACGAGTTGATTACATGAATTTCCTAGCATTAGGATAATGAGAATTTGATGTTAAATGTGTTTAGTTACTCAAAGTGGTGGTTGATTGCGATTTTCACATTTTTAACGTTAGTAAGTTTGTAATGTTGCTGTTTGAGAATAAACTATATCTGCAAAGTTGCAGCACTGAAAGTTCAATGCAAACGGAGATATCATCTTTTAAAATTCTGGCCATTTAATGTCTACAAAAACAGCTGGTAAGGGACTACAACGAGCTTCTTCCCGGGTCTGTTACATCACAAACCCAGATAAACCCCACCCCCGGGAACACACAACAAAGGGGGCGAGGCCATGTTGTGCTGCTTTAGAGAAGAGGAAGAGAAAACTAGGGGTGCATGTAAAAATCTGTGCATATGAATCGCGATTCTGTCTTCTAACGATTCTAATGGATTTACAAGTTTCAAAACCAGTTTTCTAAAGCAGCGGTTCTCAATCCTGTTCCTCGCGCCACCCTGTCTGCATCTCTCTCTCTCTCATTCAGATTGTCAGATAAGCTCCAACAAACTGTTCATTTATACACTTATTTTCATGGATGCACGTATGGTTGCTGTGCTGTATTAAAGCTTTAATCAGAATAAAACCATATATTAAAAGCTATATATTTCATCTGTCCTGCTCCTCTCGTCCTGTAGGTGGCTTGTGGGCAGGATCACAGTCTGTTTCTCACAGACAGAGGCTCAGTGTATGCCTGTGGGTGGGGTGCAGATGGACAAACAGGTTAGTTTCACCATTCATCTGTCATTGTTTCTTTTCTTTTAGACCCTCTTTTTGTTCCACTCCATTATGAAACTCTCCTTTAGGCATTTTCCCAAAATTGTATCCAGAAAACAGTCGGTGACTCACGGCTCTTACTTGTACACTTTAGACCATGTGACCCTTCCCTCAGGATTAATGTCTCTGGTATGTATTTTAAGGCCTGGGCCATCACAACAAGGCCTCCTGTCCTGTACCTGTCGGAGGAGATCTGGCTGGGGTCAAAGTTCAGCAGGTGGCCACATATGGAGACTGTAGTTTGGCCGTGTCCACAGACGGGCAGGTTTTTGGTTGGGGAAACTCTGAGTACCTGCAGCTTGCCTCTGTCACTGAGGCCACACAGGTAAAGAGCACAACTGGCAAACGGATACCAGTGATTGTTCACCGTCACAGAAGTAACACTTAAGGAGTTTCATATGTAAAATATAGTCAAAGTGCAACAATGACAGGCTGAGCAGCTCATTTGCAAAGTCTGATTTTCAGATTAGCTCTCCACGGCTGCTGGCCCTGAGGGGTGTGGGTCGAGTCAGACAGGCGGCATGTGGAGGAACACAGGTGGCTGTGCTGAACGGTAAGATTACACTCTTATTCAGGCAAGCAACTCTTCAGTTTACTGGAACAATTCAGTGCACTTAAAAAGAAAAAGACCTAAAATACTATGGTGCTCTCTGAAGTACAATGTAAATTGTTCCTGAATATGGTAAATAGCACAATTAATATTTTATGTTAAGTACTTTGACTAAACAAAAATGATAAATGTTGCCATAGCAACTAGCTAAACTTATACAAGTTAATATTGTATTTCAATTGATGAAAATGTTTAGTTCTGGTTGTAGTTAAAGTATTTTCAAGGGGATAAGCATAAACCTGGTTTATTTTAGCTTTTAATTTTTAAGTTTAGTTTATATAATGTACAAAATATATTTAATTAATATCAATACAGTAATATGAGGTAATATATTCAAACCTAGTGTTAACACTTGATACCATAAACAATCATTGTACTTTAGTGCTTTACCAACTGTGTGTGTATACAGGTCCTTCTCAAAAAATTTGCATATTGTGAAAAAGTTCATTATTTTCCATAATGTAATGATAAAAATTAAACCTTCATATTTTAGTTTCATTGCACACCAACTGAAATATTTCAGGTCTTTTATTGTTTTAATACTGATGATTTTGGCATACAGCTCATGAAAACCCAAAATTCCAATTCCAATCTCAAAAAATTAGCATATTTCATCCGACCAATAAAAGAAAAGTGTTTTTAATACAAAAAAAAGTCAACCTTCAAATAATTATGTTCGTTATGCACTCAATACTTGGTCGGGAATCCTTTTGCAGAAATGACTGCTTCAATGCGGCGTGGCATGGAGGCAATCAGCCTGTGGCACTGCTGAGGTGTTATGGAGGCCCAGGATGCTTCGATAGCGACCTTAAGCTCATCCAGAGTGTTGGGTCTTGCGTCTCTCAACTTTCTCTTCACAATATCCCACAGATTCTCTATGGGGATCACGTCAGGAGAGTTGGCAGGCCAATTGAGCACAGTAATACCATGGTCAGTAAACCATTTACCAGTGGTTTTGGCACTGTGAGCAGGTGCCAGGTCGTGCTAAAAAACGAAATCTTCATCTCCATAAAGCTTTTCAGCAGATGGAAGCATGAAGTGCTCCAAAATCTCCTGATAGCTAGCTGCATTGACCCTGCCCTTGATAAAACACAGTGGACCAACACCAGCAGCTGACATGCCACCCCAGACCATCACTGACTGTGGGTACTTGACACTGGACTTCAGGCATTTTGCCATTTCCTTCTCCCCAGTCTTCCTCCAGACTCTGGCACCGAGTCTGATTTCCGAATGACATGCAAAATTTGCTTTCATCTGAAAAAAGTACTTTGGACCACTGATCAACAGTCCAGTGCTGCTTCTCTGTAGCCCATTTCCTGCACACGCCTGTGCACGGTGGCTCTGGATGTTTCTACTCCAGACTCAGTCCACTGCTTCGCAGGTCCCCCAAGGTCTGGAATCGGTCCTTCTCCACAGTCTTCCTCAGGGTCCGGTCACCTCTTCTCGTTGTGCAGCCTTTTTTGCCACACTTTTTACTTCCCACTGAGGTGCCTTGATACAGCACTCTGGGAACAGCCTATTCGTTCAGAAATTTCTTTCTGTGTCTTACCCTCTCGCTTGAGGGTGTCAATGATGGCCTTCATTGGCAGTCTTACCCATGATTGCGGTTTTGAGTAATGAACCAGGCTGGGAGTTTTTAAAAGCCTCAGGAATCTTTTGCAGTTGTTTAGAGTTAATTAGTTGATTCAGATGATTAGGTTAATAGCTCGTTTAGAGAACCTTTTCATGATATGCTAATTTTTTGAGATAGGAATTTTGGGTTTTCATGAGCTGTATGCCAAAATCATCAGTATTAAAACAATAAAAGACCTGATATATTTCAGTTGGTGTGCAATTAATCTAAAATATATGAAAGTTAAATTTTTATCATTACATTATGGAAAAGAATGAACTTATATATATATATATATATATATATATATATATATATATGTATGTATATATATGTATATATATATATATATGAATTAATATTTTATATGCATATTTTATAGATAAAGTGGTTACATGGTTTGTCATTATCATAATTGAAAATGCTCAATGGATTTTAATATTTGAATGCACAATTGTTGAACCTGCTGTACTGGACAGTGTTGAAAATCGTAAATTGTTGCTTTGAATGATCTTTTCTTTGCAATGCTTATGTAACAAATTAAATAACTCAATCTCTGTAGAGGAAGGAGAAGTGTTTGTTTGGGGTTTTGGAATCCTGGGAAAAGGCCCGAAACTTTCCGAGTCTGCTATCCCAGAAAGAGTGCCAGCCACGTTTTTTGGGAGGTCAGAGTTCAACCCTACAGTGAAGGTCTCGTCCATCCGCTGTGGACTCAATCACTTTGCAGCTATCACAGGTAATCTACAGTCAGAGTTATTGACTATGATTATTATTATGAGGTTCTCCTGAAGTGATTTTAAATGTGCTCTCATGCAGGATACTGTTAATGTTCTTTCTCCTAAAAACACCTGCTACAAATGCTTGCATAACCATGGGGTATTAAATCCAGTCTGGTCCCTGGCTAACATCCACGTAAATAGAAGGCTGAGTTATTTACTCCATGAATATTGTTTTCAGATCGAAGTGAGCTGTTTGTTTGGGGTAAGAATATGAGAGGATGTCTCGGCATTGGAAAACACGATGACCAGTATTTTCCATGGAGGGTAAGAAACCAAAAACATTGCATTCTTTCTTTTAACACGAGAAACTGTAGATTGCAGAGCTTGGGCTGCCAGTTGAATTTTTGACCAATATTATTACATAAAATGCTGTTTAATTATTATAATGAATCACAGCTAATCACAAAGATCAAAATTTACTTAGAAAAGCTCCCAATGAACAATTTCAACTCATTGCATGACGTGAAAACATTGAATAGACAAAAAATGTATACTTTTTGTTAATTGTAGTAAATTAACAGAACTATATGCAGTATAGTTAGTTGTTAATCTGTTTTTTTTTTATGCTAATGCTCGTCATTTGCTCATTTGTGTTAGGTGACCGTGCCAGGCCATGTGACGGATGTTGCATGTGGTGTTGACCACATGGTGGCGCTTGTCAGATCAATCATATGAGACTGTCAAGGCAAATTCGTACTATTATTTCAGGCACTTCAGCGAACACCATCAGAATGCCACGTTTCATTATTTCTCCAGAACCTTTGGACTTGTTACAGGCCCTCACTCAGGAGTCTTCCTGTCTCTGCATCAAGCCTTTAAGGCTGTACTTAAGGTAACAAGGAAATGTGACACCTCCTCTGCTGTTGACAGTGCTGACCTCAAAAATAGACATGAGTCTAACTGCTAAATAACTCAAGACCTCTTAATGAGTCTTATGTTGGCTACTTGGACATTTTGGAAGTTTGCTCTAAATAATAAATTGTCAGCACCTGAGGTGGACACCGTGTTCAAACTGTGCTGTTTCAATATCTGCTTGTCTTGTTTAAAATCACACTGAATGGAAAACAATTTATATAAAAACTGTACATTTACGTGAAAAGTATATTTAAATTAAAATGCATATGGCTTTACTGTGCCGTGAGAGGTTTTTGGCAAAGCACTTCCCATCTTTTTAAAACTGCTACAATTTGAGTAATGAATTATCTATCAATGCATTTGTTATTACTGGATAAGAAACAACCTATATGTGACCCTGGACTACAAAAAGTCTTAAGTTATGGGAGTATATTTGTAGCAATAGCCAACAAAATGTCAAAATTATTTTTATGCCAAAAACCATTAGGATATTAGGATTATGTTCCATGAAAAAAATTTGATTGTAATATGCATTGCTAAGAACTTCTTTCGGACAACATTAAAGGTGATTTTCTTTGTATTTTTTGTAAATATTCAAATATCAAATTTTCAAATATTGTCCTCTCCTCACAAACCATACATCAATGGAAAGCTTGTTTAATCAGCTTTCGGATGATGTAGAAATCTCAATTAAAAAAAAAGTACCCTTATGACTGGTTTTATGGTTCAGGGTCATATAGAATAGATGGATGGATCACATATATTATAAAATAAAATAGTTAAAACTAAACTAAATAATGGTCTCAAAAGAAGTGGCTTGCCAGTTTTGTTAATTGAGCACGTACTAGATGATTCAATATTTTAGAGCATAACCAATTAAATAATAATAAAAGAAAATTCTAAAGGATGGTTGTTTTTCAGGCCTAAAAAAATCATTTATATTATATATAAATTAATTGCTTTTAGGTGGGTGCAAAAATGTATAAATATAAAGGAGAAGCAACTTATAAGGGATCATTTTAAAAGTATGCTTTTGGAGGCCTTAAATGAAGACTTAAAAAAGTACACTTGGTCTTAAAGGGGGGGTGAAATGCTATTTCATGCATACTGAGTTTTTTACACTGTTAAAGAGTTGGATTCCCATGCTAAACATGGACAAAAGTTTCAAAAATTAAGTTGTACGTTTGAATATAGTAAAACTAAATACTTTTTGGAGTTATGAAAGATGCAGTACTACTCTATAGGTTATCAAGATTAACAGGATATTGAGTGAAAACGAGCATTTCACCCCCCCTTTAAGCCACTTCAGGGACAGAACATAAAATATTAAAGGGGGGGGGGGGTGAAATGCTCGTTTTCACTCAATACCCTGTTAATCTTGAGTACGTATAGAGTAGTACTGCATCCTTCATAACTCCAAAAAGTCTTTAGTTTTATTATATTCATAAGAGAAAGATAGTCTGTACCGATTTTTCCCGGAAAAACACGACCGACTGGAGGCGTGATGTGTGGGCGGAGCTAAAGAATCACGAGCGCCAGTAGGCTTTTGCGTTGAGAGCATGTGGAAACTGTGACATTACCGTGAGGACAAAACCAACCAAAACAAACCATGGCTAACAGTCAGATTCAGCGTATATTTATGATCCAGAATCAGATCCCGAGGCTGAAACTGAACGAGAGCAGCAGCAGCAACGACTCGCTCCGAGCGGGGCTCGAACCCGGGTCTCCGGCATGGGAGGGGACGCACTAACAAGGAGGCAGAGATATTTTAAGCAGTTTTACTCACCGCCTGTGGTTCCAACACACGACCGTGACCCTTTTTCGTTGGGATTGCATCATCCTTAAGAAATAAACGATGTGCAAATCCGGCGTCAAACTGGGCCTTGTTTGTAAAACAAGCATCTTCGAAATGCAGGGAACAAACAAAAACACTTGCACAACTCTGTTGATGCTCTGTAAAAATAAACTCCATCCACTGGTCCCTTAATGCTGTTTTTTTTGGTAATCTGTGTAGGGTTGTCTTGCCCTGGCAACCAAAAACACACTTCTTTCGCGACGCTCTCGCTCTGATCAGTGAATGTCTCTGCTCTCAGTGCTCTGCTATACGGGAGCGCGCGCTCTTGCGGCAGACGTGCCCTAGGACCCATATAAGGAAATTCCGCTCCATCTAACGTCACACAGAGCCATACTCGAAAAAAACTTTCCGAAACTTGTGACAAACCGGAAGGAGTATTTTGGGAACAGAAATACTCCTTTAAACGTACAACTTAATTTTTGAAACTTTGTCCATGTTTAGCATGGGAATCCAACTCTTTAACAGTGTAAAAAACTCAGTATGCATGAAATAGCATTTCACCCCCCCCCCCTTTAAATTGAAGCTCTTGTATCCTTCAAATTCAAGTACATGCTATACTTGTACCAAACTGTACTGAGAGATCACATAAGATTATAGTACCAATTATAAAGCAGTATACATTCTGTGGGAAAAGGGAAAAGTTGAAAGTCCCCCTCTTAAATGTGCAAATATAAAGGGACAGTTTCTGACCTACAGAAAGTAGGACAAAAAAAAAAAAAAGAGGTAATTTTTTTTTTAAGTAATTAAGTCATGACCTTTTCTGGTGTCTAAGCTGGTTTAATCAACAATTTGTCCAAATCAATCATTTGTATGGGTAGGAAGAAGTAGCTTCATCAAATAGCATCCCACAGAAATCATTTGTAAATCACAAATATGACTAAATATCTTCATAAACTTATCTAGATAACAAATTGGCACATGGTCTAGCAGTCACATGGTGTAAACCCCCACTGTACGCTCAAGAAAACATGGTTCAGACAGTTAAAAAAAAAAAAAAGTTAACAATTGAAAATCAAATCTAAGCTCAAAAATATATTGAACAAACAGGTCACCCCTTCTTAACACTGAAAAATATATGGTTTCTGCAAATTTCTGCTTAGAAGCTGATAGAAGAAAAGCTTGCGGAAAAAAGACACCAATACTTGTGTAAAGAGCAACAAGTGACCCCTTCAAAGAGAGACTCCTTCAAAGGGGATGATAACTCATCCCCGGTATTTCACATCAGAAGAGTAAGATCTGTAAGATAGACCTCAAATAAAGTGCAGACAAGGGGAGCTTGTAGGCCTAAACTAACGTCAGTGTCTGCGACAGCTGACCTTAACTAACATTCAACAAATGACAGGTTTCCCCCTAACAGTTCCTCTGTGAATGAAGAGACAGCTTTGCAAAACATTCGAAAGAGCGAGTAGTGGTGAAGACTAGAGACATTTCATCCGATCGCAAGCATGTGACGGCTCTAGGGCGGTAATAAAAAGCGACGTCCTCATTGGAACGATTTTAAAATCAAAATACAGTAAACTGCACGATTCATGTACGTGTCTGTGTATATACCCTAAACAAGTGTGTGTGAACAAAAATGGTTTCACCTCATCTGAATCCTTGATTCCAATCTCTGTGCAACTCTTTTCACTGCTAACTCGGCCGAGTGGACAGAAAAACCATTGATTGTACTCTAAAGGGAAAAACAACAACAACAACAACAACTAATTCATTACCCAGCCTCTTGGCATTGAAAATGAATCTAGGATTAAGGTGAGGGGAAAGAAACAAAAGCTCTAAACAAAAACGTGAAAAGCTTCTTTCAAAGACTGAACTTGTGACTGGACCATGTTGCCGAAATAAAAACAACAACAACCCTGAACCATCAAATTGCATCCCAAAAACATCACGTTTTTAGACAAGGAGCCTGTTTATGCCCCATGTCTTGGCACTGCAAGGGAAAACAAAAAGTGGGGCAGGAAAAAGTAAAAAAAAGTAAATAAATCTCAAGAAACATTGGAGTACATTCTGTGTCCTCAAGGAGGAGGACCTGCCACTAACACATAATGGTTATTTGCAATGTCTTAAGAATTGGTAGCGAAAGTCCAGGCCCTGTTGCCATGGTAAAATGATGTGCGGAGGAGGAGTGGATAAGAGGAAGAGGGGTGGGGGAGAAAGAAGAGAACAGAAGAAAAACACTGGTTCCACACCACTGCAGGCTCCCTGTAGAGTTGGGTGGGGATAAGGGTTTTCTTTTTTGCAAGAAATGGACAGGAAGTGATGCTGTTGCTTCTAATACTGACTGCAAGATTAGAGCCCCCTCCCCCCCACACTTATTCATTCCCCTTCTGTCAGATCCTCCTCCCAGAAGCAGTCCTCAAGTAAGCTCTTGGCACTTTTAAGAGTTTGACATAAGAAATCGAAATGTTTTCTGGGACGCGGGACGCCTAGGCAATCATAGAGTCTCATTGTCCTGTGCTCTCATTGGTCCTCAAGGCTCCGATCACACTCTGGATGTTCTCCTCAGGCACCTGGATGGGCACAAGATGTTGCTGGTGTTAAACTTCACCTTTGCTAGCTGAATATTTAGTGACAGGGAAGTAGTGGGTGCTCAAACTCACCAGAGCGTGATCGAACTTGAAGGTACTGATATAGTAGGCTGGAATGTCAGCGGTCGCCAGCGGTTCAGATATCTGAGCCACAATGCCACATTCATCTGATGGAAGACAATGACTTAGAAATTCAGCTACCAAAACATTCAAATGCTCATTAAGAAGCAGTCACATTTACTGTTGTTTGGTGAATTTGCATGGGTAAAATCCAGTCATAGAAACCCAAGCGATAGGGAATTTCACACAAGAGCGAAACATTTCCCCATGTACATTCACCAAAATGACCAAGCGACAGCTGCATGGTCTGAAAGTGACTTCACTCTACACTATAGAATTGACAACACACAATGGATCTTTTTCTACACACTAAATTTTGCTGAAATTTTGTTAATGTGACTGGACCTTAAACTTTTTACAATCAAGGAAAATGTAAAGCATTTGTTAATGTGTTTTTGTTTTTTTTTAAGCATGTTTCTAAGGTGTTCTGGGTGGTTGCTTAATGACCCAAATCAAAACAACCAACCCCCAAATTCTAGTCCCTTGATACCGAGGAGATTCTCATTGTCATCTGAACTCACCAAACCCTAAGGGTTGTCCTCCGATGCGGACCATTTTCCAAAGCTCTCCTGAAGCACTAGTGAAGAGGACATTGTTTGGAAACCTGACAAGAATAGTGCAGCATGTAAACCACATGCAGTGATGACAACAATCATACTGTACATGTATTTAGATTTTTTTTTAATTGGGCAAGTTCTATTTTAGCCACACACACAAAGACATGGTGATTCAGCAGGCTTCAAGCTTAAAGACTGGTAAGCTCAAAGACAAAAGAAATCCACTTTACAACCCAAACAGGTCCAATATTGCAGTGTATATACAAGATGAATGTTTCAGTCCAAACCCATAAAACATTCATTTATCTTTAAAACACAAATGAAGATATTTTAAATGAAAGCTAAGAGATGCCTCAAAATGTTTGTAGAGATAGTAAAAGTAATCCATATGTATTAATCATTTTGATTCAGTCTTCTGAAGAGACAGGATGACTTTATATGGTCACAGATTTAATTATGGCATTTATTCCTAGAAAATAATATTGATCATGACATGATTGATAATGACATGAGGGTGTGTAAATAATGAGAATTTAAATTTTTGATTGAACTATCCCTTTAATGTGATTTTCCATGTGGACAACGAAAAAATATTTTATGAATTGGGAATTGTTTAGAAAAATGGGTGTATAATACATGTTTTACAGATGGCTGGAAGAAATAGGTTGGACAATAATAGTAGAGAATATTTATAACAAAACAAACCCTTTCTCCTTTTGTATTAGCATGAACTGCCGATTCATGCACAAGACCAGGGGTGTGTATTGGGATGAATTGTGTTTTCATGTTGACATTAATAAAGTGTAACTTGCAAGTGGTCTAACCTCCGAGTGGTTTGCTCATCCATAACTAGAGAGATGTAGCCCTCGATCAGCGAGAAGGAGAAAAAGCGAATGTGTCCAGAATCCTCACTCTGCCCCCCAGTCTCTTTTGCTCTGTAATGAAGCGTAGCAGAGATTTTTGTTATTACACAAGCTTCATTAGAGCTCAACTCAGCTGATGCTTTCACAAGGAATAATGAAATTGGGAGGGGGAAGAGTATGATAAAGGGCAACTCTGATCAGATCTTTCCCTTTAACTGTTGGCCTGATGCCACTGTCTGAGTGGTAAACAAGTTCAGCCACTATAAAGAAGAGCAAAACAGTACAAATACACACTGCTCATATTGTTTCCAGTCTTTTCTCCTGTTGTCACATAATGCATTCCCTACAGCGACCTGTGTGTATTACCATCATTCTCTAATAGATCTGACAGATGGCTCTCGGTTACTGCCATATGTAAGCCAGGAAAAGAGGCCCGCACGGAGCTCTTACCCTCCCGAGTAGAACATGACGTCCATGAGCAGTGTGGCCACTGAGGGCAGCGTGTCGGGGTCCAGGCTGGTAACGCAGAACATGTTACTGGGGCTGGAGAGTGGATGAATGATCGGCCGAGGAACTGAGGAGAAGAAAAAGAGAGTTGATAATGTTCGCAAACTGTAAACACAAACATCTCGCGTGTGTTAGTTAGGATGTTTCTTGAAGGAAAGATATACATATATGGAATCCATTTTCACTGAAAATATATGGAGTCAATATAATGCCGCATATATACACAAAAAAAAATTTAATTTTTGCAAACGAAAATTAAAGTATTGAGGAAAATAAATTAGCTTTTTGCAAACAAAAAAAATTGCAAAAGAAAATAAAGTATTGGGAGAAAAAAAACGAAGTTTTGCAAAAAAAAAATAAAGAATTGCAAAACATAAATGGAACCGCGCGAGAGCAATGATTTAGCAATACATATTTTCCATGGTCATATCTATTAATTTATTTGCAATGCTGCTTTTATTTTGCGCGTCAGTCTAGTTTGAGCTTGCGATGCTGTATTTTTCTGCGGGTCTTGCTTTGTGGCACTGTTTTGATATGGGGGCATAGCCAAGGGACGGGGGCGTGTACAACATGCCTCCCTGGAAGTGACATCATCGGCGCGAGACGCAGCTCACTGATCCAGGTCCTGTCATGAGCAGAGGCTTGCGAGTGGATCGTTTCTTTTTATTCAATAGCATTAAAACATTCATGTTTTCGTTTTATTTACTTTATTAACAAATGTATGTGTGTATTAGCAGCATTTGCTCAAGTTAAAGAAGTTGTTACCATTAACAGGTGCTGTTTATTTCTCTCGATTTGCACGCTTTTATAGCATTAAAATGTGTATTGTTTCATTTAGTTAACTGCAAGTGTATTAACAGTGTTTGTTTAAAATCTCTTAACTTGTGGGAGGACGCCAGCGCACAGAAGCGTTCTTTGGTCACATTAGTTCAGACACTGCTAGTTTTAACGATGCTTTTGGGAAATGCTGAAGAGCCTATTATTTAGAGTTTTGTAAATAATAGCCTGTACTGTAAATGCCCGACATGCCAGTAAAGCTTTAATTTTCATTTGCAAAACTTTTTTTTTTTGCGTATATATGCGGAATTATTTTGACTCAATAAAAATGCTATATAAATAATGTTGTGAACAAGACGAGCTTAGCGAAGTTCTACCATGAAATCTATTTAGTCTCTGTTATGTACCAAAGGTCATATCAGTGTTGATGGAGATGTCATTCTAAACTGATCAATTGATTTACTAGTTTAAAGGGATAGTTCACCCAAAAATACAAATTCTGTCATTATTTACTCCCCCCTCATGTTGTTCCAAACCCATAAATCCTTTTTTCATCTTCGGAACACAAATTAGGATGAAATCCGAGAGCTTTCTGACCCTACATAGACAGCAATGCAACTGACATATTCAAGGCCTAGAAAGGTATTAAGGACATGGTTAAAGGGATACTCCACCCCAAAATGAAAATTTTGCCATTAATCAATCATTTACCCCCCCCCATGTCATTCCAAACCCGTAAAAGCGTCATTCGGCTTCCAATTGAACATATTTTGGATGAAAACCAGGAGGCTTATGACTGTCCCATAGACTGCCAAGTAAGTTACAATGTCAAGGTCCAGAAAAGTATGAAAAGCATCATCAAAATAGCAATCTGCCATCAGTGGTTCAACCGTAACGTTATGAAGCAACAAGAATACTGTTTGTCAGCGAAGAAAACAAAAATAACGACTCAATTCCTTTGTCGACGTCTTTCATACTTTTCTAGACTTTTACAGTGTAACTAACTTGGCAGTCTATGGGACAGTCACAAGCCTCCCGGTTTTCATCCAAAATATCTTAAATTGTGTTCCAAAGTCAAACAAAGTTTTTATGGATTTGGAATGACATGGGGTAAGTGATTAATGGCAAAATTTTCATTTTAGAGTAAAGTATCCCTTTAAAATAATCCATGTTACATCAGAGGTTCAATGTTGCAGTCTATGGAGGTTCAGAAAGCTCTCGGATTTCATCAAAAAATATCTTAATTTGTGTTCTGAAGATGAACAAAGGACTTATGGGTTTGGAACGAAATAAGGATGAGGAATTATTGACAATGGTTTTTTTGGGTGAACTATCCCTTCAAGTTGTTACTGCAAATGCACAAAATGCCTTGTGTCGACACACCCTCAGAATAATGACAGATGATTACCCAGTTCAGGCTTGACAAAACCATTGGTGACCCCGGTACTGTTGGCAGCAACTGTTTCTCCGTTGACAACCCTCAGGAGAGTGAATTCTGAAGACAGCGTGTGCATGACCATGGGCAGATCCCGCTCTCGAACCTATGGACAGAATTGCATGAGAATTTGTCCATTTAGTAAAAATACTACAAATGAGCGATCGTCAAGAAGATTTAGTGAGCTAAAGAGAGAACAAATAATCATAAACCATTAAAACTGTTTGCGGATAGTGGCAAACTCTGTTAGACATCATACACTCCTGATGTACTGTGGCTTCTGAAGTACAGATGAGAAATACCAAGCAAGTTATCAGAATGTGCTACTTCTGAACAGAGTACAGGCACAAATCTTATCAAGCTTGTTTTACTATATTTCTGGCAGAGATGTTCAGATGTTTCAATATATGAAAACAGTATTAACATTCAATAGAGCTCATCTAACAGAAACAAACATGCACAAGTAAAAACCCTTAATTTAGACTCCGCTTCTGCCATTTCCTTCAGTAACCAAAACAAGCCGACTCAAACACATTACAAATGAATGTTCATTTGCATTTCAAACACCACTACCAAACCCAGAATACATTATAGTAGAAACAATGCATAAGGATGTCTTAAGCAACCAATTAAGCTGAAATTCATAGTATTCCAGTGAGGCCCTAATGGGTGCACTAAATGCGTGCCACACAGCATTTCAAGGGTAACGAATCAGTTACAAATTATCATTACTTACCTATAAGGCCCTAAATGGTTTAGCTCCTGCGTACCTAACTAGCCTTCTACCACGTTACAACCCATCACGCACCCTAAGGTCACAAAATGCTGGACTTTTGGTCGTTCCTAGGATAGCAAAGTCCACTAAAGGAGGTAGAGCTTTCTCACATTTGGCTCCCAAACTCTGGAATAGCCTTCCTGATAATGTTCGGGGTTCAGACACACTCTCTCTGTTTAAATCTAGATTAAAAACACATCTCTTTCGCCAAGCATTCGAATAATGTATCTTTTTAATTGTGAGTGTAGTTGCATCTGATCAAAGGTGCATTTTTATTCATTAGCTTGGGTTAAACTAATTTTACTTTGTTGGATCAGCAGCTATGCTAATGATGTCTGTATTTTGTTTCTATGTTTCGCCACTTAACTAGGATTTACACAAGCTCCAGTCTGGATCCAGAACACCTGAGAAGAGATGATGCTGACCCTCAGAGGACCTCAGATGATGCTAACCCTGAATCAACAAACAGAACTAACAATTATTGCTAAATGTGAGACTGAATCATATAATAACTTAATTAATAATATTGATAGTTCATCGTCTAGCTGACTACGTCTTGTATTATTATTATTATTTTTATTTTTTCTAATCCTGTCAAATGTGCACAAACTACTAGCTACTACTAAATATTGTAGAAACATAATTTTCTGTAAAGTTGCTTTGTAACGATTTGTTTTGTAAAAAGCGCTATACAAATAAACTTGAATTGAATTGAATTGAACTATCCACGGATATACAGTTTCCTTGGACTATTTTACGATCTTATAAAAGCTCTAGAGAAAATTTTTCAAGGTTTACATCGAACCATTACTATCTCGTGAGAAAACTAACAACAGTTCAACAACAGCAAACATTTTACACAAATACAACAACAGTAGGGCTGGGCAATATATCACATATACATATATATATGTATATGTGAGCACAAAGGGTAAGGGGTTCATTTCCCAGGGAACACACATACTGGTAAAATAATTTGTAGCCCTAAATGCACTGTAAGTCGCTTTGGATAACAGCATCTGATAAATGCATAAATTTAAATGTAAATGTACTACTTGCATTAAAGGGGTCAATATGATGCAATTTCAAGTTTTCCGATCTCTTTGGAGTGTTACAAGCTGTTTGTGAATCGATAAGATCCCTAAAGTTGCAAAAAGATATTCTTTATAAAAGTAAAGACTCATCCACGCCCTCCTAAAATGCCTCATTCTAACATGCCCCCACATGTCTACGTCACAGTGTGGGAAGATTTGCATAACAACACCTAAATGTTCACGCAAAGAAAGAAGGCGTAACTTTGATTGTCACTGTAGTGTTGTTACTGCCCTGCCATGTTGCGGAGACGCTGTGCGTTTCAATGCGAAAGTGAAAATACTTTGTTTGGTCTTCCAAAAGAGGACACAACTAGAAATCAGTGATTATGTTGTATTAAATAATAAATAACCCAAATATTCAAGTGCGTGCAGCACATTTTACGGAGGATTCTTTCCTGAACCTGCGGAAGCCTACGATGCAGGTGTTCTGACAAATAATGCTGACTCACAGCCAGTAACTATGTTATCATATTTAAAGAATTTGCCACTTACTATGCAAACACGAGTTTTGAGCAGTGTAAAGTAGCGCTTGTAGTTTGGCATTTCTCCGATCACAAATGCAGAGACATTTGCATGCTATGCAACGCAACACGTAAAAAGACAGTAGAAGTCATTATAATCCGTAATTACGTCCCCACTGGATGCAACAAATGCCTAGTTTGTAATTAGTGTTATTGTTTTGGTCTCATCACTCCGGCCAGGACAAGGCATGGTAAGGGGTGTACCATTTTTGTCAAACGCTTGAGTTATTCGAATAATCACCGCACACTGGATAGATGGTGAAAAATAAATATACTAAAATTATTTTGAAATACATTTACTTCATATATATATATATATATATATATATATAGTATAGGCCTACTACAAATACCTTTACATATTTATGTACTTAAAAATATCCTGCAATTGTACTTTTAGTATTCTAAACTGGTATACTTAAGCCTGCTTAATTGGAACAACTGATTTTGTACTTGATGCACTTCAATTGTGCTGAAGTCCGACTAAAGGTTTAAATATTATATATTTAATTGTGGTAAAGTTGAACTATTGCAAGTATACTTCAGGTACATTTAACATATTTCAATAGTGAAGTTAAAACATTTTATGCTTAATATTAAGGAATGTGCACAAATACTATTCCAAATAAAGTTAATTATCATTGTTATATCAGTAAGTCTCGAACTATATGTCAGTAAGTATGTTAATAGATTTGAACTATACTTAGTATGATTTAAATGCATTTAAACTATATAACTTTTTTACTACAGGAAACATAATGTGTAGAAATATGTTTAAAGCCATTTAGCTCATCCTTACACAACAGTGAGTATTTCCCAGCGCTGCAAAGCTTAAACCCATCAACAACTCTGGAAGACAATATTCTCTTTCACTATTTTTTTTTTATGTGACCCAAGTGAAGGAGACATCTGTGTGCTCTAGGCCTGATGGGCCGGATACAGACGGGTATTTCTGAATTGCTCTTAAAGTTTTGAGTAACCGGGCCAAGAGCGAAGGACAGGGTGAGGATGAGAAGGAAATGGCCTCTCCAGTGGCCGAGCACAGGAGGCAGGTCATCTCCTCTCTTTCTATAAAGCTCTGTGATTACTCCTCTAGCTGGGAGCAGCTGGTGTGGAACATGAACTTTCCAGTAAATTTCCACCAAGCGGTGGCTGATCCACAGGCTTTTTTACATAACTACTCCCAGATTACCATCATTCCCACATTGCTTGTTATTTTCATAAACAGGCTGTGGTGACCATTCCACCACTGATAGACTGGCCATGTGTTCACAAACACACAAAGTAGAAATGTGCTGAGATGACAGCAACTGGCTGTGGTCATGGTACATGGGTTGGTTGAAGGAAAAGAGTGATTAGTTGCTAAGGATTTACTGAATGTATAGTTGATGTGATAAGTTTGACCATTTAATAGCAATACTTAGACAATTCCATATACCGTGTATTTATATGAAAGGACAGTTTCAACTTGTGAAATAAAATGGAAAGGTTTTGAATTTGTGTTTTAACCACTTATATGCTTGTTTTAAAATAATCTTCTGCAATAGACTGGCTTGTGTTTGTCATGTATATACTGTGGTTATTTTTCTCATGTTATATTTTTTTTATACGGAAACAAGCTGTTTTCTGTCAATATGCGAGACTTCTGGTTCATTAGACGCTGTAGGGGAAAAACAAAGTGTGGTAAATGGTAAAAATTTTTGCACTACAAGCCAGTGTGCTCATAATTAAGACAATACATTAAAATAATATGGTAAGACATAACAGTTTGCAATATCAAGCAGCAAAACATGCCGTTTTGAACAGCTAAAAGTAGCTGGAAGCAGATCACACAGGAAGCCAAACACATTAAATATACTAATGGCCGCATTTGCTCCTACAGGAAATATAAGGTGGATAACATTTTTTTATTCGTACATTGATTTTTAGTTGTTCATGTGTGGATTCATATCTTTTCCTACAGTTCAAGTAATAAGGGCTGTATAAGTAAGTGTAAACTCCAGAATAAGTCAGAGACAATTCTTTGCGATGCCGTATGAGCCAAAAGTGAAGTGAATCACACAAGAGAGAACAAAGCTTTTCCTACAGACTTTATCTAGGTCAGGGGTGTTAAATTAAACTTAAAAGAGGTCCAGTCTCTTGTATTTTCTATCCCAGTCCGAGGATAAAACTTTTTTGGAATAGTTATACATTTTCATGTTATCAGCAGTAGTTCTTTATAAAAGAATAAAAAAAATAAAAAATAAAAATAAAAAAAAAAGTCAAAATAGTCATCAAAGATTAAGATATTGAGCCAATGCTGCAGTGTATAAGATTTTCTCCAAGAAAAACATTATAATGTTTAATCATCAGTTGTTAGATCAGCTGTTTAATCAGGACTATTAGCAGTGATTTTAGATTTTAGCATTAGCAAAAACCAAATCACCAGGCTAACTAGTATTAGTACTAGTATTATTATAGTAATTCAAAGTATCTCCTTGTTTTTATACAGTCTGTGCTTCTTGCCCATCCATGCTAGAAATGAAATCATTCAGGGGTGTCCAATCCTGCTCTTGAAGAGCGAAGGTCCTGCAGAGTTTATTTTCAGCCAGCTCCTTGCCTGGATCTTTCTAGTAATCCTGAAGACCTTGATTAGCTGCTTCAGGTGTGTTTAATTAGGGTTGGAGCTAAACTCTGCAGGACTCTGGCCCTCCAGGAACAGGTTTGGATCAGTGCCCGTTAGAACATTGTTTTTGATGAAAGGCTACAATATTAAATCTAACTGTAGTTGAAACATTTTGTTTTAAGCTTCCATTCATTTTTCACAAACTTGATTTAGTTTAATGGACTGAGTCAAAAACATTTGATATTGCTGCATTCTTGTTTCTACAGTGTTAGGACAAAACGATCAAGTTCTTGTGTTGCTCACCACTACTGTTGTTAAAATAACCAAGTAAAGTTTTCTTTTCTTTTTTTTCAATAATCAGTAATGCGACACTTTACATTTTTAGCGAGGGAGAGAAGCAATATACATGGAAGAAAAGGGCTTAAAAGCACAAACTCTGGAGCTAGATATTAAATACAACAACCCTAAGCACTTATGGTGTGAACCGCTCTGTTGTTTGATTGCACTGCTCACTGTGACTGATGACCCCTGAACTAGGTTTATGCTAAAATCTCTGAAATTAATTTTGTAGTAAATATAAATGGTACTTACATATGATTCCTTACTTATATGAGGGTGTCATGTGCTTCTTTGTGTGTAAATTGTTTTAAAAGAGAAAAATAACTGACTAAAAAATAACTCCTTGATTCTGGTCGAGTGCAAATAGTACACGAATGTTGAATATAATAATTAGGCAATTATTTCTTGATCTCTATAGTCTAAGCATCTGTGACACTCACCAATATAAAATCAGTCTGGTATGTAGACAGCATGAACACTGAGATATTATGGTCTGCCAGTGGGGCGATGACTGATTTTGCGATTTTTGTTACTCCGATTGGTTGAGAGCTGGTAGCACTTCCGCCCCCGGACACCACATTAAGAGCCAACCACGTTGCATCTGCAACACTGAGATACTCAGACTCCGGCAGCTCTGAAACAGATAACAGAAACCAGTTACCAATAGATTTGTTCCGTTTTCTTGGAAAAATAAGATTTTGTTGATGTTTAAGCAAAGCTAACGAACATGAATTGATAGCACACAAATGCGAGGGAAGATCATCATTTTCATGCTTCAGATTTATCATTCTCCAGAAGAAATATGGCCAGAAAAGCTGGCAACAAACCCACAAACTTCCGGGGATTTTAAAATACCTGTATCCGTTTTGCAACACAGCACTTCTTGTATCTATGGCTACAGACGGGTTTCACCTTGGTAACCAGTGTGTTAATGACATGGATTCACTCAATCAACCACAAAACCAAAGCCACTGACAGCTTAGCCTCTAGTTACCCATAATGGAACTGTGGGGGGACCACTGATGGAGCAATATGTGGTCAAACATTGGCAGTGAGTCAAGCTACAAGGAATTATAGAGAATCTGTGATACTTTACATGACTTAATCTTGCCTCACTGCACTAAACCCAGTGCACTCTTAGTAAAAGAGTAACCACAAGACCTACCTTTAAAGCCATCTTCATCCACGATAATGGTGTAATCCTCTGGAGTTTCAGTTAAACTAAAGAACTTACATCTGGAAAGAAGCAAAGAGAGAAAGAGATGGAAATTATGAGCCAAGAAGGAGCACAGTAATGAATAGAAGTTAATAACATATTCCTGAGAAGCTTCTATGAACATCAATTTACACAGCCTCACAGAGATCACAGGCTGTGTGCAGGTCTTTTGCTCAGGCTTACGGATTTAAAGAATTAAACTTTGACGCATTACAGAATGAACAATATTGTAAGAAAAGAGAGAGACAAGCAACAGGTCAGTCATATCTAAGGACAAACAACATCATAAAGAATTTAGACAGTAGGTTAAGTACCGTTCTCAAGGAAAGTTTGAATTTAATGTAACCACTGATCTATAATAATAATAATTTATATATATATATAATTACATATAGATTAGTTGATGCAACCAAGAAGTAAAAATGTTTTTTCTTTAAAAGGAAAACTTTTATATATCAATTCATTGATAAATACCAAGCAGTCAATTGCTCAGGCTTAGAGATTTAAAGTTTAAAACTTTAGTGCACCATTTCTGAATAGACAAGAAGAAAATCCTAGAATAATCAAGAACAGCTTAGAAATAGAACTTTAATTATTCTAATTTAATGATCCTAAAATGTCACATGGTGTAACCATTAAGTAAAAATTTATTCTTACACTACGAATCCATAAGCTTAAGTGTAAATATCTTAATTATTTTCATATATTGTAAATATTTTTGGTCACACTTTATTTGAAGGTCCAACTCTTGTCATTACAAACCACTGCCATATGAAATTTCTCTCAAAATCCAAATTTGCTGCTTATTAATAGTTAGTAAGACAGTTGTTTAAGATATTGTTTAGTAAGTTTAGATATTGGGTAGGATTAGGAATGGAGAATATGGTCATGCAGAATATGTGCTTTATAAGTACTAATATACAGCTAATGCGTTATTAATAATGGGCATGCTTATAAGGTTTTGAGGAGTTGTGCCATGTGATCATATGTGTGGGTGGTGTGGCTATATTTGTCAGGTCCCTTCAGAAATTTTCAGTTACTGTGATGACTTTGCATTTTTGTTCCTCTCCAATATTAATTAGGTGTTGATAAAATGCTATTCCCCCTATGAAATAATAATAAATGCTTATGCAAAATCTGAAGTATTTTTCATTTTAAGAAACTCATTCTTTTTTTTTCTTTATTATGATATCAGGAGGACAGCCATATCACCCTGATGTCATAATCATATCAAATTAAAAGCGTTTAACAAATTCTCTAAATGATTTGTTTAGGATTATAATTGTTTAGCTAAATGCTGATTTTATCAGCTTTTCACACACACAGTATCATTTATTTCTCCAAAGATGACAAAAACAGGAAAAATATATATGCCAAATGTGCCTGTGCAAATTTAAGCCTAGATACATTTCTGGATGAATGCTAGGATTGCTAGCCTTGTGAACCCCAAACGGCTCCAGACACCAGGTAAGAGGAGTCCTTATTTATGGGCCCGTCCACTCACAGTGTATCATTTTGCCTCTGGGGGAAAGCAGGTGACTTGTTGAATCTGGGTAGCAGCATCTTATCTGATACTGCCAAAGTGGTGCTGGGGGTGAAGGGGGATCTTTTTTTAAGGGTTTTCAAGCTGTCGGACATTTCTGGTGCTGTGTGATCATTTTAAATGCCCTTCAGCCTAAAGGTGAAATGACAGCACTGCAGTACCGAAAGATATCTAAAGTATGTTATTAATAAACTACTGCTTGAATTGTTTTATATTTTAAAGCAGGGATAGGAAAATAGGAAATGCACAGATGCCGTGCAATAGACTGACTCACTTGTTTTTCTCTGCAGCACTAAGAGTCACCGACTGAAAAGAGAGATGTGATGGATCTACACTAATTTGAGTCCAGAGATGAGGAAAAAAAAATCAAAGCAATAATCATAGAGAGGCAGGTCTTATGCTCTTAAATCAGAACAACAAAACATCTCTATTGGAAATTTTCAACAGGCTATGACTCACTCGCTCAGAGCCTCTGCTCAGAAATGTGCTCCTAACAACCGTTCCTGAGGTCTCCGAGGACAAACACATTCAATATTATTTTCAAACGCACAACCAAATAATTACTGATTCTAGCAGTTTATCTAAAAATATGTTTACCGCTTCCTTTTTATTTACATTTTTATGTGAAAATTCCTGCATTTATAAGCCGTTCCTGTTTATCTGGTACTTTTGCCTGAAATAAAGACCTTACCTTACCTGAAGTCTTGAAACATCACACTATAACATAACCCAGTGAAAGCCACTGGAGCAGAAGATCAATTTTATTATTATAGACAACACAACATGAATTACCCTCATGTCCAAAACGGTAAGACTTTCTTTCTTCTGGGAAATGCTAAAGAAGTTATTTTAAAAAGTTTTTTTTTTTTTTTTTCATACAATGCTTTTATTTACTTGTTTGTTTGTGAACTATCCTTTAAAATCAACATTCAAAGTCTAAACCAAATCAAAATGATTTGCATTTTACCCAGGTATCATTATGTATTTCTAAGTAAAATGAAATAATGTAGGCCCATACTTGATTTTATCCACTGGGAAATGATTGTATTGTGGAATGATACAGACTACAAGAGAGACAGATGGTTGGAGGGGTTAAAAAAACATGAAGTCTTGTTGATGTTGATGTTGAGTTTCAGAGGTGGAACAAGTTAATACTTCTTGATTTAGCAGTTGAATAATATGCACCACAGAACTTTGTACAAAAATCCCAAAAGCAACTATTTGCAGATGAAATAGGCCCAGTTATTATTATTATTTGTTGTGATGACTGTGATGCTTAATACTAGACTCACTGAACTTCCAACAGATCGACCCCTGAAACACTGAAATATATATTCTATTATTAACAATGGTTCTTTTTGTTTTGTTAATGGTAAATTTAAATATTTTATACCTTTTAAAGCTAAAGACAATTTAAGCAATACATTGAAGGGGAACATACCAATATGTTCAGTGAATATAAGAGACAATAAGTATAGCAACACTTCAACATTTGAAAATACAACTTCCAACGGATCTCCATTACCTTTTACTTTAATGAGTGAATCATTTCCACCATACCCTTCGGATCACACTGCAAAAGTTTTCTTTTGTCTTGTTTTCCAGTGAAAATGTCTAAAGATCCAGATATCCAGATATATTGAAAAGCAAAATGACTTGTTTTCAGGGAAATTTATTAAAATAAAGTCAGTTTATGATTAAAACGAGAAAAAATATATTATGAATGGGGCCAGATAAATACTGTTAATTCAAAGGGAAAACAAGTTTTCATACACTAAACAATAACAAACATCTGTCAGTGAAGTGTACACACTCAATGTTTTACATTTCTCAGAAAACAAGACTTGAACCTTTCAGTTTGCACCTCAAGTAAACATTTTTATTTAAGAATGTTTAGATACACATTTTTATGTTTACCAATAGTTTTGTTCTGTTTTTTTGGACAAATAAGATTTTGTTGATGTTTAAGCAAAGCACTAATATGTTTAGTTTTTTGTTTTGTTTCAATGGTGACATAGCATTTGGTTAACTGTGTTGTTTCATTGTATCGTACGGAGTAAACAAAAACTCCTTGCTGGACAAAGAGTGAGCCAGCACAACCCAAGGGCTGGCAACAATGTTTCAAACTGTAAGCAACTATTTCCAGAGCTCCCCTTGAGTTGTGCATCACACTGAGACACTCCACAAACAGCCACTAAATAAGTTGATTCAAGCTGTGCGTCTGCGACAGAAAAACAAGTGTATCCCCCATCCCCTAAATGCATAAATGTGTTAGAAGTTAGAATCAAATCAAAGATTCAAAATCAGAACAAAAGCCATATCAAAAATGCTATTTCTACATGAAATTGCATTAAAAAAAAAAAAAAAAAAACTCTTACATAGGATTTCATGGCCTGCTTGGCAAGAAATACAGCACTGAATACAACAGAAAACCCTGAAGCAGTGCCGTTCACAGCCAGGTGCAAACGACCAGGAGGAATAAGTCACTGCAAACACAACCTGAATGTTCAAAACAGCCCAGCTGCAAAGCTTTTTACTATGGTAAATCTTCAACTGGCAAATGAATAACCCTGCATTAACAGGCAGACCTTGAATGTTTTTTGCTGAGACGTTACTTTGCGATTTTCAGTATTTTTCCTTTCGATCAGAGGTGATGTCATCATTACTGTTCCAGGCTCTGAGTCATGACAAAGCATCTTTGATCTCTAAAGAAATGTTTCCTATTCAGACATGTCCAACATGTAGTTGTCGACTGATGTTTATTCATGTTTTAATGTGTTTTAATGGTCAAAGCCAGTATCTATCACAGTTAGGCTACTTGTGTGATATTGCTTAATTACAGTCTCTTGAATGCAGCAAGACCTTTTCAAAACAGTAGGCCGAACATTACAAGCATAGAAACAATAAAGCATTCTGAACGGTCCTAGAAAATTAGATTTATGAAAATGCAAGAGCAAGTAAACCTGCAAAATAAAAGGGGCCTGAGGAGAATTCGGCCCCTGATTTAAACCACTGAATTTTTCAAAATAAAGACACTAATGCAGACATGCAAACTAACTACTTTAACTCTAGCTAGATGTTTCAGGATGTTTCTCCCTGAGGTTCAGACTCCAGAGCCGGACAGGAGGTGTGCTCACATACTCTGCTTATGCAAACACAGCAAGGGGGCATTTGAGACTCTATGAATAGATGATGGTCGTTCACAAAGACCCTCATCTGAGGATGCATCAGTATGAGAGAGAAAACAACTGCAAAACGTTACCAGCAACAATGCATGTGCATTACCAAACACAAAAGGTGGTAAAAGGCACATTTCTGTTCACAGGCAGTGAGCCATGCAGCAAATGCATGCAAATCATGTTCAGGCCACAACTTTTCCCCTCCTCTTCCAGTTGTTTACAGGTTTTTCTTCCACCAGCGCCACCAAGTGCAGTTCAAACGGATCTTTGTCAAACTGATCAAAACAGGTCAGTTTTTGATTAAAGCACCGATAGGATACGCTTGATATAAAGTCATCAGGATGCCCCTTCATCTGCATCAAAGCCGTGATGCAGAATACGTGATCGTGCATTGAGCATCACGGACAGGGGGGATTTAAAGCAACATCCCCCTCCGTATACTTATACGGCTGCACAAGAAAAACAACCCCGAGCACGTACACACACCCCTCTACCGTCGAACCAACTTCAGCAGCAACCACACAGACAACCATTACCGCGAAACAAACACCCATGACCGCTTGCTTGATGATGTCATGTGCCTCTTGCATGGAGCAAACGGACATTTGGATTAAAAACGTAAAGAAGCGCTGGAACTGCATCTGCCTCTCATGAGAGCAGCATAGCGGTAAGCTAATGCAATTCCGCGTCAGCTTCTTCAAGAAGACATTTAACGGACAGTTATTACAGGTTTAACACAACGACTTAATTCGTGAAGCTACTTACCTTGTTTTAGATGGCAGAAAAGCTAGTTTGATTAATCCATGAGTGCAAACCTGGATGCCCTCTTTCGCTATACTTGCTACTTTTAAACTGTGCTCTAAAATGTGCAGCTCCATCGTTTGCGTCTTCTCATTTGTGGTACATCTAAAAAAATATATAACTGCCTATTCCGTTTTGATAAAACAAGAAAGAATAAATAAATAAATAACTAGAGCTTATGGACGGGGCTTTAAAACCTTCAAACAGAGCGGAAAGGAGCGGAGAGAAAAGGAAAAGTTGTCTGCCGGGGTAAAGAGAGAAAGAGAGTAAAGCGGGGTGAAATAAAAGATAGCACAACGAGGTAAACGGGAAGGGAGAAAAAAAGAGGACTGTCGGCCCCCGTGTTTCCACTCCGACAAGGATTGGAATGGGCCAGCAGCTGGTAACAGTGAAACAAACAACCTGTCACTCAAATAAAGGGGGCGGGACGAATTATACAGGAAGTGCATGTTGGGAAGTGTACAAGCAGCTATACAAAATTACTCGATTAACTTTTTTTTATGTAAATATAAAAATGTAGTCATATTTGCGTAAGATATGCCATGCATTTATTTATTGTCCATTTTTTAAAGATATAAAATCAATTAAAAACTCAAAATATGTGACAAAATGTATCTTTATTCAACTAAAATGAGTAAATAGTTTAACACGGGGCATTGTAAATTTGCTTAAAAATGTGCTCGTATTTAATTTTGCCCATGGCCACCGCTGACATTTACAAGACATAACGATTCGATAGATGATCTTACACCACCTCCACCACATGGCCTGGGACAATATTTGTTTGATATTAATTTTGAATACGTTTTCCAGCACACAGAAAATTTACTTTAAAAATTTTTTTTTCTTCAAAAAAGAAAAGAAAAAAATAAGTTTATTATAAAGCAGTATTTTAGCATTAAAATGCCTGCCTTAAAAGTTTCCTAGACCAAGGGTGACCTAGTTTAGCCACTAAAGTTCTAGATTATAAAGTATGTGACCTTTTCTTGAGCTTAAACAACATCTTGCTAATCATTCACTTTGTAAAAGATGTGATGGGGGATTCAATCAATATCAATGTTGTCTTTATCTAAACGCAAAAAAAGGTAGGTGGAACTTTTGTTCCTTTTCAAGATTAAAGATTAGAAGTGGAATGAAACCAGATGTTGGAATTTTATAACATGAATGGAATATATATATATATATATATATATATATACACACACACATACAGAAAATAAGCAGTAAATAATTTGTACATGCAATAACCATCTTGACACCCATCAATTGACCAAGTCCTGACCCAGAGAGCATAATTTAATACAAGGCATAGGTTTAATAATTCACAAGTGCGGTCTATTGGCAACCAGGGCCGGTGCTGCAGAGCATCATAAAACAACAAGCATTCTTTGTGTGCAGCTGTGATAAGATCCCTGGGACACTCTGATCTCTCACAGGGACAGGCATTGTTCAGTTCAAAGGACAGCACTCCTCTTTAGACGCCATTCCTTTCAGCATTACCACTTAAAACATATTGAGTGGTAAGCTTTGGAGTTGCACTTTTTTAAATATGTCAGGCATGTCTGTACTGAATATTTTTAAACATGTGAAACTAAAGAAAGGGCATTAGTCCATTACTAGTATTTTGAATGGAGAATCTTTAATTTTATAGTAAATAAATTGTTCAACCAGCAGCAAATATTTCTCTTCACACCCTTAAAGAAAAAAAAAAGACTTTAAACAAAGAAAGGTGAAGGAACCACAAAGTCAGATTACATCTTTCTCAAAGATCAGTTTTACACCTACAAGACTATTTGCATAAGATCTTAGTCCATGAATAAGAAAATGACTCTAATATGAATCTATATATTAAAAAGTGAATAAAACGCTTATCCCAAACTATTTAGCTTTCCTAACCAGACACTTTATGAACAAAACACTCTGTTGAAAACTCCCCAAAGAGCAAACACTGAACATTCAAGCACTCAAAAATAAAGGCTTCGTTACACTCAAAGGCAGCTTGTCAAAGCCGAAACGGAGCACTAAAAGTTGCTTTCTACAGAGAGAATTCTTTAATCTGAACCCCATGACCCACATGAAGCCCTGTGAACCAATCTCTTACCGGCATGACACTGGCTATGAGGATTTGAGACTTCAAATCTTAAATGTTATCCTCTCTAAGGGGAGTTCTAGTAATGAGAAAACTGGTTTAACTGCTAAAATATATTCTCACAGAAACCGTACATGTTCATGCTAGGAAACATTTGGGATTTCACATTGGTTCTTCACCTTTTGAAATAAATAAAAACCACACTTCAACCACACATATTGTACTTTATTGAAAACTACAAATCAATACAAAACACTCAAAAGGAGAAGTTTTACGAATTTCCTCTGTAGTATGATCTCATCAGCAGAACCAACTGTTAGAGACAAAAGCAAATTGCATTCATATTAAACATGCCAATAATACTGCTTAAAAGTGAATCAGGTGTTGCCCTAAAGACAGCAAGTGGTTTATTTTCCAAAAACCCTTGCAAAACATCTCATAGGGCACTGATGTAGGATCACAGCGTTAAGGGTCGCCAGTGAAAAGAAGTGGCTGACCCCCTTTGAAAGTGATCCAAAGGTGTGGAACAACTCTCACCTTCCAAGAAATGTCTGGCTGGGAAACCCTTCACTCCAACGCCAAACCTGTAACAGCATAAACCATTAAAGTTTAATTATTAAACTTATTAAAACTAAATAAAATATTATTAAAATGATTTAATTATTAAACACATACAATTTCCCATTTTGAGTTTAAGTACATTTAAGGAAATGTTCCTAATAAATCCCAACAGAAATGAAACTGAAGAGACTCATTAGAATGGGTTTTAATTTTTGGTCAAGTCCACAGCAAGTCAGGAACCACATATCCTAAAAGCCTTGGTATATGACCAAATTCATCCCTTACATACAACTGGGAAACATTCAAGAACAGATGCCTTACTTTTCAGCTTGCAGTACGGGAAGAACGATCAGCTGCCAACATTTATTTTTCAATCTAATCATATAGGACCTGTGGGTACAACACAAACATGTCAGGATTATCTAGACACACCAAGCTATTGAAACAATGTCACAAGGCTTCTAAAAGGAGCAAGTCGCAGTGTGTCGCTATCCTCCGGAGAGCGTCTTGGATGACTGCGGGGGGTTGTGAAGGGTTGGGGCATGTCGAGTATGTGGGAGAATGGAAAGCACACCAGTGATGGACCCATTCCGCACTAGAGAGGCTGTGTAGGAACGTTTACAACAAAAACCGCTTTGCTTCCAGCTAGGGCGGTTCGATTTATTGAAATAAAACTGAAATTAGACCCCACAAACACTGTAGTCCAACCATCTTTACATGCTAACAAGCAGCACATATAAACTCCGGATGAGGCCTTGTCTCGACCACCGCCAGGACCCAACAACAAACGTAAGGTCCTACAAGAGCAGGGGGGTCGAGGTTCTCTAGCACTGGCATTTGAACATTCCAGTCAGAAATACAACTGGATGCAGATACCAACAGTGCGGACTCATGTAATTTCTAATAAGCCATTTTAATGCTACAAACCTCTCACACACCGGCAGTCAACAAAAAGGGGTGTTTGCGCCTTCTAGTGGACATCCTTCAGATCGCACCTACAGAGTGGAAATTTACACAAGTGAGATGTTTGCTCTTTGCTATACCTTACAATTTAAGGGTTCATCCTTTAAGCGCATTGAAATGTACTGCAGAATTTTCCCACAAAGCTAAAGATAAAAGCGACATGGGTAAAGCGATACTACAGACTTAATCTCCGAGGCATTTCCAACGACTATGCTCTACTGAGAGGGGCAAGTCGGGATAGACCTCGCTTTAATCAATTTTCCAAAATGCATTCTCATTATCAAGTGGAAAAATTATAAAAGTAAAATTTACCATTAGGACAAGCTTCCTCAGATATAAATTATGCATTAATTCACAGGATTATTCTCCCACATTTTGTTCTGGAGCCTGAAAGTAGGAAACAAACATTAGAAAACAACATTTATACTCTTAATCAAATGAAAGGGAGTTTGAGTGTTCAGAATGGCACATTCTCTTTCATAGTTAATAAGAGCAGTTGAACATTAATGCCAATCATCATTACAGACCTCCAATTCATCATTATCCCAATAAATTCTTACCGGATTGCCCAGTCCATTCACAGGAGGATCAGTCACCCAAAACCTGAAAGCACACACACATCTTATTTAAAAATGACACCTAAACGATAAAAAAACATTGTCTTGCTGTCATAAAATGTCTCTTCTCGATAGTAGCACTGTTACTTGGTGGACACAACAGTGAGTTGCAAGAGAAGGGAATTGTAATTTGTGCACTGCACTAGTTCCTAAGCCCATCGTGACTAGACCGTGACTAGTATGGTGCACGCAGTTCAGAAAGAAATCATCCAAACCACTTACCATACTGCATACGTTGGTTACTGCACATTTCAAACAGCATAGAGATGCCTAAGAATTTCCTGTTGGGAGAAATAAATAACATTAGTCCTCTTCATATCGCCTCAAAGTACAGCAGTAGAGACATGCTCGGAGTATACCAGGCCTCATTGTCATCACTGCAACGATTATACAGTGATGAAAGCAAACCTGCTGTTATTCTAGCCAAGCCGACGGAGGAATTTGCCCTATTTGAGACATTCCGCATTTGATGATCTACTTTGCCATCTACAAGATCCGATAAATCTTTAAACACGTGTTCCCCCCACAAAGACCAAATCACCCACAATCGATCAATGCAGCGGAAGATAATTAGTGCACTTAACTACTAAAGTAATCTGAAAAAATAACCTTTTAGTTCAGTAGCTTTCGCCATGCCCACGAGTCTGCAAGAGTATTCACCACGTGCTGCTGTAGTCTACTGTTCACGAAACTATTAGAAATACTTTGCATTAAACTTATTTAATCGTAAGAGAACACTATCTAGATAACTGAAATGCGGAAATAACAGCCACAGATAAACAAATCTATATTTTAAAACCCCGAAGCCTACCCAGTTTTAGCCAGTCTTCTCGCAGGCGGGTTGAAGCGGAGAGAAGGACGCAGGAAGAGAAGCGTCACGTTTTATATCCGACGTTACGACATTTTACGGCTCTGCGCTCTCCTCTGTGTTTCTGTGGTAACGTTAAAAGTGCAATATGTACGATTTTTGCGTTAAAATATCCCAAAACTACTAGGCCAGTGTTATATATTTTGTTCATTTGAGTAATAACAATATCCCAAATGTTTCCAATTATGTGTACCTCTTGAGAAAATTGCTATTTTAACCAAGGCTCCTGGACGTGTGAGGGAGTCGTCTGTCGTTGGCGTCATATCCGCCTTACGCGACGACAAATGCGGAAGTAGTAGTAGTAGCGTCTGTCCAGCGCCTAGTTTGTTTCGGTCAGTCGTTATGGAGCACAACTATTCTTTACCGTTTGCAGCTGGTTCTCTCTACAAAAACAAGTCTCATAAACATAAACGTCGACGTACTGGACAACCAGATGACCCAAGAAGATTTTGGGACAAGAAGAGAAATAAAACGAGGATCAACATCGGTGTGGCTTTTATTAAATGGAGAGAACTTCGCGACAAACTTCAGCTAGACAGAGACGCCGATCTTGCGTGTGTTTTAATAGAAAGGTGAGTAAATGTTTGGACGTCTTTACTGACAGAAAACTTATGATTATTATATCGATCAACACTTTAAGTCTTATTGTAGGGTTGTAATTAACCGCGAGCCATCTGAAAATCCATTAAAATGTGTGATTCAGATCCGCTGAGATAATAAACAAACCCCGATTCATTTAGGGGTAGAAGTTTATATCAATGTATGTCTGAGGGGAACTTTCTGTCTTTAGAAAAGTTTAGAATGTATTTTTTCTTTTCATCTAGCCTCTGTATAATTCATATTAAAGTTCATAAGTGCAGCGCTGCTTTGTTTACATCAGAAACCAATAAAACACTTAAAGCGCCACCTGCTGGCAAAGAGTGAATCTGCGTCTCATTCAACTCGTTTTTTATGTATAACTTCACAAAACTGGTCAAATCATTCTGTTTTTGCTTCAAAATTATACAAATCTAATTTAGATTAAAAACTGCGCATGTTGCATGTATGCAGCATCTTTGTTTGGATCATGATTAAAATGCAGTGGTTGCCTCTGATTTTAAATGGAAAAAGCACAGACGAAGCCTTGTTTTGTTTATATGAAGATATTTCTTTTATTTTTGTTATTTGATTTGGAGCTTGTTTTAAAAATTCAATTTAGTTTTATTTACATCTACATTATGTTTAAATTTAGTCATTTAGCAGTCACTTTTATCCGAAGTGACTTCCAAAGGAGGACGATAGAAACAATCAAAACCAACAAAAGAGCAAAAAATGAAAGTGCTATATATTAGTATATTGTTATAGTTATATTTAAATTTCACAAAGACAACATTTTGTCCAAGCAATAATAAAATTACACATTTAATGAATCATTTGTCTGAAATCTCATTTTGTAAAAAAAAAAAAAAAAAAAAAAAAAGTGACTCAAGGTAAATCATAACTGGCATGGAAAAAGAATTTCAAACGGAGTTTGATTTTTCAGCTTTCCCGTCTGGAAACATCACCTTGGATCTCAGGTCTCCGAGTTAACAAAGCGGCGTCGCATGTCTTGGGTAGCAGCAGTAAGAAAGAAAACCATCACCTTCAACAACATTTCCAGAGACACGCTCGTTTGTTCACGTCATTTACACAAAGGTAAGTTAAGTTTTTTTTTTTACGACTAGCAATGGAGTTACTGTTACTCCGCAAACTTTATTAGCTAACAGTGTCATGGTTCTGTCACTTTGGTCTGGTTCATGTGAAAGAGCCCTGACACTGGTGTGTATTGTTTTTGTGTCAATGTGCATGCACTCTTGTCTGTGTTGAGTGTTCATTTTCTCACCATACGCTCTAATCTTCTGTTTTCTTTGGTTGTGTTCTTGTGTCTGCCCTACATTGTTTTGCTCTGATTCATTATTCAGTAAAGTCCTTTGCTTTCTGTTTAAGTCATCTTTACCCGCAATATTGACAAACACTGTTAACTGGCTGAATAACTACATAACCAATGGAATAATTTGATCTTTTTTTTTTTTTAGGCAAACCCACCGATGAAATGCTGGACTGCGATCCTGACTGGGTACCATCATCACATCTCAGGCACACAGAAGTTAAAGCAACACACTCAGTGCAGTTTAACCGGAGTACAAGGAGACTGCAAGCTGTCACAGGGGATCAAGCTGCACCTGCACCATTAGATGTAGCTGGCCAGACGGATGAAGCTTTGACAGCAGATGATGCTTCACAAATGGATGACACAGACTCAAATGAAAACACTGCAGAACAGCAGGAATGCCATCTTTGTAGATGCAGGCGTGCTGAATATAAACGTTTGCTGGAGGAGAACAGGAGACTGAAGGAAGAGCTCGCCCAAAAGAGAATGGATGAGGATTCTTTTAAAGATGATGATGCAAAGGTGAAGTACTACACTGGGCTTCCATGTCTAGCGCTTCTGATGGGTGTGCTGACACAGCTTGTTCCCTGCCTGCCACAGACCGGCCGAAAACTCTCACCTTTTCAGATGCTCCTTTCAACACTGATGCGCCTCAGGCTGAATCTCCCAATTCAGCACATTGCATACCTCTTCTCTGTAGATCGAAAGACTGTGTCCACAACATTCAGAGATACCATAGGTTCAATGTTTAGTCATCTCAAACCCTTGGTGCACTGGCCAGAGAGACATTGCTTGCAGGCCACCATGCCACATCACTTTGTAGAGGCTTTTGGGAGTCAAGTAGCAGTTATTGTGGACTGCTTTGAAATTCGCATTGAAAGAGCATCAAATCTCAAAGCTAGAGCACAGACATTTTCCCACTACAAACAACGGCACACCCTTAAATATCTCATTGGTATTACACCACGAGGATCGATCTCTTTCATTTCCCAAGGGTGGGAAGGTGATGTCAGTGACAAGCATGTGACTGAGAATAGTGGCCTTCTTAATAAACTATTGCCTGGGGATTTGGTGTTGGCAGAATGTGGAATGGACATCAAAGACAGTGTTGGACTCGTGTGTGCAGAAGTGAAAATACCTGCATCCACAAGAGGATGCAGCCAGCTGGAAGCAAAAGATGTGGAGGAAACACACCGGATAGCTCACCTCAAGGTTCATGTGGAGAGGATGATTGGATGTGTACGCACAAAGTACAACATACTCAATGGAATTGTACCAGTCAGCATGGTACTCCCATGTCAAGGTGAAGACATGACCTTCCTGGACAAGATCGTGACTGTATGCTGTGCCTTGACTAATATGTGCCCCAGCGTTGCCATGAAACCATAAACTAGGGCTGTCAAAAGATTTGATCACCATTAAATCACATCCAAAATAAAAGTTTGTGTTTATCAATGTTTGTGTACTGTGTATATTTAAGCACACACACATATGCATGTGCATTTATATACACATATGAATATACACAAACCTACGTTATATAAATAACTTTTATTTTAGATGTGATTAATCTATTTGACAGCCTTACATTAATAAACGTTACCTATGCGTGAACAGCATATCCTGCATTATCAGTGTAATGCATATTGCATACCACCGGTTACAATAATAAACTGAAAAAATGAATAAATTCGGTATTTGTGCATGATAACACACTGAGGTAAATGTGTACAGTTTACAGTAACACATATAACATACAAAACAGGTAAAGAGGCAGTGTAACACATAAAAGGTAATTAGTTAAACAAGTATCAAGACCACAGGTAAGGCAATAAGTAAAAAAAAAACAAAAAAAGTTAAAAAATGATTTAACATGCATGTGCACACTCTACTTGGCCACTGGAGCTGAGGATCATTAAGGTGTTGAGAGTTCAAAACCAAATATCTATAATCATGTTATATGAACAGGCCTCACGTTAGAGAGATAGATAACGTTAGACACACACACACACACAGACCATGGGCAGACAGATAGATAAACAGTAAGTAAAATAAACCTCTTATGACTAAAATGTGCTACTGATGTTAAGATGTGTCAGAAATGTGCGTTTTATTACATATCTTTGTGCGAACAACCATTTTCTGCTTGTTGACGCGGAAAATTTGAAGGTCCTACACCCATCCTTTTGTAAATTGCAGGTGGGCCTCGAGAGATTTATAATGTTTTAATTGTTTGTATTGTCAGTGCGTACACATTTGAGCAAAGTAAAACAAATACACAGGGAAAGTAACGTGGGGTAGCTCGTTGAGATCATTGGACCACTCTCTGTGTTCGTATGGATCGAGTTCATTGATTGTCTTGATTTTAGAGTAAAATAAAGTTACCACAACTTTGCTTCCTTGTTGAGTTTTTCTTTATATGTAATCTTACACTTGATCATTATTCGGTCCATTATTATTCCTATTTATTATTGCGGTGTACTAATTCAATGATGGCTGATGAACACATGTGTGTGTATGTTACATGTGTACATAAATAAATACACTTACATGCATGTATATCTGTTGTTCAGATATTGACCAATAAAACATTGAAGTATTCATAAAAATAATATACATTTTTAATATTAATTTTTATCATTGTAAAAGTATGGAAATAAAAATAATAAAAAAGTTTGGGCTTAAAGGGTATATTACACAAAGTAATGTTTAAAACAAGTACATAACTAGCTTTTTAATATATTACAATTTCCATAAATGTGCATTTGTGGGATTTTTCTTATGGCAGGGTGCTGATGTCTGGAGATGTGAATAACACTGACTGTTCGAGATGCCACACGCTGCAAGTACTTCACATTTTGTGTTTTACTGGATCTACATTGCATAACGAAATGAACTTATCCATTTAAGGGGGAATATTTGCCCTCTGGAACTGATTTCAATTGGCATTTATTGCCTTTGTATGGGCAGTTTTTATAATTACCTAACTAATTGTTTCGGTGTTGTTTTTATATTAGTTAAATATAATCATTTACTTACATATATCAGAATAATATACCAAAACAAATGCCATCTTTTTATGGCTTACATGTATTTTCACTATAAATGCATAATATACAGTAAATAGACTACATAAAGGATATAAATTTATATTAAAAATAGGAACTGCTTTCATGGTAGGGCTGCAATTTTATGACTACATTTTTGTTGTTGATTATTGCTCTTGATATTGTAAGAATGATTATTAATGTTGACTAATAGATTACATGCAAAACATGTTTTTGTGTTTGGGGAAACAGCCCATCAAACTCTGGCTTTACGGTTAAGAAGCACTTCTAAACATTGATTGTTTTTTTTTGCATTAGAAAATCAAGACTTTATATTACTTTTTTCAGTAGCTTGAAAAACAAAACCACTATTTACACGGGGAGGATATTACTTACAGAAAGCAATCATAAAATAATGAAGAATTCTGAATCTAATGCAAATTATACACACTTGAAAAAACTCATTTTAGAATCATTGAAGCGGTCTACACTGTGCAAAGAATTACTTGCAATGAATTTTCCTGTGTGGTTTATAATGAAAGAATTTATGACAGTGCAGAATTCAGTTCAACAGAAATATATGATTGGTTAAAAATTAAATGCTGCAAAAAAAAAAAAAAACAACGCAAAAAGACGTGATGCAATGTGACCAGATCTTGATGTAATGCCACAGTCACCACTTTTCACATTTCACATCAATTGCAACAGAAATGTATGCAGGGTTAAAATTGTTTTGCCCCCATCCCGTTATTTACAACCCGGTTGCATGCCCATGTTTACTGATTAACCTTTTAAATCACTAGGAGTTTGGAGGCGATGGAGCTGTTAATTTCTGCAGGGGCATGTTTGGAAAAATCCTCAATTTTTCAAGAAGCAATGTCTTCTTAATATAGATTGTGTTTTTTCAGTCTTGCATTCCTTGGAGACACAGAACAGATGGAGGTGTGGAAGAAGGCTGGAGTCAGTTTTAATGTTTCTGATGCTCACGGTCGAACTCCCTTACATGTGGTGAGGTTTTCTCAGAGATGTTAAGTAAATCTTGTTCCTATGATAAGGCTTAGGCCTGGCCCATCTTTCTTCATTTACGAGAGTGATGTGTAGCGATCAACATGAAATGTTTAAGTTCTTTATCCGCAATGGATCTGATCTTGAGGTATATGGACATAAAGAATTTCAAACACTGGTTCATCTCTCAAATGTTTGGACACATCACTGATCTATAATGCAGAACATATATAGATCAGTGGGGCACATTCATGTTTTGGCCAATAATTTAGAATAATATCAAGTTATCAAAACACTTAAGATGCATGCTAGGTTTTCTATCAGTCTTAAAGCAGTTCCCGTATGCTATGCACTGTTGACTGCTTTTCCATCACTCTTCTTTTCAACTCATCCAATTCAAAAAGTCATACTGTATATATTCATAATTTATATTGTTTACAAAGAATTATCAGAATGTTTTAAAGAGCATCTATTATGCCCCTTTTTAGTTTCAGCCCAAAATACCCAACAGGTCATTTTAGACTGCACAATTAATTGAAATTAATAATGAATAAACAGAAGATTTAACTGCTTTTATTGATTCAACGTGACTAATAAACACACGACTACAGCAATATATGGTTTATCTGAGTTCTTATTATTAAAATTTTCATCATAGTAAAGTATATGTATTTTCACATGGTTTAAAATGGAGCAGCATTTACTACACAGAGCCGTAATTCATTGAGAAGAGACACAAACATCTGTCATTATCGCAAATGATTTGGCGATTTCATAATCTTATGATTATATCGTCTGTGATTATGAAGGTGATTTCACATAACTTATCAGAGAACTACGGCTCTGTAGTAGATGCTGCTCCACCTGAAAGCAGAGATTTTACTTATTATTTTTGGACCAAAATGTATTTTCGATGCTTATAGAAATTCTAACGGACCCTCTGATGTCACATGGACTACTTTGAAGATGTTTTTATTATCTTTCTGGACATGGACAGTAGACCGTACACACAGTATCAAATGAGGGACTGAGAGCTCTCGGACTAAATCTAAAATATCTTAAACTGTGTTCCAAAGATAAACTGAGGTCTCACTGGTTTGGAACGACATGAGGGTGAGTAATTTTCATTTTTTTCTGTGAACTAACCCTTTAAGTAGTCAACATTTGAAGTAGATCAAAGTTATCCTAAAACCTAAAATCAGAATGTGTTCTTGTCTTTCAATCAACTTCGTACTGTTATTTACAACTTTTAGAACCTTACATTAACTGAGAAACTAAATGAAAATTCTGAACTAAACAGCAAAAATCTTTTTATGTTTTGCCACAGAATAAAAAACAAAAAAGGTAATAGACTTTAACCTAATTATTCTGATTTAAATAACCACTTAAATAAAAGGTTATCAATTTACTCACTCACATTTTTTTTCCTCATTCACCTGTTATTGACGGCCTGACTGAGATTCTCTCCAGACATCTTGATCCATTCTAGCATCAGTTCATTCTCTTCATATTCTGACACAAAATTCACCCACAGAAATATTTCAGGAAATGCAAAGGACTGCTGAGTGCCGCTTTCCCCCTCTCGGACTGCTGACTTTGACACTGGATCATAGGTGAAATCATAATGTATCTGCAACAGAATATAGAATTTGTTCATATATATACACGACTAAGGTTAATATTTTTAAGAAAACAATACTTCTAATGATAATTAATAATAATTCCTTACATTTATATAGCGCTTTTCTAGACACTCAAAGCGCTTACATAGTCAGGGGGTATCTCCTCATCTCCAGGGTGATATGGCTGGCTGCCGATATGGGCTTAACTTCTGCAAGTTTGAATTAAATTGATCAAAAGTGACAGTACATACATTAATAACTGTTTTCAACAGGAAAAATGTTTCTTGAGCAGCAAATCATCACGCTACAGTGATTTCTGAAAGATCATGTGACACTGAAGACTGGAGTAAAATGATTATTCAAATTTGCCATCCAATTTATAAATGACATTTTAGAAAATTATAAATTAAAACAGAAAAATACTTGTAGCATTTCACAATGTTGCAGTTTATTTTATTTCTGATAAAATCAATGCAGCCTTGATGAGCATAAGAGAATTATTTCAAACACAGCATTACTGTCAACAAAATATTTTACCTAAAGTGTGTTTAGATTATTATTAACACAAAAAAGCCTTATCTGAATTTGAAGAGAACCCAATTCGACTGTGTCGACTCATTTTAGGTCACATCCCGTGGTGAACTCGCCAGCTCGTTCTTCTGTAGTAAATATTGTTTAGACTCCCCTACCCCACATCTCAGACATGTTCTTATTTAACCACAGTTAATATTCTCCATCTCTCCAGTAGCCCTCCAGTAGCCATCCAGTTACATTTGTGCATCATTTTAATACGTCCCCTTCTAAACATCTGAAGGTCCAAAACAGTTCCTACATTGAAAGCTACCAGGTTAACAAACCCACAAAGCCACAATCAAGCCACAATGTTGAGATTCAAATAAATGCAAGTCATTGTATTTCATTACAAAAGTAAATTTCTTAATAACAAAAGATAAACTACATCACAAATGAGTGGGACAATGAATAGGAAATTATTTTGTTATAAGCTGGTAAAGATCTCTTATTATTCATTATGAGAACTTGTCAACTGACCTCATAATATTTCATGAAAACACATAAATGGGAATATTGTAACCCATTACAGAAACCGGGTTCAAGATTTACAGTTCAGTCCATAGTGAATCAGTTGTTGTGTTCCAGTGGAGTGTGATGGTCTTCATTCTATTCCCTCTTGTTTGTCTTTGATGGCAACCTACAATAAATAAATAATAATAAAAAAAATACATTTCTGGAATATACATCACAGATTCCTCAACACAAAAGTTCACATTCACTAATAATTGTGTGGATCATATGTACTGAAACAGAAGAACTTCTTAAATGTGAAATACAGGTGCATCTCAATAAATTAGAATGTAGTGAAAAAGTTCATTTATTTCAGTAGTTCAACTCAAATTTTGAAACTGGTGTATAAATAAATTAATTGCACACAGACTGAAGTAGTTTAAGTCTTTGGTTCTTTTAATTGTGATGATTAAAAACGACTTGAATGCTGGTGGCGCGTTCATCCTGTTTAAAAACCAGCAGCGATGACGCTAATGGACGAACACTGAGCGACGCATGCGCAGTACACAGTGTGATAATGTCAGTGATTAGGAAAGATCCTCTTTTTATTATTGCCAAGGTACCAAAGATACAAATACAGGTAATATCATCACGTGCAAAGAGGTGACATTACATGCAAAACATCATTTATAGACATATGCAACAGTAAACAATACAAAACCAAAACAAAATAAATTACAAATAATAAATTAATTGTTTTACAAGCTTTGATATTCTTGGAAGATGAAATAGTTTGGACATACTGTTGAACCTCTTTTTCAAAAACAATATATAAAGGATTTTGACGAGTGAATTTACTGTGATGAATATGAAATTTTGCAAGAAGTAATAATAGGTTAATAATAAAATTATTCATTAATTTTATCTTTTGGTATATTTAAGAAGCCAAACAGTACATCCTTAAAAAGCAGAGAGAAACCATGGAGCACACTGCGATTGATAACACTAGAGAATTCAATCCAAAATAGCTGTGTGTGAGGACAATCCCAAAAGATATGCATTAGAGGATGACACGGGAGTGGATTTTCACTCCTGTCCCGTCCCACTCCCATAGAAATAAATCTTGTCCCGTCCCACTCCCAGACCAAAGTTTAAAAAATAATCCCATCCCATCCCGCTCCTGGTAAATTGACTCCCACTCCCATCCCGCTCCTGTTTAAACTGACTCCCGCTCCTGTACCGCTCCCATATATTTTTTTCTTCAACTAGTGTTTAGTTCATACATAGAATTTGATTTAATCTGCTCTCCATCCTGTTTTGGACCAGCTGCTGAGCCCGTTTCTAGATTTTCTCCAGAAAATGGAATACAGCAAATAAAAGAAAAACAGTACATAGTTCACTCCATGTCTACAATAGTTTAATAAACCCAAACAGCACATAAAGCTGCATTTTACTCATTTATTGTTGAGTAAACAATACATTTATAGTTTACATTTTTATTTTTTTTAATTACATGTTAACGATTTTCATTAATTATGCTCTTGCATAATGAGTCCATCTTAGTTATATGTCTGGGACGGCTGGGTCGTGTAGTTATTTTTTAATTGCGTTACATTGTAGGCGTATTAAAAGGAAACTACAAAATGGTGCATTTACTTTTTTCTTTTTTTGTCGTCTTTGCTATTGGTTGATTCCCGCTCCCGTCTGCTCCCGTTAACCATTTATCCTGTACCGTCCAAATCCCGTGATTAATAGCAAAGATGACTCCCATCCTGCAGGAATCCCACGGGAATCCCGTGACCCGTGGGATTCCCGAAAAAATGTCAGCCTCTAATATGCATATCAGTTTCATTAGGGTCACCACAAAAAGAACAGCTTGTATCTATGTCCGATTTAAATCTTTTCAGAAAACACTGGGTAAAATCTGTGTAATAATTTGAATGAGATTTCTCTAACCTTGTTTGTTATGTATTTTGAAGACAGAGTCCATACTTTTTTCCAATCAATATGATCAACCACATTCCTCCAATAAGACACCACATATAGAGTTGTTACAAGCTCCTTTTGAAAAAGTGATCTAATCTTATAGTTACGTAATGAAGGATGTGACAAAAAGCATAGTTTTCCTACTGCACTGTAAAACCCGATAAGTAAACTTTACTCAAACCGTTTGAGTAAACAGATTGCCTTGATTTAAACCATGTAAGTTTTAAAACTTTGCATTTAAGTAATTAATTGATTAACTAAGTGCTGATTGAGCATTAGTGATGAACAGCTGCTGTTAAAAAACAGAATCACTGAAGAAAAGAGAAACACAAGAACTACTACAACTGACTTCAGACACAGCCTTAGATGAAATCAACTGAAATAAAATACATGAAATCTTTCAAGATCTGATTAAACAACCCCACAAACAGCATCACCAGCTCCACTTATTAATAACCAGACTGACTTTATTTCTGTCAGACGTCTACAGAAGATCTTATTGAGAATGAACTAAGGTTTAGATGTTGATTTATTGTTTCATTTGAAGTAACCATGTTAGAGATCAGTGTTTGCTTTAGTTGGGCTCTTGACCCTTGATTGCTGTCTTAGTCTTTTCTCTGGCTGTTATAACCGTGTGTTTCTAAAACACATTTGTTATAACTCAAAGGCCCAGAAGAAGTAAGTGTTAACCTGTACCTAGGTGTAGATTGTTATACTTTATATTGGTGATGATAATCATCAATTATTTGTCTGTATGGAGTCTAATCTCTGATGAAGTAGGTGTTGTGTAATTAGTTGAAGTGATTCTAGTAAAAGTGACATTAAGAGCCAGTGATTCTGTGATAATCAATTAATATAAAAATGACTTTCTAAACACTTTTGTACACATACATTTTTCTTCTATGTCAGTTGGTCAAACACAGACATTAAAAATCAGAATATTAACCTCTACAATGGTGACGAAAAAACATGCTGCAATGCATTCTGGGTACTATTGTAGTACAGAACTCATCCATGGCTCCCAGCATGCTCTGCAGCATTTTTTTTGGTCACCATTGTTGAGGTTCATAATCTGATTATTGATGTCTTTGTGTGACTGTTTGACACCGTAGAAGACCAAACTGTTTGAAAAGTCATTCAGATTAACTGATTATCACAGAACCACTTGCTCTCAGTATCACTTTTACTATAATCAATCAAATTACACAACACCTATTTCATCAGAGGGTAGACTCTGTACAGTTCAATAATTGATGATTATCATCACCGATATAAAGTATAACAATCTACACCTAGGTACAGGTTAACATCTGATGGCATTTCTTCTGGGCTTTTGAGCTTTTGAGGGACAGAAGTGAGAGACTTATTTACCCTCATTTGATAAAACTGTTTTGAAAAAAAAATTATTTTACATTTAGAAATTTCTAGAATATCTGTTTCGGGTTTTTTGTTAGTGTAAAAACTTTTCCAAAATAAAAAAGTAAGTAAGTGAAATTTTCACTTATTTTTCACAAGCTCTTGAAGTGTTCCTGTAGCTCAGTGGTAGAACATTGCATTAGCAAGTGCAAGTTTGGGGGTTCGATTCCCCGGGAACACATGATAGGTGAAAATTGTCAGCCTGAATGCACTGTAAGTTGCTTTGGATAAAAGTGTCTGCTAAATGCATTAATTTAATATTATTTAATTGAATTTTACTCAATAAAATGTACTTATTATTATTTTATTTTTTTTACTTAACTTAGTTAAGTAGATTTACTTAATTTCCAAATGTGTTAAATTTACTTGAAAAATGCTTGTGCAAAAACTTGCCAAATAAAAATTAAGTAAATTTACTTATTACTTTTTTCAGTGTGGGATTTCAAATGGGTGTAAAGAAATAGGTAAAGTGCTGGATGATCTAACAGAGTCCCTTAAAAGCATAACAGCTCCTTTAGGAATAGCATCTATGACAATGGAGAATTCTTTGGGAGTTACTGGAAAATTAAATTTGCATAAAAAAATTAATAACTTAAAGAAGACCTTCTGAGTTAAATAACTGGGAAACAATCAGAATGTTTTTCTCAAACCAATTACTAAAAAACAAAGATTTTCTCTTATATACAATGTCTTGATTGTTCCAAATGAAGTACCGGTGAGGGGAGAAATTGTGCTTAAAGATTAATGACCGTGCAAGTAATCCCTGTTTGTGAAATTTAGATAAATTGTAAGGGATTCTAGCAATATTATAATTACAGATCAATAGGAAAGTGAAACCACCTAATTTGGAATAAAATGGTAATTGGGGATAAAATTCCAGATTGAGTATGGATTACACAAAAACTGTCTAATCCAATTAATTTTGAAAGTGTTGTTCAAAGAAGAGAAATCAAGAAAATTCAACCCACCATTCTCATACGTGTTCATTAATACAGACTTCATAACATAATGGATTTTGTTTTTCCAATTAGTCTTTCCAGTTGATTTTATCAACTGATTTACAAATTTTGTCCATATAGAGAGAGTGCAGAGTATGTAAGCCTGGAGATGCCATCCGCCGTATTCTGCCTCTCAAGCTCAAGTCTCTCTGCAACCATGCATTGAATCTTCTTTGGGCTTTTATTATAAACGGATCAAACTTGAATGTACATCTTTTATCTTGATTTTTAGTTATCATAATGCTTAAATATGTAATTCTCAGATTTAACTGAAATATTATAAAAAGTGAGTGCTGTACAATCTTTAATAGACATTAATTCACATTTACTTGTGTTTAGAGTAAGTCCCGAAGCTTCAGAGAACAGTTTTATATTATTAATTGCTATAGAGATTTGGGAAGCATCTCTCATAAATAAGGTGGTGTCATCTGCTAATTGACTTATAAATATTTCTCGATCTGCTACACGGATACCCCGAGTACACTTTCACATACAAAAGTTGACAGTAGCTGCACACAAAGAAGAAATAAATAGGGAGAAAGGGGACAACCTTGTCTCACTCCTCTGGATAAACTAAACCTCGGTGAAGTGCCATTCTTTAATTTAATCGAAGCATTTCCATTATTGTAAAGGGTTTTAATTACTCGGCAAAACATGTCCCCAAAACCAAATTTATCTAATTAATTAATAATAAATTGGTGCTCTAAAGAATCGAAAGCCTTATAGAAATCTAAGAAAAGAATGAAGCTGTCCTTCTGAATAAAGTCTGAATAATCTAATAAATCAAAAATCAACCTTATATTGTTAACAATGTGTCTTTTGTTAAAAAAAAAAGAGATCGGGTCTCATCTATAACAGATCCCAATACAGATTTTAGTCTTTTAGCAAACATAATAGCTAAAATTGTATAATCACTGTTAAGCAGAGAAATGGGATGCCAATTGTCAATTAAGAGTAAATAATTTTTAGGCTTCGGAATTAAAGTAATTAAGCCTTGAGTGAGAGTCGTGTATGCTTTCTTCAAAAACCTTAAGTAAAAAAGGAGACAGTTCTTTAAAGAACTGTTTATAAAACTCTGCGGTAAGCCAGATTTATTGTTTTTAAGTTCTAGAATTGAGTTACTAACTTCAGATAAAGTAATTTCACTATCACAGAGATTTCTGTCATGGCTTGAGATAGTCTTACAATCTTTAACAGACTCCAGAAAAGTATGGGCTGCCTCTTCCGAAAATATGTTTTTTTTATATACAGATTACTGTAAAATTTAGCACAGAAATGTGCAATTGACTGAGGATTATTTGTGACTGTCCCCTCAATATTAAGAGTTTCAATTAGTGAAGTACTTACGCGATTCATTTCTAATCTGAAAAAATATGCTGTGTTACATTCTCCCTCCTCCAGCCATTTTTGTCTAGATCTAATATAAGCACTCTGTGCCCTATAGAGCTTGGGAAACTACGTCACTGCACATTGCATTCTGGGCAGTTGCGGCCATTTTTGGGGACACGCTTATCAGTAAAAGTGAAAGTGAAAGTGACATGACATACAGATCAAGTGTAAGATTACATATAAAGAAAAACTCAACAAGGAAGCAAAGATGTGGTATTTAGAAAAAAATCAAGACAATCAACGAACTCAATCTGCACGAACACAAAGAGTGGTCGGATGATCTTAAAGAGCTGCCGCTCGTAACCTTCCCCAATGTGTTTTCTAACCTTGTTTGTAGTGTCAGAGCGTACACCTCTGATCAGTTTAAAAATGATAAATCTCATGAGTCTCACCTGCAATTTACAAATGGATGGGTGCAGAACCTACACATTTTCCGCGTCAACGAGCGAGTTACACGGCCCCTTTACTTTTTAATATGCGTTATTGTAAACTGTACAAATTAACCTCAGTGTGTTATGATGCACAAATAAAGAGATACAGAATTGATCAATTTTGCCGTTTATTACTGTAACAGGTGGTATGCAATATGCATAACACTGTTAATGCAGGAGATGTGGTTCATGCATAGGTAACATTTAATGTAACGTTAAGTCACATCCAAAAAAAAAAGTTGTTTATATAACGTACATTTCTGTATATATATATATATATATATATATATATATATAAATGCACATACATACGTGTGTATATATCAGACCAAAGGGACAATCCTTCTTTTCCTTCTTACTGCTGCTAACCAATCTATGTGACCCCGCTTGTTAACTCGGAGACCTGAGATCAAGGTGCGGTTTTCCAGCGGGAAAGCTGAAAAATCGCACTCCATTCACATTATTTTTATTTTCATGAGTACGAGTATGGCAGTTAATTACACAACAAGGTTTTACCATTGTAACTTATTTTTTAGCTGTAGAGAGCAAACAAAACAGTCTATTATCAATCCAATCCAATACACACAGCAGCGTCCGTGTCCTAAAGTCCCAGAATGCATTGCATTGCTGACGTCATGTTCCTAGACTCTATAAGTGTACATCTCATCTAATTTAGACTCCAGGTCAGCATACTCAAGCTTACCAGATTCAGAAAACAACTCTGGGGGTTTAGAAGAAAGTATTGCAATTTTAGACACCACCTTATTTTCTTCTGCTCTCTTAAGTTTAGCTAAATTACTACCGAGTTTTCTAAAGTATTTACTATAGTTTCAAACTTTAACAGCTCCCACTAGCAACAGTATGAATCTAACACTAAAGCCCGTCTCCAGTGCTGCTCAATCAATAATGCGATATTCTTCTTAACATCTTCAAAATGGAGAAGAGAACTGTTCAATTTCCAATCGAGCTGAGATCAAGGGATGCAGAAAGACAAAGCCTAAGAGAGACTGCACTGTGATCTGTAAGAGGTGTAGCATGAATGCTGACTGATTTACAACTATTTCTTAGGCTTTGAGAAATGAGCCAGTAATCTATTCGGGACTGCTTAGAGCGGTCCTTGATGCTCCACGTATAGAGTCTCTGCTGTGGATACATTTAAATTTCTTTAATTTTTTTTTTTTTTTACATTTCTCTCCATATATCAACAACACAAAAACGTGACATGAAATTATACATAATAGGACTTATAGAAGCAGCTCTAGGGGGAAACCTATCTAAATCACTGTTTAAACCCATATTGAAATCCCCACCTAAAATAACAACAGCATTGGGGTATTTAACCAGTACTGTATTTTCACTGATATTTTCCATTAAAGTGATATTTTCTATAGAAGAATTGTACCCATAAACATTTAATAACACTGAGATGGTCTGACCAAGTGAAAGCACTAATAAGAGAAAATGACCCTTTGGATCACTGTCAACGTGTAGAATCTCAACAGCAAACTTTTTTTTTTTTTTATATATAAATGGTGACATCTGCTGAATGCTGATCGCTCTGTGCGTGAGACATCCATATATCACTGCCCCACTGGGACCTCAAAAATTTAACATCGTCCTGTGTGGAACGGGTTTCTTGAAAAAAGCAAAAGCCTGATCCATGGTTTTTAACAAAGAAAAAGAGGGCTTTGCGCTTCACATTGTTTCTTAGACCCCTGGAATTAAGAGAAATGAACTATACTGACATTGAAAAAACGAACAGCAATGAACAGCTGTTAACACGATTCAAAACAAAGGCAAAAAGTCAAAACTGAGAAAAAAGCTGAGATGAACAGAGCTTAACTGAACAATTTAAAGGTCCAGCTTTAGTAGGACGATAGATGAAACGCCATAGTGACAGTTAACAGTCATCATCTTACACGATCATCACGATGGAACTCACAAAGTAATCTCCACACCTTCAATAAACGCACGCGCTCCTTCATAATAAGCCATTTTTTCCAGCAGCCCTCGCCTCTCTCACTCTCGGTCACAAGCTCTTCCGTCTCTCCCGGTCCAGCGAAGTCAGATCCTCAGCGAAGCGCAGGTTGATGTCTTTGAGAAACTGTGCAGCTTTCCATAAGGCATCGCGGATAATCCGTGAGGACTGCATGATAACGGCGCGAGGTTTTGTGTTGTCACCTCTCCTCCCTAACCGACGCACAGTGTCAACAACATCAGGCAGGGGCGGACTGGCCACCTGGAGCACCGGGACTTTTCCCGGTGGGCCGCTGGCCAATGTAAATATTCTAGCAAATATGAAACCCTGCCCCCCTGGTGATCAAGAGGGTCTGGCTGCGTTCTGCACATAATTTGCTCATCTCAAACAAGCATAGTAACACGCAGAGGGGCAGGGTTTCATATTTTATTGAAGCAGCCCTGGGCGCCGCCATTGGCTAGCGGACCCCCACCTGCTGTTAGCATTCCATTGACTCCCATTCATTTCTGCGTCACTTTGAAAGCGAATAACTTTACATCTGAGGCGTTTAAAGACTCCATTTGTCCTTTTGTTATTTCTAAAGAAACACAAAAATGTATAAAAGGCACCATTACCTTGTATCTTACGTTGTGGCCCCGTAGAAGCAGTTTTTGTAAAATTAGGCTAACGATTGCGTCATGACCTGCGACACTCTCTGTAGCACAGTAGAGAAATTACCGTATAGACAGGAGGAGAAGCTCGCAGGCAATCTTTTACTGTCTATGAGGCTATCAGGGGGACGTGGAGGCATAAAGTCAAGGGAGAAGCCCATAGAGAGTCCATAGAAGCAACGGGACAAAATTATTCAACAACGTCTGCAAGATTCGGTGGGTGAGATTCAGATTTCTCTTGGCACAGCGATTAGAAGACTTGCAGGTTGCTCACGTGACATTTACGCCATGAAGCTCAGTTTGAGTCTGCGCAGTACGCTCGACCCCCAGGTAGTGTGTGCTTCTAATCGACTTCACTTGTCTCCATTGAATCCAATGGGGTCTCTTGTGTCCATTTCTTTTACTGTCTATGGTAACACGGGGCAGTGCAGTCGCCTGTCAATGACGCTAGTTACCCTTTGTTACCGCCTTTACTGACGTAGAAAACACATGACTGAGTTACAGTGTCCTGGACAAAGGCTTAGTAGTGTCTAACGTCCAGCAAACCACTAGCTTGCTTCAAGCAGTTCCTTATTTACTTTTTCTTGCACGTTTTATGGTGGATTGTGTTACTTATTTATGGAACATAATTACTGTTTACCATCTGCCCCTGGTTCTGTCGACAAGGACAGCTCCCGTAAACGTAAGCGTACGGGTCAACCAGATGACCCAAGAAGAGTTTGGGACAAGAGGAGAGAAAGAGCGAGGATCAATATCGGTGTTGCATTTTCTAGATGGAGAGAGCTTCGCGAAAATCTTCAACTAGAAAGAGATGCCGATCTCGCTTGTGTTTTACTGGAAAGGTGAGTTGTTTTGATTTGTATCTTTACAGAAAACATGTTATTATAACGATCAACAAGATTAGTATTATGGGCAATACAAGCCAAATGCAGGGCATCGTGTCTTTGCATTGATTTTGTATGTTACTTCATATGTATGTAATCGTTTTTATATCATCTGACTAAACAGTAATCAGTAGCATATCACTATAAAGCCCACAACCTTTCTCCCAACTCTGCTTCTTCTAGTTCAACTTGCTGTATATTTACATTCGCAAGGCCATCAACATGGCTCCCAGAATGCAACGCGGCGCCCAAGCCCTATTCATTTGATAATTTACTGTCAAACTATATTTTCTGTATTGTATTGCAATATAGCATGATGAAATATGTAATGGTGGCATGTGAAAATTGTCTTTTCCAGGCACTTACAAAATCCAGTATTGGATAGATTTTGTTACTGTTACTGTAGCAGCTACAGTGTAGTTATCATAATTTAGCCATAATTAACCTTCCATTACTCCGGTGTTCTGTTGATTTGTCCTACACTGTCAGATTTTCCTACCTCCCACCAAAACAGTGGGTAGTGCAATTCCACAACGAAAATTCTACTGTAAAGTTATGGTTTATTAACGTCTACACCTACCACAACCCTAATCATACCCTTACAGTACTGCAAATACAGTAAGTATGTGTTATATTCACGGTTGTAGCTAAAAGGCATACAGTTACAGGAAACCAACAATAAATATTATTTTCTACCAATTAGATTGCGTTTTTATTAAAGTCTACACCTACCCCAGCCCTAAACCTACCCTTACAGTAATGCAGATACATTAAATATCGTTGTTTAGCATGAGACAAAGGACGCGATATTGATGTGCGCGTGCGCAGTAAACCCGCGTAGGAAAATCTGACAGGGTAGGATAAAATGTCAGGACACCTGTCTAATTCAATATGATAAAATGATAACATCAAACACAACTTTACCTCATCCGTTAAATCCATGATTTTCTAAATAGTTACTGCAATTTTGCTTCCTTCCTGTACCTTTAAAGCTGCAGTTGGTAACTTTTGTAAAAATATATTTTTTTACATATTTGTTAAACCTGTCATTATGTCATGACAGTAGAATATGAGACCGATAATCTGTGAAAAAATCAAGCTCCTCTGGCTCCACCCAGTGGTCCTGTTGCCATTTGCAGTAAGCCATCTGCTCCCGTTAAGAAATAACCAATCAGAGCTGCGGTCCGTAACTTTGTTTGTGTTAAAAATGTAGAAAAATGTATATAATAAGCGAGTACACCATGAATCCATTTTCCAAACCGTGTTTTTAGCCTGTCCTGAATCACTAGGGTGCACCTATAATAAGTGTTTATATTCTGACTATTTTAGATTGCTTCGGGGATACCGCGGCGGAGTAACCCACAGTGCCTTTGTGATTCTTCATAGACATAAACAGAGAGAAGTAGTTCCGGCTACAATGTTCTTCCGCAAGACGCAAGCAGTTCTGTTTATTAACCGCTAGATCAGTGGTTCCCAAACTTTTTGCAGCATGCACCCCTTTCTAGTGTTTGGCACCTGTCAAGCACCCCCCAACACCTTACTCTGGTTAGATTTCACATTTTTTATTGCAATAACTAAATACAAATATTCACTGTAAATTAGAAAACATAATAATAATAAAAGATCACTTCCTTTTTTTGTGAGATGGATGGGCCTGCATGTTTGCACACAGATCATCAAAATTCAGGGTAATGGATGAAAGTTTTGTTAAACTTCACATTTTTATTTGCAATAACCAAATACATATATCCACTGTAGATTAGAAAACATAAAAAAACTGTTATAAATACATTATAAATATAAATACATACATATAAATATTTAATTTCTTTAAAGTGCCCGTTCTTAACCTGGATTCACGAAACATTCTTAAGAAGAAATTTCTTCTCAACTTACATTTTCTTCTTATTTTTTAACTTTAGAAAAAAGTTAAGGATATTTTGTATTCCCAAAAAATTCATCTTAAGAATATTCTTATCTTTTCTTAAGATTGTTGAAGATAATCTTCTTAAATTTAGGACAGCCCCAGACTTGTCTTAAATCCAAATAATAATAATTATTTAATGAATTTATTAGGTTATTTGAAATTAATTGTTATATTTGAACATTACAGCAACAGCTACATATAATACATAGGAGGACTAGAGATGTGCACAAGTTTTCTGAAGGGACAGCGATGACTGTTAATGTAAACATGATCGCTCATGATTAGCCTGTGTGTGACGCTGCTTTTTGCTGACTTCAAAACTCATTAGCAACCCTGAAACCAGTCAGGGTTAATTTTAGCTTATTAATACATCATCTTTGGCAATATTCGGTGCATATGAGTGCGCAGGATGCATTTGCTGTAGAAGCGCGGACTAAAATACCAGAAGCGTTCACTCAGATGAAAACGCAAAAACACGACACAAAAATTAATGAAACATATTGCTGCAGCTTAAGACAGGCTATTTTAAAAGTAACTGTTCGAAAACAGGCCGCATTAAAAACATGAAGCTGAGCGCCATTCAAAGTCGCAACAAAAATATACAGTCTTGTGCGTGCTTATGATTATGATAATTAGGGTAATCTACAGGAGTGAGTTTAGCAGCAACATGTATTTATTCAGATAACGGCTGTTATTTTCCTCTTAAGAAAAAAAATTAAGATGTTCTTAAGCATATATTTGAGAACGTTTTATTATTTTAATTTATTTCTTAAGAAGATTTTTGTGAATCCGGCCCCAGGTGTCCATTCTGTTGAATGTAGTAAGTGACTTAATAAGCACTTAATAAGAACTAAAAGAACAGGGCGGGGCTATTGTGACACAAACGTGCTTGTAAAATGAAATTAAATCAATTGTAATTTATAGTAATGTAATGTGAAATTTTATTTCTTAATAAAACTTTTGCATGTAATGTTTACCTCAGTTAAATACATAAAAAAATAAAGAGCAATCTTTTTCCCCGCCATTACAAACATTTTCTTGCGCACTCCTGGTGGTTAGTCTGCGCACCACTAGGGGTGCACGCACCCCAGTTTGGGAACCACTGCGTTAGAGCGTCAAAAGTTACCTACCGCAGCTTTAAGCAATTAAAACTGGCAAATCTCTTATATTTAAACTGGACTAAAACTTGAAGTTTTAAAGAAAAACTAATTTTAAATGATACAGTAAACAATTACATTTATAGTTTTACATGTTATATTTTCAGCTAAAAGTTTGTTGAGAGATTTCATTTATAAATTGATTCCTCTGTTCAGCAGAAAAATAATCGGTTGTCCATCTTAAATTTTCGTAATTGTATACACAAAGATTAAATAAAAAGCTATTCAAGCTATTAATTTGCTTGTTTGTTGATATAATAAAAATAAAAATAAATGTAAGAAAAGTTCAACAAATGCAAGAAACGTGAACTCGCACTCAGTAATTTTAGCGCCAGTGTATATATTCTGGGAATGTGATGTCAGCAACGCAATGCATTTTGGGACTTGGGGACATGGATGCTGCTGTGTTTACTATGTTGGAATGATGATATAACGTTTTGTTTGCTTTGTACAGCTAAAAATATGTAACAATGGCGAAAGCTTGTTGTGTAATTAACTTCCATGATCGTACTCATGACCGGCATGGAAAAAGAATTTCAAATGGAGTTTGATTTTTCAGCTTTCCCACCTGGAAACGTCACCAAACAAAGCGGCGTCGCATGTCTTGGGTAGCAGCAGTAAGAAAGAAAACCATCACCTTCAACAACATTTCCCAAAACACGCTCGTTTGTTCACGTCATTTACACAAAGGTAAGTTAAGTTGTTTTTTTTACGACTAGCTTTGGTCTGGTTCATGTGAAAGAGCCCTGACACTGGTGTGTATTGTTTTTTTGTCAATGTGCATGCACTCTTGTCTGTGTTGAGTGTTCATTTCCTCACCATACGCTCGCATCTTCTGTTTTCTTTGGTTGTGTTCTTGTGTCTGCCCTACATTGTTTTGCTCTGATTCATTATTCAGTAAAGCCCTTTGCTTTCTGTTTGAGTCATCTTTACCCGCAATATTGACAAACACTGTTAACTGGCTGAATAACTACATAACCAATGGAATAATTTGATCTTTTTTTTTTTTTAGGCAAACCCACCGATGAAATGCTGGACTGCGATCCTGACTGGGTACCATCATCACATCTCAGGCACACAGAAGTTAAAGCAACACACTCAGTGCAGTTTAACCGGAGTACAAGGAGACTGCAAGCTGTCACAGGGGATCAAGCTGCACCTGCACCATTAGATGTAGCTGGCCAGACGGATGAAGCTTCGACAGCAGATGATGCTTCACAAATGGATGACACAGACTCAAATGAAAACACTGCAGAACAGCAGGAATGCCATCTTTGTAGATGCAGGCGTGCTGAATATAAACGTTTGCTGGAGGAGAACAGGAGACTGAAGGAAGAGCTCGCCCAAAAGAGAATGGATGAGGATTCTTTTAAAGATGATGATGCAAAGGTGAAGTACTACACTGGGCTTCCATGTCTAGCGCTTCTGATGGGTGTGCTGACACAGCTTGTTCCCTGCCTGCCACAGACCGGCCGAAAACTCTCACCTTTTCAGATGCTCCTTTCAACACTGATGCGCCTCAGGCTGAATCTCCCAATTCAGCACATTGCATACCTCTTCTCTGTGGATCGAAAGACTGTGTCCACAACATTCAGAGATACCATAGGTTCAATGTTTAGTCATCTCAAACCCTTGGTGCACTGGCCAGAGAGACATTGCTTGCAGGCCACCATGCCACATCACTTTGTAGAGGCTTTTGGGAGTCAAGTAGCAGTTATTGTGGACTGCTTTGAAATTCGCATTGAAAGAGCATCAAATTTCAAAGCTAGAGCACAGACATTTTCCCACTACAAACAACGGCACACCCTTAAATATCTCATTGGTATTACACCACGAGGATCGATCTCTTTCATTTCCCAAGGGTGGGAAGGTGATGTCAGTGACAAGCATGTGACTGAGAATAGTGGCCTTCTTAATAAACTATTGCCTGGGGACTTGGTGTTGGCAGAATGTGGAATGGACATCAAAGACAGTGTTGGACTCGTGTGTGCAGAAGTGAAAATACCTGCATCCACAAGAGGATGCAGCCAGCTGGAAGCAAAAGATGTGGAGGAAACACACCGGATAGCTCACCTCAAGGTTCATGTGGAGAGGATGATTGGATGTGTACGCACAAAGTACAACATACTCAATGGAATTGTACCAGTCAGCATGGTACTCCCATGTCAAGGTGAAGACATGACCTTCCTGGACAAGATCGTGACTGTATGCTGTGCCTTGACTAATATGTGCCCCAGCGTTGCCATGAAACCATAAACTAGGGCTGTCAAAAGATTTGATCACCATTAAATCAGATCCAAAATAAAAGTTTGTGTTTATCAATGTTTGTGTACTGTGTATATTTAAGCACACACACACACACACACACATATGAATATACACAAACCTACGTTATATAAATAACTTTTATTTTAGATGTGATTAATCTATTTGACAGCCTTACATTAATAAACGTTACCTATGCGTGAACATCATATCCTGCATTATCAGTGTAATGCATATTGCATACCACCGGTTACAATAATAAACTGAAAAAATGAATAAATTCGGTATTTGTGCATGATAACACACTGAGGTAAATGTGTACAGTTTACAGTAACACATATAACATACAAAACAGGTAAAGAGGCAGTGTAACACATAAAAGGTAATTAGTTAAACAAGTATCAAGACCACAGGTAAGGCAATAAGTAAAAAAAAACAAAAAAAGTTAAAAAATGATTTAACATGCATGTGCACACTCTACTTGGCCACTGGAGCTGAGGATCATTAAGGTGTTGAGAGTTCAAAACCAAATATCTATAATCATGTTATATGAACAGGCCTCACGTTAGAGAGATAGATAACGTTAGACACACACACACACAGACCATGGGCAGACAGATAGATAAACAGTAAGTAAAATAAACCTCTCATGACCAAAATGTGCTACTGATGTGTCAGAAATGTGCGTTTTATTACATATCTTTGTGCGAACAACCATTTTCTGCTTGTTGACGCGGAAAATCTGAAGGTCCTACACCCATCCTTTTGTAAATTGCAGGTGGGCCTCGAGAGATTTATAATGTTTTAATTGTTTGTATTGTCAGTGCGTACACATTTGAGCAAAGTAAAACAAATACACAGGGAAAGTAACGTGGTGTAGCTCGTTGAGATCATCGTACCACTCTCTGTGTTCGTACGGATCGAGTTCATTGATTGTCTTGATTTTAGAGTAAAATAAAGTTACCACAACTTTGCTTCCTTGTTGAGTTTTTCTTTATATGTAATCTTACACTTGATCATTATTCGGTCCATTATTATTCCTATTTATTATTGCGGTGTACTAATTCAATGACGGCTGATGAACTTGTCCCTAATAATGGCTGTGACTACCCAGAATGCAATGCGCAGTGACGTAGCTTCCCAAGCTCCATTCACGAGTACACGAGTTATGCTTGACCTTTACTAACCTGTGTGACTAGCATATTATTCGTTCATTATGGGAGTTCATATGTCAAGAAAAGAGATCCCTGATGAAATTGTTAGATATTGGTCTGCTGTAGCATCCTCTCCTCTCCTCGGCTGGTTTGGGACAAATAACGTGAGGAGGGTTAGTGCTACTGTTTCCTGTCATGTCTGTACTATTATGATGTGCAGCAGAGGGACTAAAGTGTACTCTTCAATCTCACTTTTGATATTTGCCATAAGGTATCTCTGGTATGTCACTTCCATTTGAACCAGATCTGCATCTCTAGTTTGCAGTTAGTTCATTCCCAGTGGTCTCTTGAGTACATCATTACATACTACACATAGAAAAGAAGTAAATCTTTTTGATTCCTTATTTGTATCAGCAGTATTAAGTGAGGTATTAAGAACCCTAAATAAGATATTAAATGGTAAGTTAGTCTAGGTCTAACCTGCATAATACAAATGTCAGCCTGGAATGCAAGTTAAAGGACTAGACAAATGCTTTGTTTTATAGTTTCACCTGACCTGGTTTTAGAAACTTTTTATGAATATAGCATCATGTCGAAGATGGTTCGACCACCTCATGCATATTAAAAAGGTATGTACTTGTTTTAAACATTAATTGGTGTTAACAAATTTGATTTATATAATCAGAAACTGGACTCTATCTATCAGTGCTCTCAAACAGATTAATTGCAATTAATCGCATCCAAAATAAAAGTGTTTACATAAAATGTGTATGTTACATGTGTACATAAATAAATACACATACATGCATTCATCTGTTGTTCATATATTGACCAATAAAACATTGAAGTATTCATAAAAATAATATTTATCTTTTAATATTAATTTTAATCAGTGTAAAAGTATGGAAATAAAAATAACAAAAAAGTGTGGGCTTAAAGGGTATATTACACAAAGTAATGTTTAAAACAAGTACATAACTAGCTTTTTAATATATTACAATTTCCATAAATGTGCATTTGTGGGATTTTTCTTATGGCAGGGTGCTGATGTCTGGAGATGTGAATAACACTGACTGTTCGAGATGCCACATGCTGCAAGTACTTCACATTTTGTGTTTTACTGGATCTACATTGCATAACGAAATGAACTTATCCATTTAAGGGGGAATATTTGCCCTCTGGAACTGATTTCAATGGGCATTTATTGCCTTTGTATGGGCAGTTTTTATAATTACCTAACTAATTGTTTCTGTGTTGTTTTTATATTAGTTAAATATAATCATTTACTTACATATATCAGAATAATATACCAAAACAAATGCCATCTTTTTACTGCAAAGGTTGAACAGAAACCACATACACACGGACTGTTTTTTTGTTGCTCAAATATGGCTTACATGTATTTTCACTATAAATGCATAATATACAGTAAATAGACTACATAAAGGATATAAATTTATATAAAAAAATAGGAACTCCTTACATGGTAGGGCTGCAATTTTATGACTACATTTTTGTTGTTGATTATTGCTCTTGATATTGTAAGAATGATTATTAATGTTGACTAATAGATTACATGCAAAACATGTTTTTGTGTTTGGGGAAACAGCCCATTAAACTCTGGCTTTACGGTTAAGAAGCACTTCTAAACATTGATTGTTTTTTTTTTGCATTAGAAAATCAAGACTTTATATTACTTTTTTCAGTAACTTGAAAAACAAAACCACTATTTACACGGGGAGGAAATTAATTACAGAAAGCAATCATAAAACAATGAAGAATTCTGAATCTAATGCAAATTATACACACTTGAAAAAACTCATTTTAGAATCATTGAAGCGGTCTACACTGTGCAAAGAATTACATGCAATGAATTTTCCTGTGTGGTTTATAATGAAAGAATTTATGACAGTGCAGAATTCAGTTCAACAGAAATATATGATTAGTTAAAAATTAAATGTTGCAAAAAAAACAAAAACTAAAAAAAAACCACAAAGACATGATGCAATGTGACCAGACCATATCAATTGCAACAGAAATGTATGCAGGGTTACATTTTTTTTGCCCCAATCCCCTATTAATTTCCAACCCTGTTGCATGCTCATGTTTACTGATTAACCTTTTAAATCACTTGGAGTTTGAAGGCGGTGGAGCTGTTAATTTCTGCAGGGGCACGTTTGGAAAAATCCTCAGAGGAACTTGGCGTTGAGATGTGCTGGTAAGAGGGATTATGTTTTTATACAGAAGTTAATTTCACCTAAGAGGGCACTTGATAAAATGAACATGTCCGATGAACATGTTAACCAATATCAATGTCTTCTTAATATAGATTGTGTTTTTTCAGTCTTGCATTCCTTGGAGACTCAGAACAGATGGAGGTGTTGAAGAAGGCTGGAGTCAGTTTTAATGTTTCTGATGCTCACGGTCGAACTCCCCAACATGTGGTGAGGTTTTCTCAGAGATGTTAAGTAAATCTTATTCCTATGATAAGCATCTAAGCCTGGCTCATCTTTTTTCATTTACTTAAGGCGGTGTGTAGCGATCAACATGAAATGTTTAAGTTCTTTATCCGCAATGGATCCGGTCTTGAGGTATATGGACATAAAGAATTTCAAACACTGGTTCATCTCTCAAAAGTTTGGACACATCACTGATCTATAATACAGAACATATATAGATCAGTGGGACATTTTTTGGCCAATACATTAGAATAATATCAAGTTATCAAAACACTTATCAAAACAACAAGATTCATGCTAGGTTTTCTATCAGTCTTAAAGCAGTTCCCGTACAATTAATTGAAATTAAATCGCAAAGAAAATTTTTCAATTTTCATCATAGTAAAGTATATTCATAAGGAAATGCTAATCGACATGGCCATTATCACTGCTTAGATTACAGTGAAATATTGTGTGCCTTAATTATTCTGTTTAAGAAGCCACATCATCTCATAGAAGGATTTATTTCAAACACTCAAAATATGTTATTAAATGTGGTATTTTCACATGGTTTAAGATGGAGCAGCATTTACTACACAGAGCCGTAATTCACTGAGAAGAGACACAAACATCTGACATCTTAAGATAATATCATCTGTGATTATGAAGGTGATTTGACATAACTTATCAGAGAACTACGGCTCTGTGTAGTAGATGCTGCTCCACCTGAAAGCAGGTGATGAAGATTTTACTGCTAATAACAGAACCGGCTTTACTGTGTAAATGTGCATGACAATCGATTTGTTTGATTAATAGTGCAGCCATAGATCATTATAACAGCTGGAAAATGTCATTTTTGGGTTGTGTCTAAAAAAAAAGAGCTGATAAAAAAAAATACTTAATGTATGCACACAAATACTGTTAAAACGCTAAGCACTATAATGACATAACATTCACAAAGGAGTCTGGAGCGATACACATATTTACGTAGATTTTGAGGTGCATTACCTTGAAAGATTAAAGTAATCCACAGCATCCTCAGCGGCTCAGATGTTTGGAGAAAATTAAGACTCTTATGTTCAGTCTTGCATCCAAACACATAGCATCGGGATTGCTTTGACATTGATGATGTTACAGCTGCTGGAGTGCAGAGAAAATGGAGGACAGCGAACAGCCGCTGAGCGTGGAAACTATAGCAATGCAGAGCTGTCAATCAACCCCCGTGGCCCGGCCCTATACACTGTGACGTCACACTGCATGAGAATCAAAAAGGCAGGCCTAGTGGGGGATTCAAAAATGAGGAGCGGGTGGATTTTTATCATTGTAGGGTGGTTGTGTTCACACACTGCAAACACACATTTATGCCCAAAGTAGATTGTGCATAATGGTTTCCCTTTAAGGTCATGAGAAAGCCAGATGTGTCCTTACTTCTGTCATGAATGCACACACAAAACGAGAGATCCAATAGCAGTGTTTAATGGGAAATCCAAAATCAAAATCCAAAACAGGCAGGAGGTCAAAACCAATTAAAGCAGTCCAAAAAACAAGAAAAACACAAGGGAACATGAGAAAGCTGGGTGACGGAAAACAAGGACTTCATGAACAGATAGAAAACAGACCGGTTTATATAGATAGATGAAGACAATGAAAGTAAAGACAGCTGAGTGAAATTAGCAGGTGTGCAATTAACCGTGATGAAGGGACAAGGCTTGTGGGAAATGTAGTGCCTGCAGTGGGGTGCCTATGGGGAAGTGAGACCACTAGTGGATCACTGTTAGGAACGTTACTTTAAAAAAATAATTAGTTGTAGTTACTCACTACTTGTTCCAAAAAGTAACTGAGTTAGTAACTGAATTACTCTATAATAGAAGTAACTCGTTACCAGGGAAAGTAACTATTTGCGTTACTGTTTAAAAAAAAAAGTTGCTATATGTCAAAGAATTTGTATTTTTTGAGCAGTTTTAACAAGTCAGTTGAAATGAGTAGAATAGACAGGTGTTCGTACATAACTTTTGATATTTTTTGCACGTCAGCAGACAGCAAGAGTTTTATCCTGCACTTCAAGTATTATCTTTGTAAGAAAAGTGTTTTTTGGCCACTAGCTTTGTAGGTGCGTGTGTCGTTGTGAGATGCTTCATTAAATTAGAGTTGCTTACAAAGGATGTCGACAAAGTCTTCGCTCCTGGACATAATACACACATTACATGCACGTGTTTGCCTTTGACCACAATGAATTTGAAGTAGTGCTTATATCTCCACCTTGAAAATGCCAACTTTTCATCGGATTGCTCCTGACTCGCTATCTTTGCTGCTGCGAATCTGTTTAGCTGTTGCGTGTGTGTGTTTGGCGCAGCTGGCGCGTGTGCTGGCATGTGCGTAAAAACACTGGCTCTGATTGGCTACCATGAAACACATGACTCTGCCTTAGCCAATCATAATCGCTTATCTCGTTATTAACCCACCTCCTCACTAGCTGTGTGAGCCAGGGGTGCGTTCGGATTATACAGTTTATTCAATTAATGCATAGTAACGCACAGCATTTAACGTCCAGTAATGTTAACGGCGTTATAACGATGGGAAAAGTAATTAATTACATTACCCCATTACTGAAAAAATAAGCGTTATTCCAAACACTGTAGTGGACACCCAGGGAAACAGAGACCAGACACTGTGACATTACCCCCTCCTCTAAGGAGCAGCTACCAGATGCTCCACCGAACACAAGAACAAACCAAGGAACACAGAGACAGAAGGGAGGTGGACTGGTGGAGGATAAGGGGGATGGCCAGGTCCATAGAGGGAAACAGAGGTGGAAAAAACAAAACAAAAACAAAACAAAGAGGCCAGGAGGGAACTGAAAGTTCAGGGTCCCAGGACAGCGCAGACAGGGCAGGAATTCAGGGTGGAGCAGGTGGACTGGAGCCCACCGGGATGGCGCAGATGGAGCTGGAGCCCACCACAGCCGAGCAGACGTGACTGATGCCCACCAGGGCAGTGCAGAGAACCACCACCGCCCTGCGGTCAAGACAGAGGCCCACCAGGGCGGTGCAGAGTACTACCACAGCCGAGCAGACGAGACAGAAGCCCACCAGGGTGGCGCCGAAGACCACCACAACTGTGCGGTTGAGACAGAAGCCCACCAGGGCGGCGCAGAGGACCACCAGAGCCATGCGGTAGAGATAGAATCCTACTAGGGCGGTGCAGAAGACCACCACAGTGGGATCGATGGCACAGGAGAGCAAGTCTGGTTAGGTAAGCCTGAAATAGAGAACATGAACAGGTTAAGGGTGGCCTCCGTGGCCCTGAGGAGATGGTAGATGGTCTCCATGGCCATGACAGGACAGGCAGTGAGTTCCTGGATGGCCTCCATGGCCCTGACAGGATAGGATGAGCGCTCAGGAAGTTTGGCTGAGATGTGACGAGGCTCTGGAAGTTCCACAGAGACATGAAGAGGCTCTGGTAATTCAGCAGAGACGTGGAGAGGCTCTGGTAGTTCAGCAGAGACGTGAAGAGGCTCTGGTAGTTCAGCAGAGACGTGGAGAGGCTCTGGTAGTTCAGCAGAGACGTGGAGAGGCTCTGGTAGTTCAGCAGAGACGTGTAGAGGCTCTTGTAGTTCAGCAGAGACATGGAGAGGCTCTGGTAGTTCAACAGAGATGTGGAGAGGCTCTGGTAGTTCAGCAGAGACGTGGAGAGGCTCTGGTAGTTCAGCAGAGACGTGTAGAGGCTCTGGTAGTTCAGCAGAGACATGGAGAGGCTCTGGTAGTTCAACAGAGACGTGGAGAGGCTCTGGTAGTTCAGCAGAGACGTGGAGAGGCTCTGGTAGTTCAGCAGAGACGTGGAGAGGCTCTGGTAGTTCAGCAGAGACGTGGAGAGGCTCTGGTAGTTCAGCAGAGTCGTGGAGAGGCTCTGGTAGTTCAGCAGAGACGTGGAGAGGCTCTGGTAGTTCAGCAGAGACGTGGAGAGGCTCTGGTAGTTCAGCAGAGACGTGGAGAGGATCTGGTAGTTCAGCAGAGACGTGGAGAGGCTCTGGTAGTTCAGCAGAGTCGTGGAGAGGCTCTGGTAGTTCAGCAGAGACGTGGAGAGGCTCTGGTAGTTCAGCAGAGACGTGGAGAGGCTCTGGTAGTTCAGCAGAGACGTTAAGAGGCTCTGGTAGATCCATAGTGACTTGACCTTGCCCAGGAAGATCAACTCCTGACTCCTGAGGTCTACCTGTGGTAGTGCTTGACTCATGAGTGTTAATGGTGACTTGACCTGACTATGGAGGGTCAACGGGGACCTGACTCGACTCTGGAAGGGCAACGGGGATCTGACTCACCTGTGGCTGCCATCTTGTGCAGTGGTGCTGGGCCGGCAGCCATCATGTCTGGAGAGACGGGTGTGGTCTGTGTATCCCATTGACTACGATGTTGAAGGTAACTGATGAAAACCCAAAAGTCCAGGATCTCCAGCCCCTTCATTTCCCACCCCGGCAAAGGCTCATCCAGGCAGTCGTTGAATAGGTCCTTCAGGGCCTCATCATTATACCCCAGCCCCACTGCCATTGTCCAAAAGACCTGAGCCAAACCACCCACCTCACTCCCCTTCTGACGGAGGGTGGTTAGGTTTGACAGTCTCCCCATCCGCCCCTCTATGGTGGTTGGGGAACGGATACGAAATCGCACACCACTGGATCTGGACCTTATGGAGTCCTTCTGTCAAGAATACACATACGAAACGAGAGATCCAATAGCAGTGTTTTATTGGAAATCCAAAATCCAAAACAGGCACGAGGTCAAAAACAATGAAAGCAGTCCAAAAAACAAGAAAAATGAAAAACACAAGGAAACATGAGAAACCCGTGTGATGAAAAAAGGATAGAAAACAGACCGGTTTATGTAGATAGGTGAAGAAGATAACAGTGGAGACAGCTGAGTGCAATTAACAGGTGTGCGATTAACCGTGATGAAGGGACAAGGCGTGGGAAATGTAGTGCCTGCAGTGGGGTGGATATAGGGAAGTGAGACCACTAGTGGAAACACAGACCAGACACTGTGACAACTTTTGGTTGTGTAGGTATATAAAAGCACCACTGTACCTGTATTTAAAGCATCATTATTTCATTTTTCTCTGAAATGACAGCAAAGAGACAGGTTCAACAACAGGCCTGTAGATGATGCTCAGAGACTAGGCTTACAACACATGGTGGAGATGTTGAGGTTTTAGGCTCACTGGGTGAACAAGGCCACAGATGGCACCAAGCCCAGAAGGAACAGCAGGTGTCTGTACTTTTAAGAGAGTTTAAAGTTCTTCGTCATTAGCTTTTTTTTTTTCAGATCATAACATCTTTTTGCATAAAAAAAAGTTTTAATTCCAATTTTTAAAAGCATTACTACAAAAAAGACTGGAGGAATAAGTTCTTTCTTTCTTACTTTTTTAGATGTTATTTTATTTTTTTTGCTTAGGTTAATGAAACAATAAAAGATTCCTAACATTATTTTCAAAATAATTATTTATTCAGTATTCTGGGTTTTTCTTTTTCAAGTAGGTTATAGTTTTCTTCCAGTTTGATATTAATGTCCAAGACAAAAAGAGGTGAACTCATTTTATTTGATATGGGTTTCCAGTTCTGAACATGTGAATAGCAAATATCATTCGCCATAGTAAAAAACAAACTATAGATATAATACTTGAACAGTTTTGAAACTGGACAAAAATTAAAGGTAACAACAGATTCTGGTGTCTGACAGCACTCGATAATGACATTATAATTACACCCTTAATGCTTTCAGTGGTTCATTAGATTTCTACCATATTTCAATTCAGGTGGCTTTTAACAACATAAACATGACGTGCACAAAAATGAACATTGATAACAAAATACAACATGTTAAATATTTTATATGGTCCAAAACAAACATTTAAATAAACAGAGCGCATGAGCAATTTAAGATGTACAATGAGTGAGGCAGCAAACAAAGCCAAAAGGTTTATTTTTTAGTCTGAATGTTCAACACTACCAGATGCCAGAATCTGAAGTTATACAAGCATCTTCCACCTCAGCCTTGCACCCATGCCATCAACGGCACTATCACACAGTGTAAGGATATCCATTATTTTTATTTAAGAGGCATACTACAGGAGACAATGTTTTACCAGTGTAACACTGACAAGAATATAACTATGCCATGTGTATTGTATTGTTTCCATATTAAAAGCTCATTTCAATCTCTGTAAAGTGAGTGGTGCAAAAACACAGTTACAAAAGAAAAGGCACAATAATTTGGCCATTCGGTGCAAGATTAAGGTGAACCAGGAGAAGAAATATATTGACTTCATCAGAGAACCACTATCATATGCAAACAATTGCCTGAGAGTTAAAATGATCAAAACAAGACAAGATTTATTTTTTGTAACATGCAGTCACATGTCCAGTCAATAGAGCAAACTGACGGGGAATGCGATGGCGTTCCAAAGTACGAAAACGGTCCGAGAAGGAAGGCTGACATTCCTATAGCATCCAAGAGCAGGAACTCTCTTTTTACAGAGAACAGCAGTATCAAACATTGAGCAGAATTATTTTAATGACAGCCCAAGAACATTGCATGCATTTTTATGCCATAGAGTTTGTGCACAAACGCAAAAAGATTACAAAAATGTCACAGGAGTGGCTTGCACAATGAACTGTCAAGAGAGAACATACATTGTAGGGCTGTAGACAGTTCTGCTTGGAGCGTCAGTGTGTTTAATAAATGGCCAACATCTGAAGTCTCATCTCCAATCTAGAGTTGACCTTGATGAATAAAATCTTATGGAAATGAGGGAAGAATAAAACAACAAACAACTTAAAAATACAATAATAATATCTATGATACCCACCAACGGCATGCTAAATATGCAATGACACAGAAAGGTTAAAATAATACACTGGTTAAAATTTAATGCCACAAAATTAAAATGTTAAATAACTTTAACACAGTATTTTAAAAATATATATATTTAGTCATCTTTAAAATGCTCAAATAAAGAATAAGATAAACATGCCATCAATAGATCTCGAAACAAGTTTGTACAGTCCATTTTTTTTTTGGATTTACAGACTGAAACATTTTAGAGTAAAAGATATTAATGCAATATATAAATTGGACTTGGCCACAGTGTTTAATCCAAAAATCAATCAATAGTATTCATTTCTAGAACAGAGCAATTTCAGCTTCTCTGTGTGTGCACTGTTTTCACCCTAGAAAAATGGCTATTGAAACTCTGCTGTGTGCTGTCTCAATGTCAATGGCACACTGTGCATTTGTGAGAGTACTGGAACTCAAAGGTCAATTACATTCATTAAGTAGACAAACTAAGAGAAGGGGCAAATTTGTTGGGAGTTTATATTGTAAGAACTACAATTCTTTAACTTCCACCAACTGATATAATCTTCACAATCATCTGTCTTTAAAATACAATTGTGTAGTTTATACCCTGGCTTTAAGATAGACATCAGAAAGGTTCTGGACTGTAAACAATATTGTTTTGGAAAGTGTATTATCAGAGCCCCTTTGCTGCCATGATGCACACGCATAATCATACATTTACTGACAGCTAATTTCTGTAAACAGGATTCTTGAATACACATAAAACCTCAAGAGGACGGAGAAGGAGAGCAGTAGAGTGTGGTTAAATATTTGAAAACAGGGACTGATCTCTTGTTGACTGTTGGAACAACATCTCTCCATTTTCAGTGAGGTTGTACAAGCACAGGCTGATTAAAGACCCTTATATAAGCCCAAAAGCCACACAATCAGACTGCAAGCTGAACACCAGAAAAGGTACAAGAGATAGAGCAGGTGTGTTGAAACAGATACTGGCACCAATCTCTAAATCAGTAGACTGTCGGGAGTGTCGATCCATCCATCATCACAGGCTGCTGGGCTTTACATGGACATCATGTAGGAAAGGGGCGGGCTTCGGGGCATCCACTGCAAAGAGAGCCTCTCAGTCATTGTACCCTGAACCAGGGAGTTCATTGGTTAACGTGTGCCAGCGCTCAATTTTCTTGTCCTTGTTTTTCAGACAGTCAAACCAGTGTTTTAGCCTCTCGCCATTGGCATTTATACCTAAAGAGACTCCACCTGGAGAAAGGGAGGAAGTGTTCATTAAAACATCCAAAAAAACACAAAGGTCAATAGTTCCCCATGGGACACAGACCTCAACTATATAGATGACCTGCTTGTCTGGCAAACACACAGATTGACATCGGTGGATTTAAACGTAAAAAATGGTGTGTATTGACGTCCTTCCACAGTTGAAACAAGATACTTTCTGGGGTATGTTCATTCATGTTTATTCTGTGCTATAACTAGTAAAGAGGTCTAGAAGATCATTCACGTGCCGCTTAAACTGAGGCGCTACAGCGATCTGTCACAAAACATTAAAGTTTTTTACAAATTTGAATTCTTTAAAGAATAAGATATTTTGAAAGCTGAGACTGCTTCATACCAAAAGTAATTTGCTCTGTCTTGTCTGTCAGAGAACATGTGTGGTGTGAGAGCAGCATGGCTTGTTGGACATGGCAACAGTAACAAAGGGGGACGGGGTCTTTTTGCGAAGGGTCAACTGGGTCAGCATCTTGCATCTTCTGATAATGTACAAACATTTTTTGAAAACTTAAAATGTTTGGTTTTCTGTTACATTTGGTTGTCAATTCAGCTTCTCAATCTGTCAGTTTTTGTCGAAATAGTACGAATGACTTGTGATAGTCTTCACTTCATCATCATGACATCAGTACGATTTTTTACAATTTTAGAAATGACAAACCAGTAATGTTTTTCCTTGTACTTTCTCTTTCATGTAATTGTTTATAGTAAAATAATTTGTTGCTGTCTTATAGTAATTACAGTATTATAGTAATAATAGTAAATAATTTTATTAGACAATTTTAGTATACCGTATTTTTCGGACTATAAGTCGCACCTGAGTATAAGTCGCATCAGTCCAAAAATACGTCATGACAAGGAAAAGAACATATATAAGTCGCACTTATTTATAACCAAGAAGCAAGAGAAAACATTACCGTCTCCAGCCGCGAGAGGGCGCTCTATGTTTTGAGTGTAGACTACAGGTGCACTGAGCAGCGAAGAGCGGCTGTAGAAGGTAATGTTTTCTCTTGATTTCTCTCGGTTCATGTCAAATTAATTTTGATAAGTCACACCAGACTATAAGTTCATATTCAAAAGTTCATACCAATTACACTTGCAAAAATGTGATTAGGGCAAGTAGAAATCTGAACCACTGGCCTGACTGTGAAATCTACTGAGCCCTGGCCTGGGATTGCATCTTCATTTAGATTAGATTAGATAGTTAACCTTTGATACTGCATTCATTAGGTAACATACCATTTAAAATATATCGCAATGCAAACTGCAACAATGAAAAATAAAAATATAGTTTAAAGATAATAATATAAAATAATAACAATAAAAAAAAATAAAGGATAAAAAGATTAACCATATTTGTAAATCTTTCCTACCAATGAAATCATTGGATTTGCCAATATCATAGTCCCAGACGGTCACCTCCAGGGTCTTTTTACTGAGGTCAGCGTACTTGATCTCATAGAAAAACTCCTGTTATAGAGAGAATGGAATTAGCATTTATAGAAACAAAGTGAGTTACAGAGTCTGTAAATCAGGCATTGGTTAAGTTAATCTTACTTCATTGAATTCGGGGTTGAGGGTCTTCTTTTTGACAGCTGTCTTGTGCTTTGATTTTTTGTTCTCATCTGGCTTGAGATACCTGAAATACATTGGTGATATTGAGAGAGAAAAAGAAGGAAAAAAATAGATGCATTGAGTTTGATCGTTCAATAAAGGTTAAATTGACTTCTTTCTAGCACAGGAATAATTCTGAAACAATTGCACCTTAGCAAAGGCAGCAAAACTGGGAGCACATTGGAAACAAATGCAGAATAGTGTTGGCATATGCAACAAATCAGTTTGACCACCAGAGGGCATCGCAGCTCCTGAATATAAAATGTTGAGGGCTGAAAGAAACAGCCATGAAACGATAAACAAGGTTCATTGCAGGACATTTCCACCATTTGCTCTTTTTCTTCTTAAAAAAAAAAAAAAAAAAAAAACTAAAAAAACAAAGATTAAACAACCTCACTTGACTTGTCTGCTGACTTCGAGGTCATTAAATGTCTCATTGCAGCTCTACTCCAGCAAGCCCTCTTAATGAGGGTCCCTTGCTCTTTTACAAAGACCACCAGACAAGCAGACAGCCAACAGACTGATTAAAGATCCAGGCAGTGAACCCAGCAGCCTAATAATCACAGCCCGTGACTTTCTTTGTAAAGGCAATAGTATATTTCCCTAGCTATTTATGTAGAATGGCATTCTTTATTTTGATCCATCTATGCATTAAACAATTTGTTGAATAAAGAAAAAAAAAAAAAATACTAAATGAATCAAACAGTGTCTTGTTCAGGATGGTATAGAGATGACAGTAGACATTTAAAGTAAAAGTGAAACTTGTAAAAGGCTCATTTGCCTCTTATTGTAACAGTTTGACAGGTAAGGACATCTGCTCCTGTAATGGTGCTACTGGAAAACTATTTTATTCAGCTTTTCTAATGACTAAATGCACCTGTAGTTTAAAATGAATGAAAAATCGATTTCATTTACTTCCCAAAAGGTGAACATGAAGTGATGTCAATCGGTGAAAACTGCTCTCTGCGTGGATATGCAAGAAGGATCTGAAAATTGCAGATGGAGACAAACTAATGACACAAATGCACAAGATTTGCACCATTTGTTGTCATCAGCAGAAATGCTTTATGTATAATTTACTATTCAAAACTTTTGTAGAGTCAGAACCAGGCTGTTTAAACTGAGCGATGTTTGTACATGTAAGAAACAAACTCATAGTGGCCCTCAGCTGTAATCCATCCCTCTAGAAACGGTTGGATTGAGGAAACGAGGGAGTTGAGAGCTCTAATCCTCTCTGTTTGCTGACGCAGAGATCACTGCTTCATTTCACCCAACACATTCCAGCCCTCAAAACACACACATTTGCATTTCTCCCGACCAAAGACACAATTCTAAGCTTATGATATAACTGCTTTGATGACTAATGGTTTAGATGCTTGTGTTTAGCAGGATTAATGGATGTGCTAAGGATTTCCTTACACACACATATATGTGTACATACCGTACATACATCCAACATTGTAGGTAAATCTATTAGCAAGTGATTTATCCACAGTGATTTAATGCTACATTTATTGCAGAGATAATCCTTTACAAATTTGGGGTTAAGTGCCTTGCTCAAAAGCAATCAGCTAGCCTATCTAGTTCTTTTTTACTGTATGCATTTTATTCTATTTTAATATCCAAATGTTGGTGAAAAGAAGAGACTTTCTGATATCCGTTTTGCATATACAATGAACTTCATTTCATCTTTAGAAGCTCTTTTGCAAGCATCTCAGTATTAAAGGGGTCATGAACTGCCTTTATGTAATTTTGTACTGTTCTCTGAGGTCCACTTATAATATTATCAAAGATCATAACTTATAAGTAACCGGGTATTTTCTGTCCTGTTTTAACCCCCTCATCTGATTGTCTGTTTTAATATGTGTGATGGATTGTAGACTCAGCAGTAAACGCCCACTGCTATGATTGGCTAACAGTTACATGTTTGGAAAAAATGGTGTGTATGCTAACATGTTTGATAGCCTACATCCTTCACAGATGGGTGCTGCAGAGATTTAGGTAAAAAATGTATAAGTACTCCTATCAAATGATATGTTTAACTGACAAAGCAATACTAAACATATAAAAAAAAAAAAACTGTTTTGTGACACTACTGTTGGATCCAATATAGCCGGCTCATCAGCATCTTTTAGTTTCAATCTTTCTGAACATCCTGCATCGTTTTGTTTCTTTGACTGCAAACTAATTTGCAGTAAAATGAAGTGAACAAAGGACCAAGTTCTTATTAACCTTCTTTAAAAATTAAAAGTTGAAAAGTTAATTCACTCTTTCCTAATGTTGGGATCACAGCTTGGCACTGCTTAGCATCTTGTCTACAGAGCATTTTTATCGTTTGGTTTCTGTGTAGACCTGCACATTTGTCTATCGTTGTTTATAATATGTGTGTGTGAATCGGTGGGCGGGACTAAACAGGCAACGATGTAAAAGCAGGCGTTGATCTTCTGCGGAGGCGGAGTCTAGCCACACTATTACATCATAGAGTGGTACAGTCCACAAGCTGATGTTTTGACAGATTGGCTTCAGTATAAGCTGTTTCTAGACTAACAAGAAAGATGCGAGTTCTGAATCTTACAAGATGTTTTCATAGTACAATGACCTATTACATGTTTAAAGATCAAGGGAATTTTGGTTTCTCAGTTAATGACCCCTTTAAATGAACCATTGTTGTTTTTTCATATAATCTGCATTCAGACCCACAACCTTCTGGTGTCCACCCAACAAGGTACTTTACTGTCAGATCAGCACTTTAAAGTCAACATGAAATGAAAATTGATCTTATTTTGAACTATTTGTCTTCGTTTTTCTTTTACATTGTTTTTTATCTCATTTTAATGTCAATGAACTCAACAGAAGATCTACCATTACTTCCATTGTCTTTGGCACATCTAATCAATCTAGGGAAAATCTCTTGTTTATTATCTGTAATTTTTTTTTAACACAGATTTGTGTCAAATAACTTATATTAATACTAAATTTAGCAACAGGCAACTGGATTTGCTTTGAGATCTGTAATTATATGGATGGATCTTCTGTTCCACATGAAACGTTTTCACTAAAGCAAATTATGTGAATTTTGATTATTATAGTATTCCTGCACCTGAACAGTTGAATTGTGCTTTTGGTACCGGAAAAACATACGTTTTAACATAGGGGTCCGAGAAGCCATTGGCATCCATGGCAGCGAGATGGGCACAGCGGATGATGCCCACCACTAAGCCACACTTCTGAGAGCTGTACTTCAGAGAGATCATGATGCGCCCTCGCTCCTCCAGAGACTTGTCATCTGTCTTGTCGATCTGTGTTGAGATGCACACACACACACACAGACACACACAGACAGACAAACAGAAAACATAGCCGTAAGTCCAGTGGCTAAGAACTATGAAAAGGATGGATGTAGCTGGTACACTATATATATGGAAATTAAGTGGAAATTCTAATGAATCTGGTTGCATTATTTATCAGCTCATAAACTAGCAGAAATGTCTATTAAAACACAAGTGTTGTGTCCCAGTAGTTAATTTAATAATTCACTCAATTAGTTTCATGCACCACTCTCTTCTTTCCAGTGTTTTCTTGTCTAGACATTTTATGGCAATCTCGACGGTTGAATTTGAGGTAAATCTTCTCTCTCTTGCTCTCAGAAGTTTGTGGACCCACCAAAGCCATCAAGCATGAAGTTAATTAGCTGTGGAGGAGGCGTCTCTGTTCATCCCCCACACACTGCTGTCTCATTTCCGTCCCCACTGGAGATCACACACTCGCACACACACCCTCACACATTGCAGAGTCTCTTCACACAACAAACACGCTTTGTACTGTTTGCCAGCTGGTGTAGTCACTCTCAGGCCTAAGATCACATCCCAAGCCAGTCTTTGTGTTTAACTTTTGTCACCTCTACCTGTACTGCAGTCCTGAGAGCAGATCCCAGATCAGTCTGTGTGCTGATCTTTCAGGTGGGTGACAGATAATTAATGGATAAAAGTGAATAGAGCTAAAAAAAAACTACTTCTATAACTTTTAAAAACTTACTGGAAAATCTCATAATCTCAGGGTTGGAGAACATTCCATAACTGTCAAATGTAATTTACTGTCATTTTTTAAATCGAAAGACTGATCTAAATCGGTGGTGCTTATCTTTTTAAAACGGACTCATGAAGGCTGAAAAGTAACTTGGAAAAAAAAAACAAGACTTGTGGGAAACATTTGTCATTTTATATTTTTAAGTGGTATCCTATAGGATTATTATTATTATTAATATATATTTTTTATATATACTGTTTTTGTCTCTCTCTCTCTCTGTGTGTGTGTGTGTGTGTGTTTGTGTGTGTTCCAGACACACTATCAGTTTGTGCATCAGGGCATTTAGCCCATAAAGCTGTGAATGTTCAGCAACCCAAGCCATTTGAAGGATGAGTTCAGGGACTGGATAAATATTAACATAACTATAAATATATTGTCATTTGAGGTGCAACATAAGGTTTATATTCTTGGAATAAGTAACTGTATATTATTTCTTTGCCAAACAATGATAATTTTAGGCAAATCTGTGCTGGTTATGGAGGTACGGAGGAGTTTATCTCCAACCCTAAATTAAAAACATCTGAACCAGCTAAGATTTTCAGACTTAACCTGTACTCTTTCAGCTTACTGAAGTGCACAATGTTTCCCTTCTCCTTCTAGAATGTATAAAACAGTAGTTTGTGCTGATTCTAGCACAGCTGTTTAATAAGTGATATGTAACAGGAATGCGTCCTTTCTGCAGATTTAAGCGCATTCATCCAGAGTGGGTGTTTCGCTTTAGGGGAAGAGGAAATATATCATATACTCTGAGTCTTTCCTGACCCAAGAAATTATCAAAATGTACAGCCAAAGAAGTGGTAGAAACTAGTAACAGAAACTGTAAACATTAGAGTATTTACAAGTTTCCTGCTGACATTTTGGCATGCACAGGGGTTTTTAATGCTGTAACATCACAATTATTATAATAAATAGAATTCCCTAAGTAGAATGCGTGGATTCTTATGTTTTGAAATCACAAAATTTTATAAACTGTTTTTTGGTAGTTATTAAAATATGGGTGTGATTTAGTCATTTAACCGATTAATTAAAAAACAGAATCATTAAGGTGTTAACAAAACACCACAACATTGTGTTGGTTGGAGACATGCAATGGTTAATTCTGCTTTGACTTCTTCTGGAACTCTGTTTGTAAGTAACTGGTAATATTGGGTCTAAGTTACTCAAAGGGATTGTTCACCCAAAAGTGAAAATTCTGTAATTAATTACTCACCCTTATGCCGTTGGAAACCCAAAAGACCTTTGTTCATCTTCAGAACACAAATTAAGATATTTTTTTATTAAATCAGAGAGTTTTTTTTATCCTGCATAGACAGCAACACAACTAACACATTAACAATGTCCTTACAACCTTTCTGGGCCTTGAATGTGTCAGTTGCATTGCTGTCTATACAGGCTCAGAAAGCTCTTGGATTTCATAAAAAAAATATCTTAATTTGTGTTCTGAAAAGGAAAGAAGGGTGAGCAATTAAAATTTTTGGGTAAACTATCCCTTTAATATTAATTGTTTATTAAAATGCTGCCTCAAAGCAATATAGCATAACAGCCAAATTCAGAACAACGCTGTTCTTCCTCATGTGATATCACAAAATAAACCGGACCCGATGAAAAGTTATAGACTGGCTGGCTGTACATTATCACACTTATTACATGTCTACTTAGCACTTAAGTAAATCACTAGATAATATTTATTTGAGTTGGAAACATTTCCTAGCAAGAGGCTGTAAGCCAAGACAGATGAACCTTGGAATGTCGAGATTGACCAATCAGAATCAAACATTTCAGAAAGCTGTGTAATAAATAGTAATGAAAAGAAATAATCAGTTCAATATTGATTCATTTGGCTACTGAAAATTTGTAGGTTTATATGACCCTGTCTTTCAAGCAAGATACTCTGATAAAAGATACTATATGAGATAAACCCCCACATTACCTGCTCATCCTGTCAATCCATAAAGCACTTTGACACAGTATTCATGCTTTAAAACCTACATCCAATGAAGACATACCTACAATGAAATGCATCAAATTGCTTTCCTTAATGTTTTCCTCTTCCTCCTGCCACACCATATAAAGCAGTAGTTTGTGCTGATCCTAGCAGAGCTGCGCCCAAGTACTGAAGAAATACTTCCTGCTGAGCTATAGCTTTAGTTTGTGACTAGAGTATAACATTTCAGATATAAGGTATGGTCCAGGTAATAACACACGTCTGGGACTGTGTCCCTCTTCCATACATTCATGGTTGTATATTTCCAGTGAAACAAAAATGTATTCCCTCAACGATATGGCAAGTTTTGAAACAAGTAATACAAAGTCAGTTTGTTAAACCTTTGTTAGTTTTCTTCTATAGCTTTATAACATTGTATTGTTTGCTGGTGTTTATAAGCCTGTCATGTTTGTCTCAGATGGGTGATGGATGTGAGGATGTTGCTCCAATGATAACTGATTTCTAATTAATATGTTGATTCTAATGAGAGTCACTTTGGACGTCCTAATCAATTTGATATCTGAATCTCCTTAACTTCCCTCAATTTCTCAATCACTCACAGACAACCGCACTGATGATTAGCACAAGTGAGCTGCTTCCGTCGTCATACTGATTCTTCCACAGATGAGCTCAAAAGACTGTAACTCACAGGAAGTTGTTTCTCCAAACAGTTGCTGAAGTTCTTAGTCTGGTTGGGTTTGAGTTTCTTCAAGGGGATTCGGGTTTCACCAATGAATTCGTTGTGGCGGAATTTGTCCTCGTCACACACTGAAATCCTAGATGAAAACAAAAGATTGACAGTATGAGTTCTGGCTTGTAGATTTGACGTGTAAAGGAATTATGTATCTAGTGAGAAGACTTTTATCACCATGTTAATCTGATGTACCATTTCAAAGTTTTCAATTTTTTTTTTTTTTGATACTTATCTAGAACAGTTCTGACCCTGTCTGAACCTACTAATAAAATCTGTACTTCATCAGTCTGGGGCCCCTGGGCTACAGCATTAAGGTAGACAACCCCACCCCAGATATTATATTTTCTTTGCTTACAGTTTACAGGTATGATTTAAAAACAATAAATTATTAATCATATTGAAACAAAAGTTGGCATAAATGTGAGCTATTTGGTTATTGCTAACTGCGTTTTTATTTTGAAACATGCTTTGCTCATGTTTGATTAATTAAATCATTGCCGTTTAAAGTATAATGATTACATTTAAGCAATAAGGTTACAGTTTTTCCATCCCCGGATTTAAAATTGAGACTCTGAAGCCAGCACCTCTGATGGAACACAGTGACTAAACCTAAAACCTTCAGCTGACACACAGATTATATTCACACATTTGTAAATGACTGAAGTTGCACTGTATGACGTTACAGAAAGTTGTCCAGTCCAGTTCCTTTCACACAGCAGTGTTGTGTTAAACTGCACGTTATAGAGCCTGGCCAGTGTCCAACCCCTGCCCCCAACCACTAGCGCGATCATGTGAATTTTTTTTTTCAGTGGATACACTGTTATTTTTGCTCATAAATATATGAGTAATTCATCATTCATAGCTGTAAAGGGTCTACTTGTATTTGTGTGCACTCACAATATCAACAAAAAGTTGTGCTTTTATAAAATAAAGAAAAAAAACATGATCTGCTTTCTGCAGTCTCGTCTTAAAAAGGAGCACTTCACAAAAATGAACCGAAACTCAGCAAATACATACCTCACAGACATGAAAAAAAAATATATCTATAGAAATCTTCAAATTACTACTTAACGGAACAAAACAAATAAAAAAACTCTTTCATTATAATCATAATCAGTAAAGATGCCCTTCTCTCTAAAGGCGCTTCTAATGAGATGGCAAGTCAGGATTGGCAACTTCATCCTTGCAACACCGACTCAGAAATCACTAGTTATTCATAAATAATACAAATATCTCCTTACTGTTTCCCCCTGACACATATATGGTAATTACATTTGCAGGTGCTTTGCAGCAAGTGTTAGCATATTGCTTGCATTTGAATGCAGAATCTTCAGCTGTGATGACAGCACATACCAAACATGCTGTCAGGACACTTAACACCGTCGAACCGCTCTTGACAGTCGCGGTAGCATGGTCTTGTGTGGTTTCCACCAGCGATGCAATTTTTTTCATCACTAATTGATGGATGTTTAAAATATAAAAATAATGAGAAGCCTTAAACAGGCCCGGCCCACATCTGAACTATGACGTAAAAATTGTCCCGAAGCCCAGCCCGAGGGGCGTAAAAAAGCTGAGACCCATTGGGCCAGGCTGGAATGCAGGACTCTAGCACGTTAACATAGTGCCACACACATGGAATAGCGCTCATTCTAGGCTTCTTTACTAGCGCATTGTGCATTCTACTCACAGTATATCTTTGAAACATACCAACTATACAAACTGTGTGGGGAAAAACTAAACTGAACCATTCACTACAAATACTACAAGCAGGGTGTCGCTGAAAATGAGTAAGTTTGTTTACAGAACGCTGTTGTCACTGCTGCAAACTACCATACATACAAATAAATATTATAATATAATATCCTAGCAGCCAGTAGGACCCTCTCAAGTATAGGCCCTGGGCTTAAGCTCCTTAAAGCCCATGCGTTAATGCTCCCCTGGGAGGAGTATATATCCACGCTTAAAGTCAGGTGTTGAAGGCAGGCATTACAAACTAATTCCCCTCCACCTGTGCTTCAAAACGTTTTTGAAAAGCACTTATTCTCTGTCACTTATTCATAGTGTGACTGCAACCAATTATTCAGTATATCCCATGAGAGTATCATTTTACTATAGATGTTCATTTGCATTGAGCTTGCTCACTGTGAAATTAGTTTTCTGTGCTATTTGCAGTATAGGCAAGAACCACTTGATATGTGGGGGCAGGAACAAAGGCACAGCTTCTTTTAGTTTTGCACAGGTCAATAATAACATTTGACTTGATACAGAGGAGTGATTCACACAGGACAAAAAGAACTTACTGCTGATATCTCTCATTTACAGAAGGAACAGATGGCCAGAATAACAACAAATCCATCCGTTTAAGATGGTGATGAATTGGCTAACAGCAGAAAGAGACAATTATGAGATCTCTTTATATACTCACCCTCAATCCAGTTGAAAGCTAAATCTTTCTGTTAAACTGAGATAATTTCCACATAATAAAAGTGCATGACTTTTACACCATACACAAACCTTTAAAGTAAATATGACTATTGTGTTATTCAAAGTCTTCTGAATCTATATACTAAGGACAGACTTAAACACAAATCAGTTGCTCAAAATACTGTCTTCTGCTTAGGCTCTCAAATCTCATTCAAGCTTTTGCACATTCAAAGCTGGCATGTCATGATAAGTGCAAGACCCAGTTGAGCTTACGCACTTATTTTCCTGTGGCTATGTGCCATCCAATAAGTTCTCCTAAATACGATTCAAAGTTTAGTTTGTTGACCACTAAAAATAAAGAAAGAAAACTTATTTTATGACACTATTATAACTTGTTTCTGTCATGGCCAGAAGTGCTGATCCAGACAGTAAAATTCCGACGTATTTTCACTCTAGACACATCTACTTGTCTCAGGTTCAAGGACTGCTATAATCCTCATGCTTTGCACCTGATAACATGATTGATTCCTTCATCTCTCTCTTCAACAAATATCGTAAAACACACAAAATCTATCGGTCACTTTGGGTGTAGTCACTATTACAGAGTAGTCTGTGATGGTTTATGATCTAAAAACATTTTCATACCTGATCCATTTGTAGAAAATTGCCCCATCAGGAGGTCCAACAATAAAATACATCAAACAGACTAAGGCAGACAAGGAGAGGCTAGGATTTGGTGTATTTAGTTGCATTTTATTTTATTATAGGCGCATGAGAGCTGAACAGTTTCAACCAATGCTGTCTATCATCGGCATCCACCACTGGCAAGTGGGATAAAAAAAGTTTAAAAGCTCTTAACTCAAATTGAAATAACCTCCTAATCTTAAAACTAATCAGATGTTTAGGAAGGCTGATATGAAACACAGTAGGGCTAATGCCTTTCTCAATAAGGTCTAGCAATGTCTACGGTTCAGTCGATTTGAATTACACAGCCTTGTCGATAATATAAGGAAGAACACACAGAATCCCTCACTGTCCACATAATTTCTAATTGTTACCTTTCCACTGCATTAACAATGAATTCCTGGATGCTTGTTCCATTCCCATCTGGAAGTTAGTTGTGTATTTGTAACATACCATAGCTATTCATTGCTAACTTGTTCAGTCAGGTTCAGTAGATCTGCTCTCCAAAGGCTTTTCAGGTAAACAGACAATCACACTTTCTTTTCCCTGTAGATTGATAAAGGTCTTGAATGAGGCATGGGGCAGCTACAGCACCACTCAGGCATGTTCAAAAGGTCTGGTGAATAAAGGCACTTTCCTCTGCTGTGTTACATGTGGATATGATTGTGTCCCCAGATGGCCATGTGTGCTGGATTGCTCTTCATGCTGTTTGTTATGATTATGGTTGATTACTGTAGTGCATATGTTTAATGCTAACCGTTCCTTGGATAAATGTGCAGGGAGTTCTGGGATTTTTGTACAATGCTATTCTCACAGGCAATCACAGTACATTGTGTTTTCCTTTGTGAGCCAGATATATTTGTGCCTGGCCTTAAATTTGCAAAGACAAGTTCTATTTAGTCAGATGTAAAAGCAATGGTCCTTCCTTAAATTTATTTTGATTTGGTTGTTTGAGGAATTATTAATTTTATTCAGCAGGAATGCAGTAAACTGATAAAAAAAGTGACAATGAAGACATGTATAATGTAACAAAAGAAGTATATGGCCAAAAGTTTTGAGAATTACATAAATATTAGTTTTCAAAAAGTTTGCTGCTAAACTGCTTTTAGATCTTTGTTTCAGTTGTTTCTGATATGTACTGAAATATAATTACAAGCACTTCATCCGTTTCAAAGGCTTTTATCGACAATTACATGACATTTATGCAAAGAGTCAGTATTTGCAGTGTTGGCCCTTCTTTTTCAGGACCTCTGCAATTCGACTGGGCATGCTCTCAATCAACTTCTGGGCCAAATCCTGACTGATAGCAACCCATTCTTTCATAATCACTTCTTGGAGTTTGTCAGAATTAGTGGGTTTTTGTTTATCCACCTGCCTCTTGAGGATTGACCACAAGTTCTCAATGGGATTAAGATCTGGGGAGTTTCCAGGCCATGGACCCAAAATTTCAACATTCTGGTCTTAGTTATACCACTTAGTTATCACTTTTGCCTTATGGCACGGTGCTCCATCGTGCTGGAAAATGCATTGTTCGTCACCAAACTGTTGTTGGATTGTTGGAAGAAGTTGCTGTTGGAGGGTGTTTTGGTACCATTCTTTATTCATGGCTGTGTTTTTGGGCAGAATTGTGAGTGAGCCCACTCCCTTGGATGAGAAGCAACCCCACACATGAATGGTGTCAGGATGACACAGGACTGATGGTAGCGCTCACCTTTTCTTCTCTGGACAAGCCTTTTTCCAGATACCCCAAAGAATCGGAAATGGGCTTCATTGGAGAATAAGACTTTGCCCCAGTCCTCAGCAGTCCATTCACTAACTTTCTGCAGAAGAACAATCTGTCCCTGATGGTTTTTTTGGAGAGAAGTGGCTTCTTTGCTGCCCTTCTTAACACCAGGCCATCTTCCAAAAGTCTTGGCCTCACTGTGCGTGCAGATGCGCTCACACCTGCCTGCTGCCATTCCTGAGCAAGCTCTGCACTATTGGCACTCCGATCCCGCAGCTGAATCCTCTTTAGGAGACGATCCTGGCGCTTGCTGGACTTTCTTGGACACCCTGAAGCCTTCTTTACAAGAATTGAACCTCTTTCCTTGAAGTTCTTGATGATCTTATAAATTGTTGATTTAGGTGCAATCTTAGTAGCCACAATGTCCTTGCCTGTGAAGCCATTTTTATGCAACGCAATGATGGCTGCAAACGTTTCTTTGCAGGTCACCATGGTTAACAATGGAAGAACAATGATTTAAAGCATCACCCTCCTTTTAACATGTCAAGTCTGCCATTCTAACCCAATCAGCCTGACATAATGATCTCCAGCCTTGTGCTCGTCAACATTCTCACCGGAGTTAACAAGACGATTACTGAAATGATCTCAGCAGGTCCTTTAATGACACCAATGAAATGCAGTGGAAAGTTTTTTTTGGGATTAAGTAAATTTTCATGGCAAAGAAGGACTATGCAATTCATCTGATCACTCTTCATAACATTCTGGAGTATATGCAAATTGATATTATAAAAACTTAAGCAGCAACTTTCCAATTCCAATTTCCAATATTTATGTAATTCTCAAAACTTTTTGGCCACGACTGTATATTATATAAGCTGTTGTTTTGAATGTTCCACTCAGAGAATCCTGAAAAAAGGTTTCCACAAAAATATTCAGCAGCACATTTGTAACCGTTTTAAATATTGATAAGAAAAAAAAGTTTCTTAATCAACAAATCAGCATATTAGAATGACTTCTGAAGGATTGTGCCACACTGAAGACTGCTGAAATATGAAAATATATACAAAGTTTTCATTGGTAATAAAATTACAATAATATATTAAAATATTACACACATTAATATGTTAATTATAAAACAATTCTAAATCCAATAATATATTACTGATTATATTCTATTACTAATTTAGTTAATTTACAAATAAATTTCTGTACTCGTTTTGTTTTCTGTTTTTGTATGAATGGATTACTTGGGGTGTTACCGACATCTGGTAAAATTTCATGTCAACAGCACCAAAAATACTTACTGAGAAAAAAAGTGATGTTTTTAATACTTATTTTACCCGCTGTATATTAGGATATGTTAATATGGGCTGAACATAATATATTGGTTCTTGCTTTCATTCTTGAAATAATTATACTTCGCCAGTGAGTTAAATATATTATATTGCCACTAAAAAAATAGTCGGAGGTAAAATTTCAGAGTTCATGAAGATGTCCAATTGTAATATCCAAACAGTGTAATATAAATTTAGATCAGGCATATTTTGAGCTAAAAGAATGCTGAGAGGAAAATTAATAAACTATGCACATTTGCCTGAGAGACAGACTTGTTATTTGAGATTGGAAGAGGACAGGGTTCCTGCTGTTAGAAAAAAAGGCTAATGGTTTTCTGTTGTAGTCCTCTTTTTTGCAATATGCAGAGATGAATCCCATTGAGTCATAAAATAAGAAAAATAAGAGGCCAAGCACATCTAGATGCATCTAATTGTCTGTAAATGTTCCGGAAACTGTGTTTGCAAATAGTATTTTTGTATTTTTAAACCGCAAGTGTAAATTAAAAGGCTTTATTTAAAGGCTCGAGAGGTGAGCCACTTGTATGGGCAATCTGCCTTTAAATAGAGCTGTCACTGTCTGAGATAATGTTGGCAATGAAGGTATGCCTTTTTAGATAAATCACATGCTTTTCATAGCCACGGAAGGAGTTCGGCCCGCCATTAAAACAACACTTTGATGTTCATCTGCGACACATGAAGATTGCCGGCAAATGAGGTTTGGTGAATAATGGAAAAGAAGGTGCGTTGAAGGGAGATAACACCTCAGAGCTCCATTGTGTGAAAGTCTGACAGACTAAAGCCTGACTTCTTGTTCATGTCTGACTTACTCTCTCTAGGAGTGCTATGGGTCTCTTTGTGAAGCTGTCCATAAAGTTTTCCCTGCAGATGAAATGGTTTGAAGATTGTGAATAATAATGAATTGTGCTTTAAAGGGAGAATCGGAAAGTTCTATGAGATGCTGTATACATCCGTTCTTATATTTTAACCTGAGCCTAAAATTGTTGCTTTTTGAGGCAGGCATCTCTTTATAAATAATATAGGCAGCTATATATTTTCATATATAAAGACTTGATGGTCATTTACTATGCGAGAGAAATATTAAATCTTATATTATAAAAACAAGTTTAAGTTTGCCTTTTATATATTTTTTATATTAAACTGGATTTTATATTGGCTAATTATTAAATTATCTAGATTTTTTTTAAATATTTTAAAGAAAATATAAATAGTTAATTAGTATGAGTATTTTTTTAAAACTCATACCGGGTTTATTATTTATTAAGTAATTATTAAAAAAGGCTTTCTCTAGAAATTAGAATTAAACAACATCAACTTTTGCACATTAAGTTATAATATGTCCATATTATTTTACATCATTCATATTTTCTGTGATATCCCTAAAAATACATTATGTAAAACATTTTTACTTGTTCTCATATTCCCACAAATATTACAGCACCCCTAGTTTGAAAACCCCTGCCCACATTAGCCACGTTTACTTCTTGACTAACCTAAAATGTATTTTTTTATTTTTTTCATTTTACAAGAAAACACATTTTCAGTCTTTTGATTTGAAGTGTTCACTTTTAATTTAATGTGCTATTGCCTTTTCCTTGTAATCATTTGTGAAATGTACAATCAGTTTCTTATTGAGTATCGTTTCCTACGCCATTTTTTACTAGAATTAATGTACTAGAATTCAATGCACAGAATGCCAGTGACATTTAATGACGACGTTATAGAGGAATTGAAATAGAAGATTTCTCTTCCTTTTAGAGAGAGTGCCTTTTTCTGTTTTCATTTGTACCCTCCTTTCAGAGTGATCAAGAGCAAACAAGACCGAGTCAGACGTAAGACAACTATTTTATCACTGGTTTGTGGGCACAGACCATCAGGGCTTCACTAGACAGGCTTTACTGAGAGAATTTAAGATGCTATAAAGTGCCAGAATGCAGCAAGAGGAAATAATGAAAATGTAGTTTTTATAAACGCTAGAGGTGAGACGCTGAATTCGCCAGTATTTGGAATTCATCTATGTGAAGGACAAGAGCGATCCCTAAAGGAAAGGCCTATGATGGAGACTTTTGGTTTCCATGGAAACTGGCTAAGACAGCCCTTAAGAAAAGCAATGGTGAATCATCAGGTGGGTCCTTCCCGATCCAGATGTCTACAGACACACACAGACACACTTCCAGTTTTCACCTCAAAACAGTAAACATCAATGACAGATTTCAGTCAACTTGTTAGTACGTCCGGATCATTTCATCATACAGCCTTATCCTAAAGGAGCTCATCTTCTAAAACAGCAGAAAAAGCTTTTAAAAAAGGCTGAAACCCTCATCCCAGGCCTAAGGTCAACCTTTCGAACCCTTAAATCACCCAGCAGCATCACCTCCCTCTAGCTGTGTTGAATGAAGCTGTTACTGCAGCGTTTAAGCACAGAACTGTGACCTTTGAAGCGCAGACTCCCTGCCTCATTAATTCACACCGAGTCCAGACAAATCTGGGAGCCTCCAAACCCTGGGCTGCAATCTCAGCGGGAAAAGCCTGCGACTCACACAATGACTGCCTGCTCTCCTCGCTCTGGTCTGTCTAGACAACTCCACCATGAACCTGGTGTCGGTGTCAAATCTTGCATCATCAAAGCTGCTCAGGAAACAGAGCTACAGGTTCTGTCTCATCTCTATAGGAGATTTATTGTTTGATCTATAATTTTCCTAACATTCATTAACAAACTGCAATTCATCTGCCATCATTTGGTATAAACATATAGTATTTAAGTATCAACAGTAATAGTTCAATTCAAATATAGATCAGCTGTGTCTGAAAAGAGAGCGCCTCAAATGAATCAACTGTTTTGATGATTAATATTACTATATGGTGTTTGCATTTATATGATACTAATTATGCTGTCAGGCATAATAAAGTGTTTAAAGCAAAATTCTGAGCAAAAAAACTACAGTATAATTATTTGAAATGGGTTAGATCTAAATTATAATAATTAGCTGAAGAGTCAATAATAATAATAATAATAATAACTTTTAGTTCAATTGCCCTTGAACTTTCTGGTAAAAATCCTGATAAATTGCAAACCTGTACAGTAGCAACCAGTTACAATCTAAATATAGACACCGAAATACATAAAATCACATTAAATAATCTTAATTAAAAAATATAGGTCCTTACAGTTGCCCCTGACAGTATCCTTCACTATTATTCATGGTCTTAAAACTAAATATTTCCAGGCCAAATAAAAAGTGTTTTTATAGTCAGTATATTGCATTCCAATGAAAATGTATGAGATCCAATAAACTATGAATTCCTAATTTGATACAAGCTCATCTGGCTGAAGTATTGGGACATTAGTTAATATTTCTCCCCCTTCCAGACGACACTTTTCCTTTATATACTGGTGTATGTGAGACAGAGACTGATGATAGGTAGAAAAGTCCTCAGAGTAATGGGTTCCTTTGCAAGCAGTTATCTAATGGAAAAATAATCCATATTAAGTAAGAGTTAATCAACACCAAATTGAAATCTGATTCCCATTTAATGCGTTGTCAGTCCATATAAATCCTTAAGACTGACAAAGACCAAAAAGTGCTCTGTCAGTAGTTGATGGCCATTTTCTGTATTGACTTGGGGTGGGGGCAATAATCATAAAATTTCTCAAGAGCGATTTTTGATGGGGACACAAATATTACATCTATGGGGACAGTAAGTGAATAAAATAGCCTTGACAGCCTTACTTACTGGAGATCCACAACTACTGACTTTGACTTGTGTGTGTGTATGTAATGCAGGCATTTGGACCAAAGCACTGTGAGGCAAGGGAGGGGAGACTCAAAATGTTTCTAAACCTAAAGGTTTTTTTGACCAGTTTGTGTAGTTTTACTACTTACACAATTATTTAAAGTATGTTATATATAGCATTGTTATTTAAAATACACAGATTGGTTTTTAATCATATTCTTGTGGGGGGGCCTCAGATGGGGGGTCCTATACCCCTCCCCCCAACCCCCAGCATTTCCACCTATGCAAGACATGATTTCAATTAGCTGCACAATATTGTTGTTTTCATTTACTATCATTTATTCCATTAACTGTGAGGAGATAAAATTCAAATGTTCATTTATGTGTAAAACTTGTACTTTTGACCTCATTAACTGACACATTAAATCCTTTTCTTACATTTGCAACATTTAACTAGAAAGACAATGGCAAGTGGGTTCTCTACTCAGACAACTTGGTTAATCTGCTTTTAATGGATTTGAGGGATATTGTGTGTAACACAGCTGTTACGTAATGACACACACAAGTGGAGACTAATGTTCCTCTGTGGTGTAATCTTTACTGCCACTTTGTCTGTGCTATTATTCTAATGCAGCATTTCAATCACTGCACAGGGTTTCAATACAAGCTAAACAATCAAACACTGTATATGACTTAAACGGGGTAGACAAAATAAAGAATATGACATGAAATTGCAATCTACGGTCATACAGATATAAACACCAGATCTAAACAGATCAGTAAATTTCTCCCTCATTCACCAGTTCTTCAACTGGAGGCTTTTTATTTTTATGAATGCAGTAATGTCCCACTTTACTCTATTCAGTACTTGTCTGGCAGCGATCCGAGAATCACTGAAGCTGTTGAAGGCAAATGGTTGTTCAGCTTGTAATTAAGCCTCAGGTTCAGCACCGCATGGGGGCCTGGTGTGGGCCTGACCCACCCAATTACAACTGGATCATGGGAATCATGTAATCATGGACACTTAATTAACAAAAAACATCTACATTCTCTCTTTTTCCTTATTAAAGTAGGATCTCAGTTCAATCACTACTGACATTTATAAAAAGCCCTCATTAAATGTATTAAGCTGGTTTGCTCTGCGTGCCACTTTCTCTATGATCCCGTTCTTCTGAACACACCTACAGTCTAAAGTATGTCATAGAAACACTGTTTTCCCTCTCAATATGTAGCAAATGCATTTTTTGGGGTAATCAACCCTTTGCTTAACTCTGACAACCAAGTCACTTCTTTACAATGGATAAGCTACTGTCAGTAGCTCTGACATATAAAAGTGATGAATGTATAGACTCTGATTGTGTACCTGAGTGTTTTGCGAACCATATCTTCATCAGTTATCCCATAATACGTTAGGGTCTCGCTCCAGACAGGGTTGAGAGTGTTGCGTAGGGTCTTTGTGCGGAGCTTATTGGCCTGGAAGAGAGGACAGATGTGCTTGTAGATTAGTGGTTGTGTTCACTGGCACAAGCTAAGAAGAAGCCAGACCTTCCAGATATATAATGATAAAATGACATGAATCAGGGTTTAAATTCTGCATTTAGACATGTACCACATTTTTATAACACGGTTGCAAAATGGCAAACCTCATTTAGAATTAATAAAATAATAATAAAAATAAAATAAAATAAAACAGCTCATATAATATTTAGACTGACATACCAAGGTTGGTTATCACCATTTTATAAAGCTTAATCACCTTCTTAAAACCATTTACTGAAGAAAAGTTCATGGAAAAGTAGAAAGTGTCTTTAATTAACACAATTAACACCAATGTCTTTGTTTCATCTAGCACATCTGTGATGTGTTTCCTAATCATAATGGGTTAACTCCTATCTCATTTAATTCTACTGTAACCCTGTGAAGGAGAGTTCAGCTGCACGGTAGGACATATGATCCATACAGAAGGAGAATGACTTTGAGGAGTCTTATGTTGACAGTAGCTGTAAGTGATAAACCTGCACATAGTAAGTCGATTGTTGAAAAGAAAAAAACAAGATGTCCAAAAACAGATTAATTATAATGAGAAGCATGATGATAATTTTTAGAGCACAGATGTTGTTCAATGAAAAGGAAAATCTGGCCTTTTAGATTTCAAGGCAGCTCTAGTCAATTTGATAAACGTAATCTAGACCCATGATAGATAGAGTTCATTTGAAGTTGGTTACCTCAGACTAAAGAGTCTTAAGTAAAAAAATATTTTCTTGTTATCTCATGATTTTTTTTCTCTATCTATTAATGCCCGATTGAATATTATAGTTAAATATGCTATCTGACTGTTACTAACAAAATGCACAAAAAACAGTCAGGCACCTCCTACTAGTAACCTTCCATCTGATGCAAAGTTACTGATGTGATTTAAAATGGAATTTTAACTGAATTACAGTTGGAGCTTGTTCCAAAAACAGAGTACTGTGTCTAGAGATACACAAATCTATTTTAAAGACAAAATTATACTATGTACCACAGTTAAAGGTTTCGAGAGCTTTAATAAAAAATACAGTTGTTAGAATGAGCAAAACTGACTTTAAATAGTCAGCCTTTATGGATTCTGCAGTGACAGACAGTACCTTCTGTGTAAATTGTGTTTTAGCATGCTTTAAAGGCTCTGTATTAAACATTAGATTCTTTATTGTAAGAAATCAATTTTCATAATTACCATAAAGCTGTGGTTCTCAACTGGGAAACAAACAGAAACAAAAGGACAGAACAAAAGAACATAGTTCTTGATTTTCTATTTTATTAATAATAATATTAATAAATATTCTTCATAATATATTGATCAGAATCATTTTAAGTTATCTAGTGGGACGAAGCTTCTTGAGGCCCCCTAATGGGTCCCAACCCTCTGGCTGAGAACCGTTGGCTTTAAAGATATAAATCATATTACTGCAAGCCTCCTTTTATTTTATAAAACAATGCATCTCCGAGGGGAGAGTGGGCACATACCTTACTAGCTCCAGGCAGGAGGTGCAGCTTAACATAGGGATCTGACAGCCCATTGTGATCCATTGGTTTGAGTCCCTGAGAGAGAGGGAAAGGAAGAAAAAAAAAAGTGTGACTTATGAAAAACAACCACTTTTAGACATCCTGTCAAGTCAACAGCACAAAGCACCATGTCAGCCTGATAGATTCCACAGGCTTTAGATATCCAATTCACATCAAACTCCTGCTTTTTCTAACAAGACGTACCGTTACAGATCCGGCCAAATGAGCTAATTAAAAACACTGGAGGTGATGTCGTGCCATGGCCCCTGCAGCTCTTAGCTTTCTATTAACATGCATTTTAGTATGGGCAAAAAGCTCAAGCACTTTGGGCATAAAAAGCCCAATCGTTGCACGGACACGGCAGACATATCAGACGTGCAATCATCCAAAAATGAATTGAGCTATTGTGTTGTTGGTGCCAAAAATAATAATGGATTCTGTGTTGTCTGATGCATGTTTTGGACATTTTCTTTATAATCAGATTCAACTGGATTCATTATTAAATATATTTTTGAGCTATTTAAACAGCCTTGAGTCTCTGAGACCCCACACAGAACTAGAGGGATATGAATTAACTACAAGCTGCACAGGATTTCGAGTAAATATCAATACAAAGCTAGTGTCTGCTGTCAGAGAGTCTGTGAGGCAAACAGTGATTTTATTGAAAACCTCTGCACCACCTGACACCCATAATCTCCTCGGCTCTCCTGCTTAATTACAGTCTTTGTGGTGGGGTTCGGTAAGGTAGCATTGGCTGCGTAGATCTTCAGGCCCATCAATATCAGAGAGGGTATTAATGAATAATGCCATATAAATTAGATCTTTTCAACACTGTTAAGCATTACATTCACAGTCAAAGAATGGCACCGCTGTCTCTCAGAAACCTTGAGGGGAGTGTTTTTGATTAAGGGAACACGATCTTTCACAAGTCTGGATTTATCTTTGCAGTCCGAATAATGTTTTTCAGTTTATCCTTCTGCATAATGCAACTTTGCAGCATGATTTGACAAAGGTGTTCCTTATCTTCAGAAAAAAACAGTCAAGAGAGCCAATAAAATACCAATACACCAATAAAATCAAGTTTATTCGCACAGAGATCAGCTGCTAAAAGAGCTTCAGGTCTTTCCAGAAATGACTGGTATGAAATCGTATTTCTTTGAATATTCAGCAGGAACCAAGTTAGTGAAAGAAAAGGTACTTAAAAGGACAAACGATTTTATATTTCTTATTAATATAGTTAGTATGTAAATATTTAATTCTTGTTTAACAAAAGAAAATAAAAAAAATATAAAAACTTAAAGCAGCTGTTCTCAGCTGGTCTTCCTGCCTCCAGCATTTATTGATATTTTTATGCCTGTGTATTGAACACTTCATGGAAACCTGTACTGCAGATTCAGTTCAACCAGTTCAACCAAGAGCACAAAAATATGGAACATAAGATTTAACTAATCTCATGAGGTAATGTTAAATTTAAAAGCAGCACTAATTAATCTACAAGTGTATCCCACGCTGTTTTCTTTTACAACATTAAAACACGCAGTATTCACACAATATTTAGTAAATGCAACTTAAGAAATAATTCTAGAGCCTGTATGTGGGGTCTCTTATTACAGTAGCTTTGCACATCTTGCCACTGCAATTCTCCCTCATTCATACTCCACTTTGCAGAGTTGCTCAAAGCCAGAGGTACTGTATCTTGCAGTCTTCATCAGGTTTTCCTCTAGGATTTGCCTGTATTGTAATGCATTCTTTTACCCTCTACCCTCAGAAGCCTGCCAGGATATTCCCACAGCATGATGCTGCCACCACTGCACTTCACTGTGGGGATGGTGTGTTTCTGATCGCCAGTGTTAGGCTTATGGCCAAACATCTCAATTTTGGTCTCATCAGACCACAGAACCTTCTTCCAACTGGCTTCAGAGTCTCTCACATGCTGTGCTGAGACATTTTTCTTTAATAGTGGATTTATCTTTGACATTCTCCCATTAAGATGTAGCTGTGAAGCCCTGGAGCAACAGTTAAATGTGCAATCTCTCCAATCTCAGCCACTGAAGATTGTCAATCCTTCAGAAGTCCCATTTTGCCTTCCGGTTAGAGGTGGATTTATTCTACTATTATACGTAATTCACTTGCTAAGGGGTCCTGATCACCCCGAATAGTATGATATTTTTATTCCTTACTTTTATTCAGCAAGGAAGTATTAAATTGATCAAAAGTGACAGTAAAGACATTTAAAATGATAAAAAATATATACATTTCAAATAAATGCTGCTCTTTTGAATTTTCTATTCATCAAAGAAGCCTACGAATGTTTTCCACAAAAATATTAATGAGCCATGGTTTTCTACATCGATAATAAGAAGAAATGTTTCTTAAAGGGATAGTTCTCCCAAAAACTAGGATGTCATTTACTCAGCCTTAAAGGCGCAATATGTAATTTTTCTGCTTTAAAAATAGCAGAAATCACTATATCTATGTTATACAGTATTGTTCAAAATAATAGCAGTACAATGTGACTAACCAGAATAATCAAGGTTTTTAGTATATTTTTTATTGCTACGTGGCAAACAAGTTACCAGTAGGTTCAGTAGATTGTCAGAAAACAAACAAGACCCAGCATTCATGATATGCACGCTCTTAAGGCTGTGCAATTGGGCAATTAGTTGAAAGGGGTGTGTTCAAAAAAATAGCAGTGTCTACCTTTGACTGTACAAACTCAAAACTATTTTGTACAAACATTTTTTTTTTCTGGGATTTAGCAATCCTGTGAATCACTAAACTAATATTTAGTTGTATGACCACAGTTTTTTAAAACTGCTTGACATCTGTGTGGCATGGAGTCAACCAACTTGTGGCACCTCTCAGCTGTTATTCCAATCCATGATTCTTTAACAACATTCCACAATTCATTCACATTTCTTGGTTTTGCTTCAGAAACAGCATTTTTGATATCACCCCACAAGTTCTCAATTGGATTAAGGTCTGGAGATTGGGCTGGCCACTCCATAACATTAATTTTGTTGGTTTGGAACCAAGACTTTGCCCGTTTACTAGTGTGTTTTGGGTCATTGTCTTGTTGAAACAACCATTTCAAGGGCATGTCCTCTTCAGCATAGGGCAACATGACCTCTTCAAGTATTTTAACATATGCAAACTGATCCATGATCCCTGGTATGCGATAAATAGGCCCAACACCATAGTAGGAGAAACATGCCCATATCATGATGCTTGCACCTCCATGCTTCACTGTCTTCACTGTGTACTGTGGCTTGAATTCAGAGTTTGGGGGTCGTCTCACAAACTGCCTGTGGCCCTTGGACCCAAAAAGAACAATTTTACTCTCATCAGTCCACAAAATGTTCCTCCATTTCTCTTTAGGCCAGTTGATGTGTTCTTTGGCAAATTGTAACCTCTTCTGCACATGCCTTTTTTTAACAGAGGGACTTTGCGGGGGATTCTTGAAAATAGATTAGCTTCACACAGACGTCTTCTAACTGTCACAGTACTTACAGGTAACTCCAGACTGTCTTTGATCATCCTGGAGGTGATCATTGGCTGAGCCTTTGCCATTCTGGTTATTCTTCTATCCATTTTGATGGTTGTCTTCCGTTTTCTTCCACGTCTCTCTGGTTTTGCTCTCCATTTTAAGGCATTGGAGATCATTTTAGCTGAACAGCCTATCATTTTTTGCACCTCTTTATAGGTTTTCCCCTCTCTAATCAACTTTTTAATCAAAGTACGCTGTTCTTCTGAACAATGTCTTGAACGACCCATTTTCCTCAGCTTTCAAATGCATGTTCAACAAGTGTTGGCTTCATCCTTAAATAGGGGCCACCTGATTCACACCTGTTTCTTCACAAAATTGATGACCTCAGTGATTGAATGCCACACTGCTATTTTTTTGAACACACCCCTTTGAACTAATTCAACTAATTGCCCAATTGCACAGCCTTAAGAGCGTGCATATCATGAATGCTGGGTCTCATTTGTTTTCTGAGAATCTACTGAACCTACTGGTAACTTGTTTGCCACGTAGCAATAAAAAATATACTAAAAACCTTGATTATTCTGGTTAGTCACATTGTACTGCTATTATTTTGAACAAGACTGTATATATTTTTTAGTTGTGTACTTACATCATCCCGACAGTTTCCACGAACTTTCAAATCCGGAGAAAATTATAGTTTAATTAGAAGACACGGCACGTTTCTTTATTTCCGTTTTGTCGCCCGTCTATGGCGTCATATAAACTTTGACCCCTCTAGTTTATCTAACTTCCTGCGGAACTGCCAAATACAAAGGTGAACAGAAACAAAGACGAGACGCAGAAGAAAAAGTAGTAGCCTTGATTGAGACTATTATATTTTATATTTATATTCGTATTTCAACCTAAATCAATAACTTAGTTATGGATCATGATTATGCTTTGCCTGCACGTTCTGTGAAGCGCAAACGCACGGGTGAAATAAATGACCCGAGATGGTTTTGGGACAAGAGAAGCTACAAGACACGGGTAAATATTGGAGTTGCATTTCCAAGATAGAGAGAGCTTCGTGACAAGCTGAAACTACAGAGAGATGCCGAACTCGCTTTCATTCTGATAAACAGGAATGCATCCATTCAGCTAACTGTATCTATCTGTATGTTTTGTGAAACGATGATTTCTTGTGTAAAACGCAGACGGACTAGCTCTCATGTAAATCTACATTTGTTCTATATCTAGCTGAATAAAGTAGCTTCAAATGCAGTTCTCTAACTTGTTCGATATCATAGTATAACGTAATTATAATTATTAACGAAAGGCGGCCGTGTTTTTTAACATATATTACTACTAGCTAGATGGAATATTGATTTGATAGGGGTCTCATAATTCATATAGACGGTTTCATCGGGCGCACGCGCCTGGACCTAAGTTAACCTCCGGTCTGTGTTGTGTATATCGGTCTGGCTGCGGTGCCTTCTACAAACGCAGTTAAAGGCAAGGTGATGAGTAGACTGAAGTTGGGCTCAGGTGGTTGTGCTGTGGGATGTGTTTCCCATACATTTATTTATTTTTGGAGACTCACCACAATTTTAAAACAGATTTTTTTTCCCAAAAGGCTTCATTGAGTAACGTTAAGTACTGCACGTTTAATAATAATAATTCCTTACATTTATATGTTTAAATATCAAAGCGAGGCACAGGTGTTTTTATATCTCTGTATTTCTGAAGGAAGACTTGCATGTTATATGCCTGATAAAGCAGCGTGTGAGCGTACCAGCTCTGCTTCGTTTACAGCTGTTACTGGGGAAACCTCTATTTCTCGCGCTTTATGTCTATACTTTAAAACATCTACTGTTGGCAAATAATGAATTTGCATTTTCATTAAGTCCGCCTGATCCACGTAGCAAACATTTTGTTAGTTATCAAAAAATATCTACTCTAGAGGGACTTGGCTGTTGTTATTGATTCTATTTGGAAGTCTACCGGAAGTTAAGTTAGGTCCACAAAAGCGCTCATGCGTGGTAACGTTTGTTTATGTTGTTGCCTTGAAACCATCTATATCTCTCCTTCGAAAAGACGTGATTGTCAAAATACTAAGTTAGAATGAGTGAGGAATGATAGGGAGCGACAGAGCACGTGTTCCAATGAACAACAACACCCATGAGCCTTACGCTCTTTCCCGACGTCATCAAAGTACGTCTTATGTTATAATTTTGATTGAGTGACCCCTGGTGGCCAAAAATTCCATACTGCGCGTTTAAGTTGTTCCAAAACTGTATTAATTTTTGCCTGTTTAAAATACAAATTTTATTTAGATATTTTTTAAGAATATGGGTAACCAAACAGTTGATGGACCCCAATGACTTCCATAGTATTGATTTCCATACTATGAGTCAAAGGGGTCCATCAACTGTTCGGTTACCCATATTCTACCCAACAGAAGAAAGAAATTCAAACAGGACTGGACGAATGTAGCCTTAATAAGCTAAAAAGATTTGCAGAGATAAAATGATAGTTTTCCTCTTGAGAAGTGGCATAAAAACTAACTTAAGTTCAAAACAACAAAATACGAAAAGACCATTCATTTATTTATTAATTTTTATAGGCACTGCACATAAAAATAGCACTGAATTATCTTTCAATTTTTTTTTGGTAGGTCAGAAGGCCTAAGGTCTGTTGAATTTCATCATTCAAACATCAGAAGCTAAAAAGCTAAAATGAGTCACAGAGACAAACTAATTTTAATATAGATTCAGCATATTGTGTAAGTTTGTTTCCATGCTTCATTGATGCATTTATTTTCCCAGAATGCCTTTTCTCTCTCTCTGTCTCTCTCAGGTAGGGCTCCTGGACGTTCCTCCAGACGGCCCCTCACTCTCCTGTGTGCAGTCATGTATAAGATGAACAGATCTCAGAGGGCCAGGGAAAGGGTCAGACTCTCTAGCCTAACATATAAGGGCTGTCAGAACCACAATCCTAATTAGTTATTTTCTGCTTCTGTGAGCTATACAGTTTAAACTTATCAAAGAGGCTTGCTTGGGCTTCACACCTCTCTCCACTTTTGTTTAGCTTGTGGGTACATGGAGGAAGTGCATAAAGACATAAATAATCATCAATGTTGCCTTTAACACAACAACAGTGCCTGAGAAATAAAACAACTGAACATGAGGGGGTGTGAGAAAACTCAGTCTCTGACAAGTTCTCTGCATGGGCAAAAGAACATGGCAGGAGGGGTGACGGGCAAATAAATAATGTCGAGACTAGTCAAACCAAAGTCTTACAAACTGTAGCTTAATAAAGAAGACTCAAGAAACATGGGACTGTGATACTGGTGTATTGATAGAAAATGTATCAACTACAACTTAACTACAACTTTTGCCTCAAACTTAGTAAGGTAGTTGTTAATTTAGGTATTGGGTAGGATTAGGGATGTAGAATATGGTTGTGCAGAATATGTGCTTTATAAACAGCCAAGATGTTAATAATAGGCCCTCTAACCCCAAACCATTGCACACCATTGGTTAAGCAAAAAGCTGACATGTCAGGCCACTAAAACAAACAGAACAGACTTAAAAGGTTAAAGTCAAATGAGTAGGATGTCTGAATGCTCAGCACTCTAAACCAGCAAACTGATTGTTTTCTTAACATTACAACAAGGCAATTACACACTCTCTGCAAAAATTGTCCCTGTGAGGTACAATTAAGGCTTATGGCTGGTTTACACCGAGCGGTAAGGGTCAGTACAGTACAGGAAGGTACAATTTGGGATGGTACACTCTTAAAAATAAAGGTGGTTAAAAGGTTCTTCACAGCGATGCCATAGAAGATCCATTTCTGGTTCCACAGAGAACCATTCAGTCAAAGGTTATTTAAAGAACCATCTCTTTCTTACCTTTTTATAATCTGAAGAACCTTCTTTTGCCACAAAGAACTTTTTGTGAAACGGAAAGGTTATTCAGATGGTTCTTTATGGAACCATTTAGACAAAAAGGTTCTTCTGTGGCATTGTGAAGTACCTTTATTTTTAAGAGTGGACACCCTGATCAGTCCTTACTCGATAGGTATGGTGTATGTGGGGAGGTAGCGACTAAATAATTCTTGCACGCTACATTGATTGTGTGAGTGAAAATATAAAATACACTGTTATTTTTTTTTGTGTTTGTGCACTCTGATGCAAACAAGCCCAACACTCATGAGCAGCATGGTGGAATGAGTGAAGGAGATGCATCATTTCCCTTGTGATGTCATTCTGCTTGTAGCAGTGCAAGTCATGATTCTCTATGAACCAATCAACGTTCTGCAATGAGTGTAGTTCCATCTTTTGGGTACCAGACTTCTGGCTAGGTACTTCAATGGAAGGGTCCTAAAAAAGTGTTATGGTATGGTTTGCTATTTTGGTATAATTCACAACTTATGACAAAGGAAACGGAAATATTTGCATAACATACTATACTGAATGGTACAGCTCGGTGGAAATGACCCATCAGTACTTCCAAACAGTTTGTGTAAGTACCTTAAGGGTACATATTACTATACTCTGAGGGACTAGTATACTCCTTTTACGGTATATAATGCATAAAGTTGTCTCGGTTGCAGGCTCTGAGAGGTATGGTCTTCATCTAATTCAGTACATTGTAAAATAAAGCACAGGAATTCAGACTCAGCCTGGGTTTACATTATGGGAAGTCAACCGTCAAACTGGCCAAGGAGAAAGTCTTTTTATTAATAAAAAAAAATAAAATACCACACTTCAGCTTCGACAAAGGCTTGTCAAAAATGAAGACATCCTTCTCGTCCTTCTCTTTCATTCTGCTCTTCAGGTTATTCGCTCCTGCTGTTTGTCCTATAACAGAAAGACCAGTGGACACCGGTCTCATCAGAGCTACAAAGCAGTTTTCAAAGTTCCACAGGTCTGTTAGGGTTTGTGATTGTGGGTATGTTTGTGTGTGCATGCAGACACTGCACATGGTCATTCTATTTGAATGTGCTGAGCCTCCGAGGTCCACTTAACTATAGAAGAGGACTGACGCAACCATTCACAAAAAATAAGGCCAAGCACAAAACTGAACCTTGCTTTCAGCATGTTTTCCAACTGAGTTGTCTTCATTCAGTGTTGAGCCAGGCACCAGATGTGATTCAGAATTCGTCTTGCGTCTCAGGGCTGTGTGACATATGGGTGTCTGGTAAACTGTGGCCCAAAGGTCCAAGCAGATCGATAAAGAAAAACGGCCAGACTCGACTATTCAGGATAACTGTAAAACAGAGAAGCGGAGGTCTCCTGAGAACACAGCTAACAATAAACGTGTTATGGGGCATCCGATTGCAGTGTTGCAGGTGAATGGATGGTTGATCATAATTATGGAGAAGCAGGAAATGACCAGTGTGAAAGGAGATGGGAGGCATGCATCAGCGTGTGCGTGTGAAAGCCACATGCGCACCCAATCATTCATAGTGCTCTACTTACCGCTGCCACGCTGCCAAGTACGGCATTTCCCTTCCCATCTCCCCATCAATGGCTAAACAGTCAGATCTGTTTCATCTGCCAAATTATATCCCTTTATTCTCCAGGATAAACATCCTGTTGGAGATGGTCTGCACTTAAAAATGAAAGGGGTGAGATTCTGTAAAAGGAAAAGGCCGGTCGAAATCAAGTGTGTTTCAGAAGAGCAGATGGAGGTTCCAGCACAGATGACTCTCAATGGGTGAGAGCTGCACACACTCCAAACCCCATTGAGCCTCATAGTAAATAGCCCTGTGCCCATAATGCATTACGGATAAGCATTAGTACAGGCTGGAGGTGGGCTTGAAAAACAGGGAGGGAGGAAGAGAGAGAATAAACGCTAGAGTAACATCTCAATAAGCTGGACCTATTGAATTGTTTTGTAACAATTTCTCCTATACCAATTTAATGTTGAGAGGTCAAATAGCCATTTGTAGCTTGAACAGTATACACAGGTCCTCTATCAGAATATTACTATTTTTGTTTGAGTGGTGCAACATGTCAACAAATGAGTTTGGAATTTTTCCAAAACTCTAAACCCCATTTCAACATTTGGGCTTTAAAATGATACAAATACAAATGATTCTTAAGGGATAGTTCACCTGAAATTTTAGCAAATAAAAATTCTGTCATATATTACTCTCCCTCATGTCCTTCCAAACCTGTAAGACCTTCGTTCATCTACAGAACACAAAATAAGGTATTTTTTATGAAAACCAAGAGCTTTCTGACCCACACACAAACAGTTATAAGTCATTTATAAGTGATTAGTTAAAGATGAACTAATGGTGTACAAAACATGACTATGCATTCATAAATGATCAATACGTGACATATTAATATATTTTAATCTATACTTTGTAGATAAAATTATAAAATATTTACAATTGATTAAATGATGATTAAATAATTTACAAAACTTCACAAATGATTATAAAGTGATATGCTAATATGCTGTCGTAAGTTATCTTAAAAAATAGCATCATGAAATAATCAAACAGATAATAGTTAATAGTTACTAGTTTACAGTATAGGTTACTGGTTAATATATTTGCACAATATATCAGCACAGACTTTTGTTCTGTGTGGAGTGTGTAGGATCTTGTGATAATGTGAACCGGTTTTACCCTCCACTAGGTGCACAGCGTTAAAATACTTTATGTGTGTCAGAGAAGACATCTGTCTAAACCCTCACCAGTGAGCCTTTACAGTACATTGCAGGTAACACTACAAAGTATTCAAAATCTGTTGTGTATATGAATGAATAAATCATTTATAAAGCTTTCTGTATCCCTAATCTAAAGTGAAAACTACTCATCAATTGTAAATGTGTTACACATCATTTGTAGATTTTTCTTACAGTACCTGTTACAAATGATCTATAGGTGTATTACAACACTTTTTGCATCCCCTAAACTAAAGTGTTAAATACTCATCAGTTGTAAATGTTTTACCAACCTTCCGGCTACGGGTTCTTTGTGTGTGTCTGTGTCTGTTAAAAATAAATCTACCACAAAAATTACAGGTCTTTCAACTACAAAATCAGCAGGGCAGAAAAACTTTGCAGATATGGCCTATTCTCAAATAGCAACATTACACACTAACGGTGCTTTCACACTAGCACCTTTGGTTGCGCAATCGTACCAAATCGCGGAAGTGAACCACTATTAATGACGTATTATTTGAAAAAATGTGTGTTTGTTTGTGTTTCACTCACTTTCCTGACAAGAGTGACTGACCCGCTGCAAGCAGAGAGCTGTATCTGATTTCTGTTCGCCTTCAGTGTTCTTTGCAGTACATTCGTAAGACAGGCCCAAGTGCCGTTATGTACTGAAGCTTTGTAAACAAAATAAACGGGTTCAAAAACATAAATACATAAAAGTGCAGAGAGTAATGTTGAGCATTTCCCGCCTTCTCTTGCGCCGTTGTTACTAAGCAACGTGGTAAACAGCTGCTGGCTTGATGACGCAAGCGAACCGTGGTTTGGACCACTGACCTACATTATAGAACTGGATTGGTCATGATGTCATGAAAGTGAAGCCGTTGCGCCGCCGTATTGGTAATCCCTCGTGTGTGTAAAAGTTCTATTGAATTAATAGTAAATTTTATGATTTTAATGAGAAAACATCACCTAACAAGTCAGCGTTTATAAATCTGAAGTATATCTGTACATTATTACAATCCAAACACCCTAGGAATGTAAACGGCTATTTTTTTTAATGTCGGGAATTTCCCCTACTTATTAAAAAGCTACGTTCATTATAGTAGCGAACATCATGATAAACATCAGATGGACACGGCCTCAATATATAAAACAAACGACAAAGTGCTCATTCTGAAATCTGAACTTATTCAGAGAAATAACTGACTATATACAGTACAGATTTAAAGACATAAAGCTTTATTTCCAAGATAGTAAGTTAAGCTTTTAATTTAATTATAGAGCAATATTAACATCATAATTGAATTATTCATTGCAATATATTTAAATCAATTTCTGATACTAATACGTTCATGTTTAATAATTCCTGAATAATTATGTTCATAAAGAAATAAGGTATATTTTGTGTTGTATCATTACATGTGTCGTCAGTGTGCAGCAGACATACACACCTAAACGGTTTAAATATATCGCTTATCCTGCCCAAAAGACCGTAAACACTGCAGATAACATCTAAAGGGAAAATTCATTTACATATACATAACATAAAAACTAATCCCGTTTGACTGATTTGCTTCAAATAGGGTGATTTTAGGTCAGCGGTTTGAATGTGACTCAATGGTGCTCTCTGCTGGTAGGGATTAGTAAGATGGCGGATCAAACACTTCCGGTGGTTTCACTGCCTGTTGGCAGTTTAGAACACGATGAGCGATCCAGTCATATATAGATCAGTGGTTTGGACCCAATTAACATAATATGAACGCAGTCCAGCGGGGCCAGGGGGAGGAGGGGAGCAATCGAAATCAGGTTCGGACCAGGCAAGCGAACCAAGTGTGAAAGCACCCTAAGTAACGTTAAAAAAGTGAAATCGTAAGGAACCACCCCTTTAACTATAACTTTTGCCTCAAACTCCTGATTTGCTGCTTATAATAGTTAGTAAGGTAGTTGTTAAATTAGGATTAAGGATGTAGAATATGGTAATGCAGAATATGTGGTTTATAATTACTAATAAAAAGCCAATATGTTAATAATAGGCATGCTAATAAGCAACTAGTGAATAGTGAGAATTTCTCCCTATACTAAAGTGTTATGATATATCCAAATCTATTATCAAGTCAAATACATCTCTAGGTAACTACACACCCGTCCTTAGATTTGTGCTTGGTGAGTTTTGCATGGTCAGAAATTCTTCAGATCACGAATCAGAGCCCCTCAATTTGTAGATGTTTGTACAAATATATAATATAATATACGTATGAATAAGCCATTAAAAGATAAAATACTAAGCTGTGAGGGTTAGCTTATGTTAAACACAGCATGGCAGGAGGCCTTAACCAGCTACACACACACCACTTTCACTCTTTTTCTAGCTTATTTATGGTCGTGCACAGGCTGGTGCTGTGCCTCGTGTCAGACGCAATGATAAATGAATGCCCGCATGGAAGTGAAAGCAGCCAATTGATTCATCTCATTCTAAAGTCATGAATGTATGTATGGGGGCGAGACATGGCCACAGAGAACTCTGGGCTCTTGTGCTGCACTGAAAACCATATGCATATAAACATCCACCCACCCACCAACCCACATGAGAACAAATGAGAGAGATACAGTCTCTGCAGTCTCTTACTATGCATGGTCTTCACAGTGAAAAATTACCATTCAAGAGAGAAATGTACATTTACATGGTAACACAAATGAATCAGCCTGAGATAAATGTATCTATTTAAAATAAATACTTAATAAAAGGCCATTATTAAACATCAAGCTTACATCTGCCCACAGGAGAGCACTTTATCTTAATTTGAAGATAATCTATCTTTTCAATAAGTGAGCCAACAAAAAGAAAAGAAGCCAACAGTAAAGAACAAAATGTGTCACAGGACAGATATAGGTATGACATACAAGGAACACACACAAAGGAGACTCTAAGATATAGTTTTCACAAAAAATACTACATAGTTATATAGGCATATATTTTATGTAATACATGGTGTTTATTTATTTGACATACAAATGACTAGAGTTTACTTAAAAGTTAATTACCTTTTAGAAATTTGGTTAATGCAAAAAACAAACTTGTATTTTAATTTCAGTATTAAATAAAAGTTTCAAAAATGTAAACAAATTGCAAAATTGAAATGCATGTCCCTGCCATGTAAAAATAAGGATGTAATAATGGCTAAAAAATAGTAGTCTTTTCTTTCACATTTCGGTGTTGCTGGAATGAATCAACTGAGTTTCGACAGGAAAGACGGAGAGAATTTGCTAGGGAAGTGGGAAAGTAGTGAATAAAGAGTAACTTACCTTTTTGTATCTGGGTATAGGGAGCTACACTCCATCAAGAACAATTTACAGCATGCAGTCAAGCCATGCAGAGAGAGGGATGTGTGCATGCAAGGCAGAAAAGGTGGAAGAAAGAGCAGAAAAACAACAATGACACAAAATAAAACTAGTTACAGATATAAGTTAAGAAATAAAGACACAAAAAGCATGAAAAGCAGCATGTGAAAATACAGTGGGGGAAAAATGAAGCGCCCAGTGGGTTTGACCCATGTGCTAAAAATGTATGTGGCAAATGATTTTTCTAAATGTAGAACTTTTGTGCATCTGAATGACTCAATCTGATAGTCAGTACAACCCTAAATTTAGCTGTCATGAAGTGATGGAGTGTTCAGGGGTGCATTGCAGCAAACAAACAAAAATGTAAATGCTGTTAGATCAACCCCCATATTTCATCTTCAGAGGATGTCAGGGCAGTGCTTTTGTTCTAAATAAATGCTTTATTTTGCCTTTGCCTTCTCAGTTGGAAAGTTGTATTTAGTGTCCATAGTTTACATAGGAACATGTCACATTGTTCAAAACAAGAAAATCAACTTGAAGAGAAAAGTTGGAGTGGAATATATCAGTCAAATAAAACTTAATGTAACACTTTTAAATGTGTACTGACTAATACGAGTGGCGCCACAGGCAAAACAAATAATGAGAATGAATATCATTTCATTAAAAAGATAGCATGTTAATTTACTGCTTGAGGGTTCAATTAAGTATCCATTTATCTAGTTTAATGCTTCATTTCCAAGTAACGTGTCACATCAAACTCTAGACAAATGCACAAAGTAATCCAAAGATGAGCTGTTAAACGCATACATGGTTTATAAACAGATTAGGAAAAAACATAGTGGCTAACCAATAACAAAATAACTGATAAATGTTAGAGAGAATTGTTTTCAGACTTTCTTTGTTCTGAAGATATTTTTGAAAAATGTTGCTACAAACTGTTTTAGTTTCCACTGATGACCAATGTATTTTTGTCAATATATAGGAAGCAAAACTGTTTTGTTACCAACATTCTTCAAAATGTTTAATAATGGTAATACAGAGCTGGAACACCATGAGGTGAGAAAATGACAAAATTTTCATATTTTGGGTGAACTATCCCTTGAAATATTCAAAAAACTATTTGAGGCCACTGTTTGGAACAGATACCCCCTTTTTGGCATTTAAGTTGTGTTCAATGACATCTCAGTAATGTACGCACAGGTTGGTGACCTCTCGTTCCACTGTTGACGTGACACATTCCTTGCCTTGCATCATAGAGCGAACACTCCTAGTGAGTCTGTGACCCCTGTACATCTGCAGCTAATAAGGATGACCCTTTCAGAACTGTCAGTTCCACAGAAAGAAAGAGCAGATCACAGACAGGTAACTTTAAACGAGTCGATGGGAGGGGGAGCATTGGGCCGGTGGCGGGGAGACCTGGGAAAATGGTGATGGGTGAATCGTGCATTGAATTGGGGTCAGCGAAAGGGAGGGTGGTTTTCTTTAATGGAGGCTGTCATTTGAAAAGGTAGTGGTGCACGTAAAGGTTGGAGCAGATGTGTCCTTGTGTGACACAATATGAGCAATATGTGCTCTGAAATGAATCTTGGAAGGCACCTTTGCGAGGGGTGAATGAATGAATGGCTACATTCCTCTTTCTCATCACGTGTGTCTGTTAAGAAGGACAAATGGCCTGGCACTTAGGAAATGTTGACATATTATTTTGATAAATGACTTTGGTGGTGAAAGGTGCCTACTTTAAGAGATTTATATTTTAGTCTATAAAAGCTATGGTTCTCCAATCTGGACCGTGTTCCAAGGGTGATGATACAAAGTCCAACAACACTGGAACTTTTCAATCCACTTGTCTTTGTTCACTAAGTTCTAGATCAGAGTATGTCAGCAGTGGGGAATGAAACTGGAATGGTTGCTACTTAAAATTGATCACAATTCATGAGCTTAGTCACATGCACTGACATCAAACTCTATAGAGTACCACAGCCGGGATCTGGATTAAAAATCCCTTTTTCAATATAGAAAATTATAACTCTTGAACTCTTGAAGACATACATACTGTGAGCTATGAGGTTATTAATGATTTATATATGCTTCTGTTGAAGCCATCAGCCTAAGCTATTCTTTTTTTATTTTTATTAATTGTTTAAAACATGAATTCCTGGTGAAAACTACTATACTCATAATTCTGCAAAGAAATCTCTTCCAATTAGAAAATTTCAACTATCAAATCATGCCAAAAAAGCTCCAGCTGCTACCATGAAGCACTGTGAATGGCATAATAGAACCTATCTTTCTTTGCTCACAAACTATAAAATATTTAAATACATGTGCAGTAAACTTGAAATGTATTCTCTCTTTTCTCTCTCTCTTTCTCACTGTATAATATCTTGTACCTGTCTTTTTTCAGATTTTCTATTACAAACTTCCTAATGTGATTCACCTTGAAGCTGACTGGTTTGGTTCATGGCTTATTATGTTTATTTTTTTAAATTTTTTTTAGAATACCTATTGGAAAAAATAAAAACATTTAATAATAAAAATACTTTCAAAACCAAGGCTCCTGAAAAAGTTGATGGCTACTGTAGTAGTTAATTAAGTGTTAGGGTCTTGGAGTCTTTGAACAATCTGCCTATGTCGCACATATCAGTTCAGTTTGGAAGAAAGACATTAGAGACTGATGATAAACTACTGTTCAAAACTTTGGAGTCAGATTATCAGTATTTTTATGAATATGTTTTTGAATGTCTCATGTGCATTTTCTTTTCATGCTGTGTTTTTCATTTTTGGTTTATGCTGTCTGTATGTAGGCAGTAAGAAACTTCCAAGGCTATGTAACCTCACTCAGTAATATGCAGTTGATTGTCTAGGATGATGGGATGATATTATGTACCAGATGTCTCATTCTCATTCGCATGTCCATCATACAAGCAATGTTTCACAACAAAATCATTACATTCCAGTTACAGGCTGTAAACTTGATTCAATCACAAAGTGTCTGCTAACGCCATAGCTGTGCTGAAGTGATGTCAGCAGGCACAATCTCCATATAAAAACAGCAGGCAAATTCCAGGTTAGGCAAATGTTTTTGTGTGATGGTTCTGCTCTGATTACAAATACCCCATTATCTGTATTTCTGGATGTGTAAACCCCAGTAATCCCCCGTGCGTTCTCACCGATTATCACCGAATACCAACACATTCACCCCTGACACCACACCTATTCTCATGCCCAACCACCTGCAACACTCATTTAAGAAAACATGACTCTTTGTCTTGATCTAACCACATTAGCCACACATGCTACACATATTCAGATTCTTTCTAGAACAGCCAATAGGAGACAGATGTACAAGACAATTGTAGCAGAATCCAGCGCTATCCATGGTCCTGATCTGACAACGCTTTATACTGCTATTGCTAGATGACTTATGTCAACTGAAAGGTTAAACATATGTTGGAAACTAGTTTTCAGTATAACCCTCATCTAATACCAATCAGGCCAAAATCAAATCAATGCTGCTCATTTACTAAAACATACTATTTTTTTTTGAAGTAGCTTATAAGTGTGACTGGTAATGGTTCAGTACAATGATGTACTAGCATTTAAAGTTTTGGGGTCAGATGTTTTTGAAAGAAGTCTCTTATGCTCACCAAGGCTGCATTTATTTGATAAAAAATACAGTAGAACAAAAAAAAAATAAAAAAAAAAAATAAAATAATTTATATATATATATATATATTTTTTTTTTTTTTTTTTTTTTTTTTTTTTCTGTCCTAGCCACACCCCCCACCCCCGTCAGAACGCTCTGTTTGAATAGGTGTAGCGGATTGTAGACTAAGAAGTAAAGGCCCACTGCTATGATTGGCTAACAGTTGTGTATGCTTGATAGCCCACATATTTCACAGATGGATGCTGCATAGATTTAGGTTAAAACGGCATAAAAACTCATATCAAATGATCTGCAATAGTAAGCAATAGTAATCACGTAATACAGTTAGTCACACTTGTGTGTTGTGACATTACTGTCGGATCCTACATAGTCGGCACAGCAGCGTCTTATACTTTCAATCTTTGTAAATATCCCATGTCTAATTGTTCCTTGTTTTCAAACTAATCCATGGTAAAATGAAGTGAACTAAGGACAGAGTTCTTACTGACCCTGTCCATTCACTCTTTCCTCATGTTGGGATCAGAAGGAATGCAATGCAAAAGACTCCCCCCCCCCCCCCCCCACAACTTGGCACAGCAAGTGTCTTGTCTTCAGAGCCATCTTTACCATTTGGTTTACAGACAACTGCTTTAGACATCTATTGAGACAATTGGGTGCCTAGGTTAACCACTTTAAACCGTTTTACAACTTGCAAAATGGTGAGGAGGGTGAATCTTTAGATGTCTCGGGAAAGTAGATTTTCAAAAGCTCACATGGTGATTCACAGGCTTATTTGTGTCTGTTCAACAGAGTCCTTACAACAGCATGATTATTGCACAGTTGTGCCCTAGGCTGGCCACAATAAAAGGGCACTAAATTTTATAGTTTTACTGTGTTGGGGGGGTCCGAAAACCAGTCAGTATCTGGTGTGATTATGGCCTGTGGAATGTTGGTCCACTCCTCTTCAATGGCTGTGTGAAGTTGCTGGATATTGGCAGGGTCTGGAACACGCTGTTGTATACGGCGATTTGGAGCATCCCAAACATGCTCAATGGGTAACAATGTCCAGTAAGTATAATGGCCATGCAAGAACTGGAATGTTTTCAGCTTCCAGGAATAGTGTACAGATCATTGAAACATGGGGCCATGCATTATCATGCTGCAACATGAGGTGATGGTCATGGATGAATGGCATAACAATGGGCCTCAGGATCTCATCACAGTATCTCTGTACATTCAATAAAATGCACCTGTGTTCGTTGTCCATAACATGCGCATGCCCATACCAAAACTCCACCACCACCATGGGCCACTCGATCCACAACGTTGACATCAGCAAACGGCTCACACACACAATGCCACACACACTGTCTGCCATCTGCCCTGTAGAGTGAAAACCGGGATTCATCCATGAAGAAAACAGCTCTCCAAAGTGCCAGACCCCATCGAATGTGAGGTTGCGGTTGGATTTACTGCCAAATTCTCTGAAACGCCTTTGGAGATGGCTTATGGAAGAGAAATAATCATTAAATTCACGGGCAATAGTTTAGGTGGGCATTCCTACTGTCAGCATGACAATTACACGCTCCCTCAAAACCTGCAACATCTTTGGCATTGTGCTGTGTGATAAAGCTGCACATTTTAGAGTGGCCTTTAATCATTTTGCAATAATCATGCTGTCTTATCAGCATCTTGATATGCCACACCTGTGAGGTGGATGGATTATCCCGGCAAAGGAGAAGTGCTCACTAACACAGATTTAGACAGATTTGTGAATAATATTCGAGAGAAACAAGCCTTTTGTGTACATAGAAAAAGTCTTAGATTTTTGAGTTCAGATCATGAAAAATGGGGGCAAAAATTTTAATTTTGTTCAGTGTACAAAATGCAGATGTAAACAGGACAAACATCTGACAAATGTCTTGTCCGCTGCTGTCCGTGGTCCTGAACAACTGCAGTATGCTAGTCCATGCTATTTTTCCCTACCACATGAATTAAGTGAAGTGAAAGGTGATGTAATGGGCAGGATTTATTTGCAGTGTTTCCCTGATCTCTGTTTATGTAATGGACATGCTCTGGTAATTCCTACAATCCTCACTTTGGACTGCAGAAAATGTCAGTGTTGTGATTGAGGCTTGTCAGACTGATGGCTGCAGTGATGTGATGGAGTAGATCCTGAATCATGTTTTTCAGCACTCCAGAAGACCCAGCTGACAGCAGGAGAGTGTTAGCCTGGTAATACCAAACTCTGCTACTTCGCTTTGCTTCATGGACAGAGTCTGGAAGGGCATAATTGACAAGCGTTTTCTTTATTGTGGGGGGGTGCTTGTGTGAATTTTAAAATCATTGGTGTACACATAAGCCAATCACATAACGTCTGGTTGTGATTTGTGTTATGCGCCGGCTCAGCTGCCTTAAACTTCCGCTGTAAACACAGGTTTGCTGCGAAAACAAAAACCATCGAGCGAAAGACCACAGTGAACATGGCTGTGAAGGACTTTTGCAGATTATGTGAAATAAATCTATGCATCCACCTTATAATCAGTGCATCTAAACAAATATTTGACAGTAGAGACAAACAGGCAAATATTTGCAGCCAACTGTCAAAGTTAGGATTAGTTCTGTTAAACACAGCTCTTGGTTAATTTCGAGTCTGTTGGAAATGCTGCTACTTAATTGCAAGATTACAGCATGACATGGCAATATTCAATATTCAAATTGACCTTTCAAAAGGGTGCCAGTTCGAGCTTGACTGATAAAAGAGAGCGTTATTCCTATTTTCTTTGGACTGCCTTTTTGTTATTACCTTGCCTGTCTCTCTGTCTCTTGTTGGATTGCTGCCTGCCCCTTTGACTTGTGCTCTGTTACTGGACTATTGATACTGGATTGCCGCCTGCCCTGCCCTGTTCCCCATTGGACTCATGTGCATCATGACATTTTTAAATTGCAATTATATCATAATTGTCAATCTGACTGGAGCCGGAATTTCAGCCAGCACTTGCCAGTTTTATGCAATATGGAAGAGACGGTGTGTGAATGGACTGTAGGTGGTATGCAGGTGTGCCGTCTGTGGCTAAGACGAGTGTAAAGCTAAACACACACAGAAGAGATTAAAGAAGGCAGTTTGCCATGTTGCTGTACTATTGGTTGCAATCTGCTATTTGTAGACTGTCATTTCACCAATGGTTACTAATACTCATCTTGCTTATGCTTTTATTTTTCTGCACTGCATGCATTGTTTTACTAGTTGACTAACTAAAGGTTTATTTATGCAAATCAAATCCACAAAAAACATTCCCATTTTCCACAGGCAGTATTAGAGTGATGTTAATTGCATTAAACAAACAGTGCTGAGTTTTCTAAATAATAATTCATAAAAAGACAGAAATTAAGCATATTTGTACTGAAAACCAGATATTTCAGCATATTTAGCCCCATGATGATTGTTTAAGCAAATTAAATGCAGATTATTGTGCTGTAATAGAGTGCTTTAGGATGACCTTTTTGTAAGCTAAAAGGCTTTTTGTAGTTCTGAATGGCCTTTTGGTAAATTGTCTCAAATAAGTCATCTAATTAACACAAACTTATACTTAAGTATTTACTTGTCTTGAAATAGGCAGTTTCTAACAAGTCTCTAAATGGGACTAGAGTTTACAGGGACATTAAATATAATCAAAACAGAAGATGTAAACTCATCTAGTCCACTTTTACAGCCTTATTGTGCTGTTACAAACTAGTATAACACAAACTTTGAGGGAAACTGTTATGAAATATTTTTAGTTGTTGGAGGTTGACCATGGAATTGTTTGTTCACAGCATTTTTACTTCTGCTGATTGTATTTAGGCTTCAAAAGTCATTTGTGTAGATTATAATGATGGCATGCAAGAGTCACAAACTTTTGTTGGTCACAGAGTTTATTTTTACGCAGTAGCCCAGAAGCCAATGGAAAAATCCTATTGGTTTTTCTCAAGGGAACCACGGTGATGTGAAATTTTGAGTTGGTCTACAAAAACACATCATCACTACAGTGCTCAAAAGCAACTGGTTGGTGAATTCGCCTCGGCGTGATCAACTGAGTTAATCAAGTTATATTTTGAAACAGAGTGCAGATAGTAGACAGAATGACCTTCAAATGTTTAATTTGCATAACCTGACTCCTGGCTGTACTCACTAAAAGCATTGAAAGGACTCTGTAAGATGTGTGTTGAATGACATTGAAGGTAGTTTCTAAGCTTTTCTTTATAACGTCAAATGGGATGGTACATGCTGTGCCTATCAATAGAGGTTTAGTGAGAGATCAATAGCTACACATTAAAGTACTTTTCCCTTCTTGTGCCTATATGACCAGCTATCTATCATGCTCCTGAGTGTGTATGTGTGTGTGAGGATTTTTCTATAGAAATATTGTGTAACTGGGCATAACTCATCATTTGATTAGACTCTAAATTATTCAACAAGGACAGCAGATGGCAGAGGTCAAACAATTCTCTGCAAAGTCAAACAACATCCTCTCTTCAGTGGACAAACTAATTCCACCGACACTCATCATTACCTTCTGCTTAGTGTTTGTCCACTTACTTATTGAAGAGTTTTGGATGACTGACTACTTCATAATTCAACAGCTTGTCTTATCTGCATAATGTTGATGAGGGTCCCTACAATATAGGAGCATAATGAAATATTAACATCCTGTAGTCTGACAGAAGTCATTGCTGTCTGTATGTGGGCTGGGGTTTGTTTTGGAAGCTTTGGCTCGCTTTCAGAGATGAGCCAACAGAAAGCAGATCAAAGCAGCAAGGGTCACTGTGGTGGCTACAGAAAGCTCATCTTTGATCCCTTAAAACTCTCGTTGACTCTTTCTACCTGTCAGCTGTATGAGGGTATTTCTGCAACTATGGGAACATTTGACCCTGTGGACTCTTACTGGTTTAATTAGTCCACTAGCAAGGTCTAATGCTGGACAAACATGATGCAAGACTGGAGAATTCTGTCATTAATGTTTTCCTTACAGTGTCACAGCTTGATTGAAATACTGTAACAGTGATAAACATTTTTGGAATAAAATGCAGACAACAATGGAACCCTTATGAAAACTAACCATGGTTTTACTACAAATAAAACCAAAAAACATGGTTACTATAGTTAAACCATGGTAACCATAAATAAACCACATTTTTGCTACATTTACTATAGTTTAACATTGATATAGTTGTAGTAAAACTGTGGTTATACAAAAACATGGTCACATTTTTATTGTAATAAAACCATGGTTACCATGGTTTAACTACAGTAGCCATGTTTTTTAACAGTAAAACTATGATTTTGTAAGGGAAGTTGTAAAAATTTGTTAGCCAGCACACATTCAAGTTTTTCAGTTACAGTAATTGTATATTTCGTCAGCTTATTTATGACCATTGTATGTGTCAAAATTATACATTTTACCTTTATGCCAAAAAAACGTTAGGACACATCAAGATATTTAGCAAATTTCCTACCACAGAGCCATAGTTCACTGACAAGCTACGTTATATCGAGTTCATTATTGATGATGAATCCCCTTCGATAATTAACTCGATATAGCGTAGCTTTTTTCTTTTAATAAAACTTTATTAAAACCGAAAACAACATTAATTCAAACATTTAGCATATTTCATTTAGGTGTTATTATATATTTAAAGGATTTTCATATTTTAAGACTGAAATTCTGAGACAAGGGTAAAACAATAATATTTCAATGAAAAATAAATGAAGGCATAATAAAAGAATTCTACATTGTACTAATGTGATCTTGATATAACCAAAAGTGATCCCTTGGGACATAAAAGTGCCTGAAGTAGAAGAAACACCAATCAGTCCACTTTTATAGCAATGCTACTACATTCATACAGTTTATGTTCATGACCAGTGCCAGAAATTATATTGTTTTGAAGGCAAACTATTTGCTTTTTAAAAACATTTGTTAGGGCACAGTGTAATGTGAAATACATGTGGATAAAGCAACTAATGTTTGAACTAATTCCAAAATAAAATCAACATTAAATACAAAATTACCTGTGAATTCAACTCAAGCTGTGAATAATGCACAAGATATCGTAACGCCATTAACCATACAAAATAAATAAATAATTCCTGCCCACATGACTTTAAATATCTAGGACATTTTTCTCCCTGGATCCTGGTTCATTTCCCTCTCTGGACTCAAGCACAGACATGAACTAGACATTTATTTCATTATTTTTTTTGTCAAACCTAGATTCTTTATTTAAAAGGCTCTTTCTGATCATGCATGAGGATTTGAAGTTAAGGACGTGCCCTGTAAATGTGTATATAAGAGTGGAATCACTGTTCTACTTCAGCTCTCAGGGAATTGGGAAATGATTCAGTACAAAGTGCCCTAAGGAGACGGTGTTACTGATGGGAATAGCACATTCTCAGCCTGGTCATAGTATTAGTTATCAGAGAATACTAAATGGGCTCATTTGCCTTATAGGTTTGTTCGGCTTGTGCAGTTCTGAGAAAAAACTGAGAAGAACCTCAACAAGACTTGAGCTAACGCACAAGTCAAGTCAAGTTGAGCTTTACTGTCATTCTGCTACGTGTGGACATACAGTGGAACGAAATGTCGTGCCTCCAGGTGCTACATTAATACAGACATACAAAAATTAAGTAAAACAGTATAAACATAACTAACCTACTGACAGATTTTGACTATAAATATACTATATATAAACGTTTACCTATACATGAGCTAAAAAAATACAGACAGTATGAATGAAAAAGCCCAGTAGATTAACAGCAGGGATGCTTTTCCTAACAACATACAGTAATCACATTGTATGTTTTATATACTGCAAAACAAAGAGGCAGAGCTATTTTTGTTCAATAAAGATGGCATCTCAGCTGCACAATAACATTATCAAAGAGCCCGGCAAACAAACAGCACTGCTGACTGGTATCTAACCCCAGTGCATAGCATAGCCACCTGTTATTTTTCAATTACCAGGTGGCCTGGTACATCTTTGTTTGATGTGGCTAGGGGTGCTCCGATTGATCGGCTACCTATCACTATTGGCCGATAATCGCTTTGAGATGACTGATCAGGAGTCTTTATAAATGCTGATCTTAAAAAACGATTTCAAGCTGACGCTGAATTAAAGTGACGGCGCACTGTTTACAGTAAATAAGAACATGGATTGACACGAAAATTGAATAATTACACTATAAATACATATAATTAAAGTCTACTATGTTTCACTGTCAACACACTGGCTATGGCTTTTTGGCTAGGTTTAAAAGAAAAAAGCACTTTCAGATAAACAAAGCAATCATACATGGCACTAGTGAAATAGGAAAAAAAGTTATTTATGAACCGCAGGATTGCTTGTAATAAAGACTTAAACGCAAAAGAAAAGGCAGTAGAGCTGACTGTTTCTGTCAATGGTAAGTTTTAATGGTTGTGATGACGTAAGGAAAGTAGTTAAACTTAATATATAAATCTAGAAGTAAATGCAAAAGTAAAAAGTTTGTTAAAACAAATGCACAAAATAATGATCTTTAAAAAAAGCATCATATTACCCCTTTAAACATAGTTAAAATAACATTGCTTTTTAAAAAAAATTTTTTAATGTAATTTATTCATGTGATGGCAAAGCTTAATTCAGTGTCACATGATTCTTAAGAAATCAATCTAATACGCTGATTTGTTGCTTAAAATAAATTTTTTACAAAACAGTTATGCTGCTTAATACTTTTGTGGAAACTGTGAGATTTTATTTCAGGGTTCTTTGATAAGAACGTTCAAAAACCAGCATTTATTTGAAATAGAAATCTTTCATAACATAATGAACATTTCTAATGTCATTTTCAACCCCCCTTAATGAATCCTTGCAGAACAAAATTATTCATTTTTTCAAATGAAAATAAAAAATAACTAAAAAAATAATCATACTGACCCCAAACTTTTAAACGGTAATGTAAAATAATAGTTATAATTTGCTAATTCTGCAAACACTGCCAATTACCCTGTTAACACAGTCGTTTTTATATAAAATTGTTAATGAGTATAAATGTAAATGAAGTGTTTTTACATCGAGAGGTTGAACAAATGAACACGAGTCTTGAGGACTGTAGGCGTCCAATAAAAATCACATAATACTATATACAGTACAGTACAGCTGGCAATCACATATTTAGTGCCTCTCACTTCTGTTCCATATGAGCTGATTTCAATAGCAGTGTTAATCTGAGGCGTAAAATGAGGAGAGAAAAACAATGAGGCTTCTGTTTCTCAAGAGGGTATCTATGCTTGCCAGCAATGACTGCTGCCCTTTTTGTTTACCTTTATGAAGGGTTTTTGTCACTGACACAAAGAACAGATCCCACAGGCAACAAAACAGACTTATGATTAGCCTCTTTTTTTTTTTTTAAAGGGATGGGAATTTAACCATTCTGCCTCTAATTTCACTTAATGATTGTGGATCCCTAATGATTCTTCTGAAGAAGCATATATAAAAAGACCTCATTAAACAGAACTCATATTTGAACTTTAATGCAATTAAGCTTCCCATTGAAATGCATGTCATTATAAGGAAGCTTAGATATTTTTACTGTAAAGCAAGACTAATTACTATATTAATATAATTTATTATTATTATAATTTTTTTTTTTTAAATGATGGTTTAGTAATTAAGTTAAGAACTGACAATTTAGAGAATGAGCAAGTGGCTAAGCCAAGTTTAGGAGTCATTTGTGAGTCTTTTTAAGCGATTAATTTAAAACCAGATCATAATAGTTAATTTCTTTTTGAAGTATGACAAAATAGAAATGCTGTTTTTAATTGACTTTGGTTCATTTAATGGCACCTGATCTTTTACAAGCATTTTAATAAAAAACATTATGTTTGATGCTTTATTGATTATTTCTCACATGAATGCTTTAAAAAGATCTGTTGTACTTGGAAAAACTTAAAAGGAAAGTTCACCCAATAGAAGATTTTTGAATGGTGGTAACTAAAAAGTTGGTAGCCAGTGACTTAAATTAAAAATTGAATACAGTGAATAAAAAAATAAATAAAAAAACGTAAATTATGACAGAATTTTCCTCTTTGGGTGAACTATCCCTTCAAAACACTGTTATGTCATTTGAATCTTTGATTTATTCTATTTGTCTTATTGTTTATAATTTGCATCAAAGATCAAATAAAATGACTGTATTGAGATTTACTTTGCTATTATAAAATTAAATTACTCGCATAGTGAAATATAAAAAAATACATGATGTAACTATTTGAGAATCAATAACTGCACTGGTTTCTAACTAATGTGTGAATAAATCTCCACTCTGTGTCTTTCATGATTCATCTATCTGATTTTCAAACCAAGCCCAACCTAGGTTGATTGTCTGAGCATTATGCCATAATTGAAAGTATAACAAAGTACTAGAACAGGAAAAGTGGATGTGCAGGCAGGTGCTTGCTTTACAGAGTTATTAGATGTCATCAAAGGTGAGATTTCAGTGCTTAGTGTTAGAAAGAATGAGAGAAAACAAGAGAGAGTGAGAGAAAGACCCAGAGACCCCAAATCAGCGCCTCTCGTCCCACAGCCATCAGCACACCTCTGCGAGAGAGAGAGGCCTCCGCTGAAAAGATGTACAGCTGCTCATGCAGGGCATTTTGTAGCTGAACAGACACTGACTAGATTTAGGTTGAAATCCTTCTCACTTGGATCATTGTTAGCAATTACACTGACCAACCAGAGCACTTATAGTACAATCTTTTCATTTGAAATAACATGCACGGATTAATCGATTTTAGAGAAGCCCTTTATAATTAGTTTGGTTCAGGGTCAAATCCACCAGACATATTTTTAGTGATATATGCAATGCATCACAACCCTTCAGTAAGGTGACTGATAGACATTCAATAGGTTAAATAAATGTAATCTTTCAATGCAAATAAATAAATAAATAAATACATTTGGAGAAAGAGAGAGCTAGGTCATATGCACAATAATGAGAATTTCTCACATTCATTTGAAGTCTGAAACCTCCAAAGCACTATGCTAAACAAATACATATCTAATAAATTATACTACTGTACTTTACTTCAATAATCAACCAGAGCACTAAACCTTGTACTTACTGGAGAAAGTGCAATATCTGAGATGTAAATGTAAATCAACAATCATTACGATCATAATTTTGAGCAGAAATATATATATTTTTAATCAGTTTAACCATTATACAGAATGACAAAAATGTGACTAAGATTTTATTGACTAAAACTTGACAAGGTTGTCTAAATATGATGTACATTTGAATAAAAACCTTGTGGGTTGTTCAAATTCACTACCCTTTCGTGATGTTCATGGATGAAAACATCCACTAAAATAAACTGCTGTAAAAATTGATCAGATTAATATTTTCTTTCTATATATATATATATTTTTTTGCATAAATCAGTCCTCAATCCTGTTAAAAACTACCAAATGTAAAAAAAAAATCCAAGATGTTAACTCTTTAATTGCCAAGTTCATAAATGAAGTCACTGATTTGGGGGGAAAAACAAACAAAATGACCTATTTTCAATATAAAAAGTAATTGTGGCTGGATATATATATATATTTTTGAAAAACTTTTTTATCACAGTTTTGCGGATGTCAAAGATTAGTAACTACGTTGGGTTTGATGCATTGTTAGTTTTTGTGCAGCATTAGATTTAAATTTTTTCTCTCTCATTTGTTATTTGTGGCTGTTTTTGCCCCATTGACTTCCATTATAACAACATTTTTTGATTGCAAAGCCATGACACCATAAAATCAAGCATTCTTGATGGTTGGTGGTTTTCCTTGTTGGGCAGAGGTAAAATTTGTAATTTTTATGGTTGATTACTAGGTGGGACCATTAACCCTTTAGATAGGCCTGTGCAAAAAAAGCTTGCTTTCTGACTTGTAAATGGAGCTATATGGAGTATAACAGCATATTATATATATTGTGTGTGTGTGTGTGTGTGTGTGTGAGAGAGAGAGAGAGAGAGAGAGAGAGAGAGAGAGAGAGAGTGTGTGAGAGAGACCTTTGCGCACTTACTTTGATGTGTTTGAGAAAATTAAAATCAGAACTACATGGAGTAAACAAAAACAAAGTGTATTCATGCACCTGCTGCCTTTTAATTAATGGTGGGGACAAGTACAGACTAAACAAAAACAAGGTACATGGATTTAAACACTTGCATGCCATCCTGCTGGTCATTTGATTTTGAAAAGAGCAGCAAGCAACACGAGAAAGGGCTTGACTTGTACTGAAGTTTTAGAAATGATTATGCAGCTTGACCCCTCCAGTGAGCTACCGTTTATTTGAAGTTGGTGTTGCATTTTTGTTCATAATAAATTGTTCATAAATCTGATGCAAAGTAGATTTTTTTAAAAGAAAAATCAAAATTGAAGGATTTTAAGGTTTTAAACTGGCTTTACCATCAAGAAAAGCATTTCACACATAGGCCATCCATACTTCCCACCATCAAAAGGCAGCAGGTGCATAAATACACTTACTCTGTTTTTCTTTACTCCATGTAGTTCTGAGAGCTGAGGTGAACATTGTGATTTTTTCAGATACATCAAGGTAAGTGCACAAAGGCCTCTCTTTCCCTCTCTCTCTCTCTCTCTCTCTCTCTCTCTCTCACACACACACATACACATACACACACACATTTCTGGACCCTTGCGATAACATAACACGTCGTCCCTGGAGTCACGCCTCTTACAGGCTGAAGGAAGTGAGTTGTCTCCACATTGGTGGAAAACCACACTTTACCTTTTCTCCCAATCCACCCTGATACAGGACCCTCCTCGCCTTCAGTGGAAGCTGGAGAGGATGATGAGGGTGCCACAACAAAATCAGGGTCTGAGTGTGGTGTCAGAGGGAAAGACAATACATCCTGCAGCTCACTGGAGGGGTCAAGCTGCACAATCATTTCTAAAAATTCGGTACAAGTCAAGCCCTTTCTCGTGTTGCTTGCTGCTCTTCTAACCATCAAATGATCAGCAGGGTGGCATTCAAGTGTTTAAATCCATTTGTTTTTCTTGGGCTGTACTTTTCACCATCAAAAGGCAGCATGTGCATAAACACACTTCTTTTTTTATTGTTTACTCCATGTAGTTCTGAGAGCTGAGGTGCTTATTTTGATTTTTTCAGATACATCAAGGTAAGTGTGCAAAGGTCTCTCTCACACTCTCTCTTTCTCTCTCTCTCTCTCTCTCTCTCTGTCTCTCTCTATCTCTCTCTCTCACACACACACACACTATAATTTGCTGTTATACTCCATATAACTCCATATACAAGCCATAAACTAAGCTTTTTTTTTTTCTAAAAGGTTAATGGTCCCACCTAGTGATCAACTGTAAAAAATAACAAATTTTACCTCTTCCCAACAGGGAAAACCACCAGTAATCAAGAATCTCACACACACACTATACTTTGCTGTTATACTCCATATAACTCCATATACAAGCCAGAAACTAAGCTTTTTTTTTGCACAGGCCTATCTAAAGGGTTAATGGTCCCACCTAGTGATCAACCATAAAAATTACAAATTTTACCTCTTCCCAAAAGGGAGAGCAGGGTATAACTGCAGCCTGGAGATCTCCAAATAGGGGCGGGAACTCCAAAACGGGGTGGGAGCTCCAAAATGGGGCATGGCTTCTTCCCATTGAGAGACAGGTGCATGACACGCATGCAAAATTTTTCCCCCAATCCACTTCAGTGCAAACTCCGCACCACAACTGATTCTGAAGTTTTTATTGGTTGTGTCAGTTAAAGTGTTTCCTAAACAATGCAACAAAAAATGCTAACCCCTAAACCTACCCAACACCTTACCTTAACCAGTGAAACTGACTGAATGGCGGGATTGGCACTGAATAGTGTGATAAAGAAAGTTGCAGTTCAGGAGATAAACAGTTAATAAGATTACCCCCTCTTAGCCAGCGAATTTCATGCCCCGAGACGGCCCCGTTGCTTTGAATAAAACTATAGAGTAAAATCTTTCCCCTCTGCTGGGACGGCTCCTGAGTGATTCCCATTCACATCATGAAGCAGAGGTTAAAACTTGGGTCCAAGCACCATTGGCCACAAGATTTGGCCTCTGCTCTCCTGGAGAACATTTATTTATATAGTATATTTTATTTTTACATGAACTAGAAACAATGAATTTTTGAAGTTTTATTTTGAAATGTAAGTCAGTAAAAATTGGCTGAAGCCACAGCCAGTGGTGAAAGTCTTTGCGAAAGGAGACCCCGCCCCATTTTGGAAGTTCTGCCCAATTTTGGAGTTCACGCCCCCTTTTGGAGATCTCCGGTCTGCAGTTATACCCAATTGGAACAGGGAAAACCACAAACAATCAAGAATGCATAATTATATGGTGTCATTGCTTTGCAATCAAAAAATGTCATTATAATGGAAGTAAATGGGGCAAAAACAGCCACGAACAACAAATGAGGGAGAAAATGTTTTAATCTAATGCTGCACAAAAACTAACAATGCATCAAAGCCAATGTTGTTACTAATCTTTCACATGCCCAAGACTGTGATAAAAAGTAAAAAAATAAAATAAAAAATATCCAGCCACAATTATTTTTATATTGAAAATAGGTAATTATGTTGGCTTGGCAACAAGCCAACATACTGTTATGCTATTTAAACTTATTTTTATTTTTATTATTATTATTCTTCTGAGAAAAAAATTCTGAACGCTACTCCTCCTAGGGCTTTAAAGCCACAAGCCCCAAACTCGGCAGACACCTGCGGGATAGAGGGGTGGTGTGTGCTATATCTTTTCAGAGTGATCAGACTTAAAGTTTTTTTTAAATTAATTTTTAAATGTAAAAAAAAAAATAAAAAATTGCGCCCCTACAGTTGCAATGACATTTAGGGGCGGAGTCGGGTTTCGTTTCACTTTTAAACTGGTTAAAAATACTGCTGCTCAGCCCAGGCTGTCTACACGGAGCCGAGAACTAGCGAATTCATTCTTATTTAAGACCTTTTAAAAACGCGATTACACGCAATCCACACGTTAGAACACACCAAGAGCTAAATTCAGATGTTTCTGAACTGTTTAAAGTAATAACATTATATATTCGCGGCAGCCAACTGCTCGCGAGCTGGCGATGTATTTCTCTGAACACTTGAAGTCCACAGAGAATTTACAGCCTTTCGCATTAAAACACTGCAGCGAAACGGCACAAAACAATTAGAATAATATATTATATGGTTTTAAAGTAGTTTTGGCCACTGTCACGCTGGTCTTAGCTGGTTTCTAACTGAATCATCATGCTGAACGTCACAGTGAGCTCGCGATGTATTTCTCTGAACACTTGAAGTACACATTTACAGCCTTTCACATTAAAACACTGCAGCGAAACGGCACAAAACAATTAGAAGAATATATTACACATATGAAAATGAGTGTTTATATGTGCTTGTGAGATTTCTCTGTCAGGCTTAACGTCGCAGCAATTGCTCAGCGTTGCATAACATGGTAAAGCAGGGAGCTACACTGAGACCAAAAGGGTCGCATGCATCACTGATTATTTTTGTACCTACTTATGTGTTATGCTATGATTTAATATGACCATTTATTAAAACAGAAATGTGTATTTTAAGAATACGTTTTATAACGTGCTCCGAGCATTCAACACATCAAGTTGGCTTCAGCCCCGCGCTGCGGGAAACTGAACTGAGCAGCTGGTGAAGCGCGTGTGCACGAGAGAGAGCCGCGCGTCAACACTGAACAGAGCTGTCGTTCAGGACGTTCACTTCCTCCTGGACCTGAACGAACAAATTCAAATCGCAGTTTAAATAAACAGAAAAAAGAGCGAAAAGCAAAAGAGCTCAATTCAGCAGCGCGGTGTTGTTCAGGGAGCAAGCAGAGACGCGTCTCAAAGTCTTCTTGCTTTTGTACCGACAACAAATACATACAAAATATGTCGAAATACCCGTGTTGGAAAGTGTGTTCGAATAAGTATGTGGTTATGTCTTAAGTGAAAGTAAAGATTTGCAAAAAAAAAAATCGGATGTGTATCATCATAATGGATGCGTTTGTCTCTTAAAGGGACCGCGCCTAATTTACTAGCTCTGCTGTCAGAGTCTTTAATGTATGAAAATGAAAGTAAATCACTCACTGCTCTTGACTGAATTACCTTGTAGTACAAGAATTTATCCAAAGTCAATCCAAAAATCAGATAGAATTGTTTTACTAGTGGGTGCAGGCCACTAGTTCATTTATGTAAGTGAGTATGGCAAAATAGTGATCTGTGAAATATTATACCCACTAATTCTTCATACAGTAGGCTACCAGTGAAATTGATTTAAAAAAATAATAATTAAGGACCTGCCCATGTTTTGCTTAAGTGTTTCTTTCTTTAATTGTTAATGCAACCTTTTCACACCACAGACTGAACCAAATTAAGCATTTCTTGCTTGGTAACTGTTCAACAAAGTATTGATAGTTGTGTAAATATTGTCATACTGACAGTCTGAAGTTTTGGTTGATTCCATTACATATCTTTTTATCAAAGTTATCCGAAATTATCAAGATGAATTTGTTCTGAGTTATTGTCATATATTATTACCAGTTTCTAAACTACAGCAAATAAACTGTGATTATGTGAGAAACGTTGAAGGTGTCTGAATACATTTTGGTTTGATTGTGTATTTTATCTTACAGTGAAGACTATGCAGTGCTATTTTACATTAACAAAAACAAACTTAAAAAAATGTAAACATTATGTAAATAGCACAAATAAATAAATAGAATGAACATACAGTACAAATTAAACAATTTTAAACAGTGTGTAACTGCATCATCTATACAAACCATTGTGCTTGGACCCCTTATGATCTCCTTGATTTAAAATGCATTGTTTCAGTAATCTTGTGTGTCGTTGCCCACAACGCGACGGTGGCAGGACTGTGAAATACATACACAAGAAAAATAGGCATGACTTATTTCACATCCAGCTAGACAACCCTGTCATAGCTGTTATCATAGCCCAGGCTTTTTATTAAAAAAAGAAAACAGCAAGGGAGCATGGAAAAAGACTGTTGCAGGTGTATTTTTTCATGGCATTTCTATGTGTATTAATTTTGCAGCGGGGCAACTCAATGTTGGGCACACAAGTACTTTGGCTCTTTTGCTCCATGGCCAAGATGGCCAAGCCAACATCAAAGTTAGTTCACTAACTTTTAATTCTAGTTTTGTTTGTTTTTTGAAAACTTTCAAAGCATTTTCCCAAAATATGTCTCAAAATAAGATTTGTCACCAAAAATAATTCCATTTGCTGAAACACAGAGAAAGTTTTGGCCAAAATAAGACTCAACTTTACCCCCTAGTGTATGAAAACGTCCCCAACAACGCATAAGGGTTAATATTGTACAGTTAATTAATAATAATCTTATTGCTAAAATGTTATTTATTGCTCTTAATGCTAAAATAAAGATAAAAACTAACAAGGACATTTTAACACAGGAATAAGACTAAGACTAAAATTAAAATAGCAAACAACTAAATTAACAATAGTTAAAATAAAAGGTAAAAATGTTAAACTAAAAGTTAATTCAAAACATTAATAAAACTATAACAGTATATAAAAAAATACACTAAATAACAACATTTCAAACTCCACTGCCTTTTAACATCACCTGTGGCTATCATATTAGAATATATTACTATAATATATTGTGGTAATTAATGCACTGGTTGCTCAATTGCACATAATTAAAAATGAGTAGGGACCGAAGCTTTCAAATGATGCAGAAACACCACTAAAGTGGCACAGAAAAAGTAGTCCACATGGTTTATGCCTTCTGAATATTAAAAAGACAAGATTTTCAAACATCTTAATATCCAAACTTGACATTTTATGGTTTCTCTCTCTCTCTCTTTCTCTCTCTCTCTCTCTCTCACACACACACACACACACACACACAAATCTTCTGAAATGTCATTCTTGGATAATCTATTAATTTAAATGTAAATACCAGCTCTACGTAGTTCCCTTTTAAAATATAAGGCATTAACATTCATTATTAATTATGAAAATCTGAGAAATAACAGGAGTTGTTTTTCCTGCAACAGATTCTCTTGAAACCGAAACATTTGAGAATAAAGAGCAAAAAAGAAATAAATAAAATGAAACTACTGAAGTGTTGCACTTTCATTGCAGTGTTTTGTACTAGAGGCAACAAAGGCTCAGAGATATAGTGTGAGGAACAGCATTAGAAACATGAAGAAAGGATGAGGGAGAGATTGCTTGTAGCATACTGCTGGAGGGACAAAGCCAGTCTAGACTGAATACTAAGCAAAACAGACAGCAGCAGATGCTAGCAGCAGTCAGGGGAAATGCCTCCCACACCACACCAGAGAAAAGAGCAGACAGTCACACGCAGGCCAAAGGAATCCCCCTGGAGCACAACATCCCTATTACAAAGAGCACCTTTCACTTTATAGAACTTTATAGACCCTTTAAAAGACAGACTAGCAGAAGGAAGGAGTTTTATGAAGTGGCCCACTGACTTCAAAAAACTGGAGGTGCTGCCAAAAATGAGCATTTGGATTTGTTTATGTGAATCTGTCACATCCATTCCTGAGGACGGTTCTTACCTTGGCTTTGTTGATAGTGCAGTGCAGAGCATTGTTCTCCTGATCATACAGAAGGCTGAAGTCCAGAGTGCCGAGCGTAGCTGCGAGGAAACAAACATAAAAACATCAACAAAACAGTTCATCTCCAGGGCAGACCACAGCATATGCAACAGCAATTAGCAAGCTGTTTCAGCCATTTCGCTCCTCCAGAGACCATCGGATGTCAATTGTACACAAGAAAGGCAAAGAGCTTTCTCAGTGTGACAGGTTCTAATTTGAATTTGATTGGCCTGCTGCTTTCAGGGTTGCACACATTTTTTACAAGGTACTGGGCTGCAATGAGCACTTCTGATCTGTTGCATCATATTCCACATTCTCTGTGTTGTTTCGTTTTGTTTGTAATTGAAATATTTATCAATATTATAGTTTGCCCCCCAAAAAATCATAATAATAATAATAATAATAACCTTACAGACCCTAAACATTTGAAAGATAATTATGCAATTGCAGTTATTTGAGGAATTATTGTCTTTACATGAGTTGTGCATTGGCACTAATTAATCTAATATTTTGAGGTAAATGTTTGGCTGTCAGTCACCACACATATTGTGTGTGGATGCGTGGATATTCATTGCACTTAGGAATCACAGATTCTGCACCTTGGAAATATGAACCAAATAAGATTTTCACCAGAAAATGCCATCTGAACAAGTAACATGTCCATCATTTTTGTTCTGACCAATTGAGAAAAAAAAGCATTGCAATACATCATGCTACCAACGGTGATTAAATCTAATGATCAGTTTGTTCAAATCACATCAAACCATTCAAATGATTATTATTGGTATACTTCTCAAGATTAATGTTAATGTTAACAGCAGCATCATTGTGTGATTACCTGTAGACTACTGGTGACTATGGGTGAATCTCCAGATGACTGTCGTATTGACCTTTCTGTATTACAATACGCCATCAAAATGATAAATGTTATTATTTCAGCTGCTGTTAGAAAATGCTATTAATGATCGGCCACCTGCAGCATGCTGACATGCGATATAGCCTACTGGGGACTCCTTCATGTTTACAGATGTGACGTAAAGACACAAAGACAAATGGCATCATGCTTGTATTTCCCATAAAAACCTACCAGTACCACTCAAATTAGAAAAAAATATTACAAGCTTACTGTTGTTGATCGGGCAAAGGTAAGGAGATAGATTTAAACACTGGCATTTATTTATTTTGGATCATTTTTAACCAAAAAAAAAACCAAACAAATGAAAAATAGTTACGGACTACAGATTTAAGGATGTCTGTGAAATTGGTTTGGTTGCACAGAAATTCTGATCTGGAAACTTTTCCCACTCATTTCAGGACAGAACAACTGTTCTTATTGCTAATTGTTTGAATTAACTTCCACTATACTGTTCAGCAGTCTATGGTAGGCATGCTGTGATAGACGTGTTGGTGGAGATACGGGTGTTAAGCCGCAACACTGGTATGACTGGTACAGCTTGCCCACTGCAACACCGTCAGTTTGATTTTTGTAGTAATAAAAATAATTTAGCTCAGTTAGAGAACAGACACTACAAATAAAAAATAAACACGGCTGCTCAATACAGTGTGCATCATTAGGTTTCATTCATGTGAGGAGAGTGAGTCGAGCTGACTGCAGAGTGAGGTGAGACAGGAAAGATGAGAGAAGAAGATTTAGTCTCGAAACTAAATGCAAAAGCGCATGTTTGGCATATACATACAGTGGGGCTCGAAAGTTTGGGCACCCCTTGCAGAATCTGTGAAAATGTTAATAATTGTAAAAAAAAAAATAAGAGAGATCATACTAAATGCATGTTATTTTTTATTTAGTACTGTCCTGAGTAAGATTTTGTACATAAAAGATGTTTACATTAAGTCCTCAAGACAAAATAAAAAAGCTCAAAATATTAAAATAACCCCATTCAAAAGTTTGGGAACCCTTGGTTCTTAGTACTGTGTGTGGTCACCTGGATGATCCACGACTGTCTTTCTGTTTTGTGATGGTTGTGCATGAGTCCCTTGTTTGTTCTGAAAAGTTAAACTGGAGGCCCTGCAGATTCTTTTCACACTGAGGACAATTGAGTCAGTCAAACACAACTATTAAAAAAGCTTCAAACATTCACTGATGCTCCAGAAGCAAACAAGATGCATTAAGAGCTGGGGGGTGAGAACTTTTGGAATTTGAAGATCAAGGTAAATTTAATTGTACTTAATTTGTGTTCCGGGAAACATACAAGTATCTTCTGTTGCTTACGTTGCAGTCGTGGATCATCCAGGTAACCACACACAGTATTAAGAACCAAGGGTTCCCAAACTTTTGAATGGGGTTATTTTAATAGTTTCAGCTATTTTTTTGGTCTTTTGGATTAAATGTAAACATCTTTTATGTACAATATCTTACTCAGGACAGTACTAAATAAAAAATAACATGCATTTAGTATGATCTCTCTTATTTTTTGAAAATTATTCACATTTTAAGGAGTGCCCAGGTGGCCATGATGTAGGGCTGCATTTGTTAGACCTTAAAGGGATAAATGTCTTTCTTCTGCTAAACACAGATAATGATATTTTGAAGAATGTTGGTAACCAAACAGTTTCTGCTAGCCAATAACTTCTCCAGTGACTACAAGCAACTGTTTGGTTACATACATTCTCCAAAATATCTTCTTTTATGTTCAATAGAAACTCATACAGGATTAGAGCAACTTGATGGTGAGTAAATGACAGAATTTTTTTTTTTTTTTTTTTTTTGGTGAACTATCCCTTTAATACCATATGTCATCCTCCCATTTGTGTGTGTGTGTGTATTCTTATATGATGAGAGGAATCAGTGGGATTAAACCAGGCCTGTGTTTAATTACAAAAACTGGTCCCAGCAATGTGTGACTTCAATCTCTAATGCAGAGAGCATTGTCATCAGTCGTTTTAAAAATGCTAAATATGGTTTTGGTCATAGATAGTTTAATAAAGACAAATTAATTCTACAAGTTAAGTGAATTAAATTAACTTAAATTTACCAAAAATCAACTAGGTAATAGGAAACCTAAATTTGACCTCATACTTGTGTATTAACATTGTTTTATTTCTTCTCAAAAAGGTTTTTCTTTTTTTGTGTGTGTTTTTACTTTTTTATGGATTTCAGTTTAATTAGTTTAATTACATTTTATAATCAAAAGGGCATCTAATTCAATAACGATTTACAAATGTTATAAAATATTTTATCCCCCAAGAAATTCTGTGCTGTCTGTTTTAATTATTCTCAATTGTGTTTCATGATTTCATGAATGCATGCAATGAATGCATTATCAAAAGTAATCAATTGAACTAATACAAATGTTACATGTTAAAATGTTTTCATCTTTTAAAATGTGATGAACTGAAATTAGAACAATTCTTTTCATTTTTGGTACTGCACAACAAATTGTATATTGTTTAAATTAAAACATGGATAAAAATTGTGATATTCCTTAAAGTTTTAATAAACTATATTATTCTTATTATTATTACTTAGTTAAATATATTCTACTGTATAATAGCAATGCATTTTTGATTAAATATGCAATGAACATCAAAAAGCCCAGTGACCATCAAATTGCAGTAATCAGTAAATCAATGAACAGAGAAGCATAGTTTGCATGATTTATGCTGCTGTGCACGTGGGGAACCGTAGTCCTGCCGCAGTCATCACTTTCATCTTGCAAGGGAAACTTAAGGGAAACTTAAGGGCTAGTTCATCATAAAATTTAAATTCTGTTATCAATTCCTCGCTCTCATGTCATTCCAAACCCAAAAGACTTTTGCTCATCTTTGAAACACAGCTGAAGCTATTTTCAGTGAAACTTGATTTCTGTCCCTCCATTGAAAGTCAGTGCAACCGACTGGTTTCAAGATTCAAAAAGATCATAGACACATCATACAAGTAATCCATATAAATAGAGCAGATTAATCCGCTTAAGTATTCTGAAGAAACGTGATTGATTTATGATGAACATTTAATTTTATGCTTTTATTCACATATAAACATTGGTCAACATATGGTAAACATAAGCTATAACCACATAAGTACAAACCTCATTGGTTCTTGAGCATCCAGCAAGCAAGCTTGAACTTCTATTTACCAAATTTGATGTGTGTTGAACAATGTTTAGCCTATATCTAATGGAATTGAGAAACTTAGATAAAACTGGGTGTAATGGTCAAAACTGGAAAACCTTAAAGGAGGATGAAATGTATTTTGTAATAAAAAAAAGAACCTTAAAATACATAATCTTTTCATATTTACTGTTTCTATGGTTGCATCAGTGCTATCACAGGGATTGACTGCAGTTACCTGTGCATTCAGACGTTATTTGAGTCCTGTCTGCTTGTGTATGTACAAAACAATCTGAATCACAGCTGCTGGTAAATACTGCCTGTGTGAATGGAGCCATAGAAATACACAGAGAGAAAAAAAGAATGCACAGAGAATGTAAAATAGGAGGGTAGCAGGATTATCCATCTATTATAATTAACTTCAGGAAATGCTGCTATATGTTCATGTCAGCTAAAGAACAGCATTACACAACCTCACTCAACCTGTAATCATACACACACACACACACACACACACCCCTCACTTAGTTTCCTACTCTGGACCACTTTACACTTCAACAGCGTCCACCTGAAGTGCATTTCCCACCGACAGATTATGACTGAGAGGGAAGGCCAACCTGCAAAAAATACCTTGACATTCTCAGCATTTCTTATCCACATGAACCGAAATGGCTTCTTATCGAGGATGATTTCTCTCAAGGATGAAATGCAACCTTGCAAATGAGATGTCTAACATTGCGATTGCTTTGATCAGAACAAACGTGTTCTAAATTTTTGTCCACATAACAGAAAATGGAAGTAATGAGCTTGCCAGTGAACAGTTGTCTGGGATTATGTTTTCCTGTGGTTAGGTGCCAGTTTCCCAGCTTTTCAGGACAGACGGCATTCTGGCCTCTGCCAGTACAGCGGAAGGAAACCAACAGTGCTGGAATTAGCGAAAAACAAAATTGTATCCACTCTATCCTTGCTGGGTTTGTTATTTTGGGCTGCACACATGACCGTAGTCTGGGCTTCTCTTTATTACTGCATCTTAAACTCTGAATTGGATGACAGGTGGTAATTAAGGGGAGGTATTCTTGAGGAGACATATTTAGACTTAAAAGAGGCACTGTAATTAAATACTCTATTAATTTGTGAAAACTCAAGATTCACAAACCTTTCTTTTTTCCTTCTGCCAGATAATAAAATGCCCTTACACTGAATGAATAGTTATATCTATTGATCAGAATGCGTGTTTACACTTGGTCAAATCATGCACTTATACTAATCAGATAACTGTCTTACCAAGTGCAAATACCCTCCAAGATATAGTCAAGTTTTCTCCAATTAAAGATCAGATTAGTACTAGGAACAAAGGACAATAAGACTTTATTTTATTTCACAAATTAAATATAAAGTTTTTTTTTTCTCTTTCATTTCAGTTTTAGTATTTGTTACATACTTTTGTCAGTTTTGTTATTAGTTTTGTTTTTTATCTTTATTATCATTTTAGTTTTAGTTTATATGATTTCAGTACATAAACTCATTTCCAATAGCATTTCTAATTTTCACTTAAGATTTTAATCTAATACTTATTTCTATATTTCTTTATATTTCTATTACCAGTTTTTAAAATTTGTTTTATCTAACAATAACATGTCATTTAAAAAATTTTTTTTTTAATGGTGTCAATGTTGTTTTGAATCACTTATCTATGACCAAACTATAATTGTTGTTAACACTTTAGAATAGGGAACAATTATTCACTATTAACGACTTTTCCCCTCAATAAATTCCCAATTTGCTGCTTATTAATAGTGAGTAAGGTAGTTGTTATGTTTAGGTATTGGATCGGATTAGGGATGTAGAATAAGACATTAATATGTGCTTAATTACTACTAATAAATGGCTACTATTCTAGTAATATGCATGCTAATAAGCAACTACTTAAGAGACCCTAAAATAAAGTGTTACCAAAATTTTAAGTTAAAATCCTTCACAAATACATATTATGAAACCATTGACACATATACAGTACATTAATTGTAAGAAAATAACATTGATCTAAATGCAAATAATAACTTTTTTTAACATTTTAGGGCAATCATGCACATTTGCATAGACTCCTCCTACTCTGCACTTTGAGTTTGATGACCGAAGAAAAAGGGACAGGTTTGCCACAATATTTTGATAATGTCCCATACATACATACATTTGAGAGGCCAATAATTCACAAGCAAGCAATCACGGATGGCACACATGGGCTGCAACTATGGAGTGTTCAACTGAAAATGTTGTTGCTCTGCATTTTCCACGAAGCAAGCACCCAGAACACCAGCGACTGCAGATCAACACTGTTTGCATTGTGGTGTCAACTTTTGCATTAGGGGAAAAATCTAGTTGATTATTATCATGCTGTGCAAGCTATTTTTTATCTTCCTGTTTGTGAAACAGACAGTTTTGAAACTCCTGTCTTATGAACTGATATACATTCTTGTCTATGTGTAATAGGATTGTGGTTAACTTTAAGGCTTATGTGGAGATTGCTAAGTGTGATATTTGTGACACACGTCATTCCATTGATGGTCTTTTGCTTGCTTCAAGGATCTCATTTGTCCCCTCATCTTCTGCAAAACCCCCACACATAGAACTCCCATTGCCACTCATTTATGACCAGAGACCCAGTCACCGCTCATTACATTCACCTCAATTATGGTCAGAGGAAATATAGGGTCTGACAGGACGTTTGCTGGTATTTGTAATCTCATGAACAACGGTCCACATGGGCAGACAGCGTGTTTTATCATAAAACAAACTAGAAAGATAACAGAGTTCAAGGCTCAGGGCAGTGTTTGGATTTAAAAGGAAGTCAACTGGCAAGGAAGATAAAATAAGCCAACGTGAAAGGGATGTGGACCACATACAGGTCCTGGAGTTCAGATTGCAAATATATTTCTGCACTCTTTGTTCTGTACACATTTATGGCTAAATATGAGAGAAACATTCATATGATAGTGGTTCATTACTACAGATGGGAAGTGTGTGGCTCCCGCTTTCTATTATGAGATTTCTTCTTAATGGAAAATGTGTGACAGTTTTATTTTATTTAGACACGTTCAATTTCGTAAAACCACTTGTGACCTTCAGTGCAAATGACAAGCCAAACAATACAAAACGCATCCAGACAGAACAAAAGATCTATCATAATCCTGGGTTTGAAATGAATTTCTGCAGTATTCTCATTATTGCTGATGTTTTCTAGGGTATTCTTTTAAGCCTCCAAAATCTCCCTTGTCCTCACAAATTGATTCATTTTAATTTTACACAATTCAGAGAGGAGATTCCTGTTGTTGAGGCTTAAAAATATGTAACTGCTGACAATCAGAGTTGTTCTTCAAAGACTTCTTTAAATGGAATTGTCTACCCAAATAACAGCATAGGAAATTACACACATAATAACAGTAAACTTCATTTAACAAGATATGAGTGGTGATTGATGCAAATCCTACCACCATTATGCTAAGGTGAACTGGGTGGTTGCTATATGGTTGCTAGTGTGTTCTGGATGGATGCTTACTGGCTCATGTCAACAGAGCGCACCCTCTAGATATGGCTTAGGTCTCTTCTTCACATTTATATAGGGCTTTTTGCTGCTAGGTGATAAGAAGTTCACATAAGCAGCACACATTTCCTCAATAAACGGTCCAATTTAAAGCCTCATTTGTTCAGAATGCAAACGGTGCTGGACAATTTATGCACTAGTGTTTTTAGTGTCATTTTGTTAATGAAAACTATGATGAAAAATGTTGGTTGACCAACTTTTTTCCCCATGACTAAAACGAGACGATGATGAGTTAACAATAAACTCTATAAACCTTATACCAACATACAATATCATTGATGATAAAAGATAAGACTAAAATGTATATAAAAAAAAATAAAATCAAAACTATAACAAAATCTTTTTTTTTATTTTGTATTTTCGTTATCATCATCAAAAAAAAAGAAGACAAAATATTGTTGCTGAGTGCTGAACATGCCTCTCCTAGACAAGCTTTCATGTGTACGGTTGCCAGATAATAAGAGTTTAAATCCCCATATCAGAGCTTCTCTGTTAAAAGGATACATTTTTGCCAGGTATTGTAATATATGTATAAATACATTTCTCAAATGACAGCAGTCATTGTGGAAGCAACTGTAAGGAAACAATCATTTTATACAGCATGACAAAAATTTTATACTAAACTTGAATTGTCAGACATTTAGTCAACTAAAACTCAACTAAACAAAAATAAGGACAAGGTTGACTAAATATAATAACTAAAAAGTACTTTTGACACAGGACTAAGACTAATTTAGAAGACTAAAGCCAAATTAAAAATTAACACTATTATGGACCTTAAGCTTGATGCTTAGGGTTACAGTTTAGCAATAATGATAGCGATTTTGACTTATCTAGTATCACACCTAAAATAAAGTGTGATCAAAATATCAAATGTTCGAACATTGAATCTAAAAATCCAGAATGAACAGAAAAAAAAAGAAAAAAATGAAACATGTTTACTTTGGCCACTTCAATGGAAACATCATTAGATTTTCAAATGTTTGAATTCAATTCAATTCAGGAATGGAGATAAAACAGAAAAAGTCAATTATTTTTAAATATACAAAACAAGTCTTGCATTTAAAAAAAACATATGATGGAGATACAAAGAGCAGATAAATTAAAATTTATATCAGGGATATTCAATTAGTTTCATTTGAGGGTTCGATTACCGAATTGAACATTTGAAGGGGGCCAAGGGGGTTGGGCCGTCCCAGTCTCTTTATGGGGGATCTATAAAATACAAAAGTAAAATTAAATGCATGTTCAGCAGTAAAATGAATTAATATTACCAACAGCAACGTCTATGAAAGGTTAACATTATGTTGTCTGTCCCAAAAAAAAAAATCATTCACACATTTTCTGTAATTAATCGTGACTTACTGATTATTAAAATATTGTCATAATTTCACATTGAACCTCCAAATAAATGCAGAAACAAAAAAGATGGTATATTTTAAATATGTTTAATGATATCACTGTCACAGCCACACCTTCTACACTCCCGGAATCGGACACTTACGCCACACCCACTCGTCCCCAATCACCCGAATTCTGAACACCTGTGCATCATCACCAGAACCACATATAAAGCCATCAGTCACCATCACTCATCGTCTGGTCTTGCACCGATCTCCTCACTTGCCTGAAAGCCATTAGTAAACCTACTCGAGCTCTTGAACCCTCATCATCCTCGTCAGTCTTCCTGTCCCCATCGTCTTCATCTGAGCACCATCTGGATCACCGTTCACCATAAGGGAAGTTGTATTGTCACCGTTCTGTCTACGTGTCAAGATTCACCTGTGTCTGAAACCTCTGATTCACATTAAACTACTTTATCACTGAATCCTCTGTGTCCTCGTCTGTGTCTGACAGAAGACCAGACCGCATGCAGAGCTCTTCGGACACGGGCGAGGACCGCACCGCGGATCCCTTCACGCAACTGGTTCACGCTGTACAGTCCTCACTGATGCAACAAACTCCCCCTTCTTCACCGTCTGTCAACAACTCAAACACCGCTACAACTCCGGTCACTTCTTCAGTTGCCCCTGCGAGTCCCATGGCCAAACCAGCGACATACAGCGGCACGGCGGAGGATTGCAGCGGGTTCCTGCTACAGTGTTCCCTCTATATGGAATCCAACTCTCATTTATTCACCTCCGAACGCAGTCGAGTAGCCTTCATCATCAACCTACTCTCAGGTAAGGCCCTCCAATGGGCTGAATCTCTCTGGGACTCAAACTCACCTGCCCTTGGATCCGTCACTAACTTCTGTTTCAGTTAAAAACCGTCTTTGGCCATCAAACTTCTGCATTGTCTGTCCATGACCAATTATTTACCATTCACCAACAGAGAGATGAATCTGTGAGTGATTATGCCATACGCTTCCGTACTCTCGCTTACATAAGCGGCTGGAATGAAACTGCCTTAATTACAGCATATCGCCACGGATTGAATGACAAGATACAAAGTTTGATAGTTGTGTACGAAGACTCACTAGGACTAGAGAATCTCATTCAGAAATCCATTCGAGTTGCCCAGAGACTCACTGCCTGTCATCCGCTTACTCCCGCTGTACTTCCTCCGCCCGCTATACCATCTGTCGCTCCTCCAGCACCTGAACCCATGCAAGTGGACTCTCACCATCTGTCTGCATCGGAACGTCAGCGGAGGATCAACACCGGGCTATGTCTCTATTGTGGGGGAGATGGACACCTCTTACCATCCTGTCCAGTTCGACCTCCACGCCCAGCGGTGAGTACCATCCATATACCTCCTCAAACTGCTCATCTAACTAAGACCTGGGTTACTCTAAGACACCTGTGCTCTTCTGTTTCAGTACAAGCCCTCATCGACTCCGGTTCGGCGGGGAACTTCATCAACCGGCAAACCTTAACTCGTCTCAACGCCAAACATCATCGAAGCCCTGTCGAACTCAAAGTAACCACCATACAGGGAAAGCCGCTGGGCAAGGGTCGTGTCCACTATTTCTCCCCCACAATCATCCTCCGCGTGGGACTCCTGCACGAAGAGGACATCACGTTCATGGTGCTGGAGGAATCCACCGCAGACATCATCCTGGGACGCCCCTGGCTTAACCTCCACCAACCTCACATCCATTGGCCCACTGGCGAGATCCTGAAATGGGGAGTGTCCTGTCATCATACCTGCATCACTCCTCCAGCTAAAATCCCCAAGGTCAGTCCTCCCTTAAGGAAGTCTTCCCTACCGGTCCAGTCCACATCAGTGGAGAGCCCCGACACGAAGATGGATCATATCATCCCTCCTGAATATCGGGTGTTCCAGGATGTGTTCAGTAAGCGGTTGGCAACGAAGCTACCACCTCATAGGCCATGGGACTGCGCCATTGACCTCCTGCCTGGAGCGACCCTTCCTAAAGGACGAATCTATCCCCTGTCCATCCCGGAGCAGAAGGCCATGGAGGAGTATATACAGGAAGCCCTCGCTCAGGAGTTCATCCGACCATCTACTTCCCCTGCCGCTTCGAGCTTCTTCTTCGTGGCCAAGAAGGACGGAGGCTTGAGGCCGTGCATCGATTATCGCCACCTCAATTCACAAACCGTTAAATTCAGTTATCCTCTTCCCCTGGTCCCAGCGGCGTTGGAACAACTACGCGGAGCCAGGATCTTCACAAAACTGGACTTGAGGAGCGCCTACAACCTAATCCGCATCCGGAAGGGGGACGAATGGAAGACCGCTTTCATCACTCCTTCCGGGCACTATGAATACCGGGTCATGCCGTATGGGTTATCCAACAGTCCATCCGTCTTCCAAAACTACATGAATGAAGTCTTCAGAGATTACCTTAACAAGTTCGTAATTGTCTACATCGACGACATCCTCATCTACTCCACATCCAAGCAAGAACATATCCATCATGTCATCCTCGTACTCCGAAAACTCCGGGAACACCACCTTTACCTCAAATCCGAAAAATGTGAGTTCCATACGCCCTCAGTCCAGTTCCTAGGTTACATCATTGACCCATGTGGCGTGAAGATGGACCAGGGGAAGGTGGACGCCATCACACACTGGCCTCAACCCGGCTCCATAAAAGAACTTCAACGCTTCCTGGGCTTTGCCAACTTTTATCGAAGATTCATCAAGGACTACAGTTTACTCAGCTCCCCTCTAACTTCTCTCCTCCGGAACCGGCCCAAGTCTCTGTCCTGGAACCCCGAGGCCACTGAAGCTTTCCACCTGCTCAAACAAGCCTTCAAGACCGCTCCAATCCTCATCCACCCTGATCCCAGCCACCAGTTCATCATGGAAGTGGACGCCTCATCCACCGGGGTCGGAGCAGTCCTATCCCAGCGGCAGGGGAATCCACCACGACTCCATCCATGTGCCTTCTTCTCGAAGAAGCTATCCCCGGCGGAGCAGAATTATGACATCGGTAACCGTGAACTACTGGCCATTAAGCTGGCTCTGGAAGAATGGCGTCACTGGCTGGAGGGAGCCCAGTTCCCTTTCGAGGTGGTAACTGACCACCGGAACCTGGAATACCTCCGTGAAGCCAAAAGACTGAATCATCGCCAAGCTAGATGGGCCTTGTTCTTCACGAGATTCAACTTCAAGGTCACCTATCGCCCTGGCTCCCAGAACAATAGAGCCGACGCCCTCTCCCGTCTTCATCAAGCAGATCCCGAACCCGAATCTCCAGAACCAATCCTCCCTCCAGCCATGATAGTTAGTCCTATCCAGTGGAATATTGATCATCTGATTGAACAAGAAAACCTTCAACACCCTGCTCCGCCGGGAGGTCCAGAAGGGAAACTCTTCGTCCCCCCTCAACATCGGATTACCCTCCTGGACTTAGCTCACACCTCTCCGGGCTCTGGACACCCAGGCAGGAGGCGGACCCTCTCGCTCCTACAACAGCGTTACTGGTGGCCATCGATGGCTCTGGATACGGTCCGCTACCTCAAAGGATGCTCCGTCTGCGCCATAGCAGACACCCCTAGAAGACTCCCGGAAGGTAAACTGGTGCCTCTGCCCATTCCTGAACGTCCATGGACCCATATCGGCATTGATTTCATGACTGACCTCCCTCTCTCTCAAGGCTACACCTGTGTACTGGTAGTGGTCGACAGGTTTTCAAAATCATGTAAACTCATCCCTCTCAAAGGACTCCCCACTGCGTTCGAAGCGGCAGAGGCACTATTCCACAACGTCTTCCGTCACTTTGGCATCCCAGAAGATATCGTCTCCGACAGAGGCCCCCAATTCATCTCCAGAGTCTGGTCAGCTTTCTTCCGTCTTCTAGGGGTGTCCGTCAGTCTCTCCTCGGGTTACCATCCTCAGACCAACGGCCAGACGGAGCGTAAGATTCAGGAGCTGGGGAGGTTCCTGAGGATTTACTGCCACCGTAACCAGGACTGTTGGAGCCAGTACCTACCCTGGGCCGAATACGCTCAGAACTCCCTCCAGCAATCTACCACCGGGCTCACCCCCTTCCAATGTGTCCTTGGATACCAACCTCCGCTCTTCCCATGGTCAGGTGAGCCCTCGCAGGTCCCAGCGGTAGATCACTGGTTCCGACAGAGCGAGAGGGTCTGGGACTCGGCTCACGTGCATCTCCAGCGGGTTAATCGTAACGACATCCTGGACCCCAGCCTCCTCACTGACTTTCATCAAGACCATCCAGACCGCCCCGCTCCTCGTGGCCGAGGTAGACCCCGTCGTCGCACAAGATCCCAGCCGTCAGGAGCCGCCCGTGGAGGAGGGGGTACTGTCACAGCCACACCTTCTACACTCCCGGAATCGGACACTTACGCCACACCCACTCGTCCCCAATCACCCGAATTCTGAACACCTGTGCATCATCACCAGAACCACATATAAAGCCATCAGTCACCATCACTCATCGTCTGGTCTTGCACCGATCTCCTCACTTGCCTGAAAGCCATTAGTAAACCTACCCGAGCTCTTGAACCCTCATCATCCTCGTCAGTCTTCCTGTCCCCATCGTCTTCATCTGAGCACCATCTGGATCACCGTTCACCATAAGGGAAGTTGTATTGTCACCGTTCTGTCTACGTGTCAAGATTCACCTGTGTCTGAAACCTCTGATTCACATTAAACTACTTTATCACTGAATCCTCTGTGTCCTCGTCTGTGTCTGACAATCTCTTTGCCAAGTCTCTTTATTAATAACACATTTCTGATAATACTGCTGATGATGCCTCTATTGAACACATCTTCCTCTAAATTTTAGACATTAATTATAGCCATTCAGCATTTCAGTATAATTGAAGTGTTATTTTTCTATTTAATTGAATTGAAGTGTTATTTTTCTAGGCTTGAAATTTCTTTTTCTTTTCCATGATTTCCATCAATGACAGAATTCAGCAAGTTTCACTTTAAAAGCAGCGCTATCGCTTTAACGTGCAGACTTTCAAACTATCACCTTCGTCCAGTCTGTGCTATTTCCAGGGGTTAAAGCGAAAAAAAATCCTGAGCCTGAACTTTTTTTTGGGTGGGGGGTGTTTGGAGAGAAACTCCAAAGACAGACTTCATTCAAATATTGACGATAATAACACAAATACAGTAACAAGAGCTTAAAGTGCTTAAAAAATGGTAAATAGACTGAGATAGACATGAATCTCTTCAATAATTATGTTTGGCACCATTTATTTAAAAGTACTATGTCAAATAAAGTGTTATCTTCTAAACAATAACAAGTGCTTAAAGTGCTTAAATAATTAAGTGAACTGAACTGAACTGAACTGCTAAACTGAAGATTAGAAGTGAAATCCAGGCTATTATCACTTTTTTTTCTGGGATAACTCGCATGTTGATTTGAAACCATCAGGCTAATTAACGCTTTTTTTTTTTTTTTTTTGTCTTCTGCCAGTTTTATACACAGGGTGACCAGTGGCTGCGAAATTCTGAATGACAAATCATGTTCTGGTATATATGTGCACAAATATATTTTTTAATCGCAGACATGGTCAGTCATAGACAACGGTGTGTCAGCTAATAGTTGCTGCCGGCTAGAGACTTGCACCCCCGCGGGACCCAGCGCCACCGATTGCGGCGCGGGACAATAATTGATGGGTGAATGCGGATGCGGGCGGCAAGATATTATTGTGTGCGGGTTGCGGGAAAATAAAATTATTTGCGGGACTCCCTCAAAGTGGAAATATCTAACAAAATAAAATAACTAGAAACAAATAGACCTTTATTTATAATAAGATAAAATAAAATAGACTTTGCGGAATGGGAGGATGCGGATGATACCATTGACAGCTACGTGTAATTCGATTCCAAAATAGCATATATTTAAGGGTCAAATTGGATGGATTAGAAGCACGCAGACCGGATGATGTCCTCCAGTGGTGGAAAAGACGAATTTCCAAGATTAAGCAAACACGCCATGTACTTTGCATTCCAGCTAGCGGAGGGCTTTCAGTATTTGCGGTCGCATACTGGAGCAGAGACGGATTAAACTGAAGCTCTCAACAGTCAACGACATGATATTCCTGCATGGGCACAAGTAGTCGTTTTTTTTTTTTGTAAATTCAGTTTATTTTTATTTATTTATTTAGCTAAATATTTAAAATTGGTCTATTTTGTTTTTGAGGAATAAGGATATTTTTGTTAAATGTTTGAAGGAATTGCGCAGGCCCCATAAGCTAGCCTACTTTTCCTTTGAACATGAAATAAATCCAGGTTTAATATTTTTATATAATTTATTAGGCTATATAGCCTAATTATTATAGGTATATATATTTTTTTACATTTCTTACTTTTTTACTGTATTTCTATGTTCTAATTGTTCTTTGTTCATGTTCATACTTTTAATTAAACGCAAATAAAACTAAACATTTGTTTATTTTCCGTTTCTTTTTTAATTTATATTCAACAGTGTATGCAATGTATTAAAAAAAAAGAAAAACTGCTATACGTTTACCCGCGGGATTTTGCGGCGGGAGCGGGAGAACGTCGTGGTAAGTTTGAGTGCACGGGCAGCGGCTCTATGACTGGAGTTTGGTGCTGCGTTCCTGCCAGGTTTTTGAGCTCGTCACTATTTCAAACCACGGCTAACGACTTTGTACCATTCCAGGCAAGTCACGCCAAACTTTTTGTGCGCAAGGAAATTTAGCTAGATTATAAATTTTATTGCAACGTTACAGTGTCCTAAAATGTAATTTTCAACATGTACCACTTGCATAAACACTGCATCCGTAGGGGCTGTCACTGTTGTTTCGCGTGCTGTGACGTCAAAACCCAGAGTACATCGATCTAGTACGAGTTCACGGATGGGAAGTCACGGATTTGACTGCCGTTCCAGTGCACTTTCCCGGGTTTAAGGTTGGAAAAACATGGGTTACGGGTTGCCTGGAACGCAACATAAATCATAGCGAGCAAGCACTTTCTTACCGCTGCCGGCATACAGAAGCTTCCTCGAACAAATAATGCAGAAACAAGCCCAGGGCTCTTTGTTTCTTGCACCAGCTGCCAAAAAGCGCCATTTATTTTTGAGTCCTTTATCTATTGCTAGAAGTCTAGGACAGCATCCCCAGGCTTCATAAACTTGCGCTCCATTTTTTTTTCTCCGACAACGCTAACGTGATATTGACGTATGGGCGTCAATCATACTGTGTTGCAAGGACACGCCCTTCTCTGCTTCTGATAGGCTTGCAACGTTAGTTAAAGCTGCGTTCCTCTCATATGATTGGTAGAAGAAATAAATTGGCTCGAAAATATTGAACTGCATGCGCAGGCTCTCAAATATTATTATTTTTTTCCTCACGGCCACACGCCGGAGATCCGGCACGGTGCCGGAATACTTTAAGCCCTGTATTTCTCAACAGACATTATGACAGAAAACACTGTCTTTATACTCGTTTAAACTAGATTTGATGATATCTCATAACTCCCTCACACAAGCACTTGTCATTGCTGCCGCCTATTGATGTTACGGTTTCTGGTATATTGTTGTTGTTGCGTCGATTCCTTTTCTTTTTTCGGCTGGCCCGGGCCAGTGTTGCCACCTTGTGGTCAAAATAATTGGTGCAAACACAAAACAATGCATATGTGCAATCTGCACATACTCTTCTCAGGGGCCGGATGAAGATGATTGACAGCCAATTGAATAGCCCTGATCTGTATATTAGAGAGAGAGAGAGATTCATTTGTGGCTGGGCCCCGGTGTGATTGCAGTTAAGTCTGGGATCCATTAGTCTTGCTCTCTATCAACACCCTGAGAGACAAAGGTCTGCTCAAAGGCTCTAACGATTTTCTTACTGATGGCAAGGGCGGCAGAAGAGATGAACAGCAAATAACTGAATTAAACAGCATGGCTGAGACACTGCAGTGAGATCACATTTCTATGATGCATTTTACCACATGTGGCTATTCATGAATCTGCAAAGAAGTATGAATAGCTCACAAAAACATCTATTGTACAGAAAAGAAGCTAGCCATATGGACACAGAAAGGAAGTGCCCAATCCCTGCCATAATAGCATTTCTTATCTCTGTCACGATGGATGGACGTGCTTGCGATCGGTGTCCTTGTCATGTAATTGCCCTACCAGAATGGATGACCTGACAGGCACTTTGATGAAAGGTTAGATATGTGCTCCGGCTGTAAGAGAGGCTGGACTCAGCTATGATGTGACTGATCAGAGCAGGACCAAAGGTAGTTTCAGCCTCAGACAGCACTGCCCACGGACCCCCAACTGACCGATAAAAACAGACAGTAAACAAAACTGGCCGAAATACAGGAAACCAGGCAGTTTCAATCTGGTTTGCTGGCTTTCTAGGTATAGTGGGTGGACAGGTTTTTATCACTTCATCTGGATATGAAGTTGTGTTTACAAAGTAGCAAATTGTTATAATGAGTAGGGCTGTGAATCTTTCAGAAGACAGCGATTCGATTCCATTCAGGATTCATAGGTTTTTGATTTGATTCAAGAATGATTTTTGCACATTTAGAACAATTGAATTCGATTCGCTTCACAATTGAATTCGATTCGTTTATAACGATTTGATTCTGCATTCTCTAAGTGCATTCACAGGATTCTTTAAATGCTTCCCCTAAATTCTTTAAATGCTTAGGCAGGGGGCAAATTACACAGCAGCCTTTATGGTTAGAGAACCATAGGTTAGAGAAAAAACAAAATGTTCGCTGAAGAAAGCAATATCTTTGTCGTTCTATATAAAGTGATGCTATTTTGCCCTCAGCTAAAGCTATTTGCTCTGGAACAAATAATAAATTAATGAGACCAAAGACTTCCCGCCATATTTACCCAAAATGAATTACATCTCATGTTTAACCACTAAAGAGACATCAGAGCCAGCAGCAAATTCCTGAAGATCTGGTCGAGGTGAGGCTGCTTTGGCAGGTTCATGGGCGCTGCTGCCCTAGAGCTCACATGAAAGTGTCAAAGCAAATTTTCAAATAGACATTATTTTTTATTAACAAATCATATATTTGAAGTCTAATCAAGTACATTCTTGCCTAAAAAAACTCTTAAAACTACATTCCGTGACAGAAAAAAAACAGTATTATTTTTTACATTATTGTGGATTTGGGCATCCACCATGACACATGAGAAATATGGGAAGCACAGGGAAACAAACGATGCAAGAGCATTCCTATAGTGATACCAGTACAATATCTCACGGTTCTCAACCAATCAGATTTGAGAACCAGAATGAACGGCTTTATGTGTGTGTGCGTGTGTGTGTGTGTATATATGTATTTATAGAATTTAATTTAAACAATACCAATCTAAAACTACATAAAAAATAAATAAATAAACAAAGCCTCTTATGCTCACCAGGATTATGAAAGTGACGTGACATTCAGCCAAGTATGGTGACCCATACTCAGAATTCGTGCTCTGCATTTAACCCATATAAAATGCACCTCACACTGTGAACACACACCCGGAGCAGTGGGCAGACATTTATGCTGCGGCGCCCGGGGAGCAGTTGGGGGTTCGGTGCCTTGCTCAAGGGCACCTCAGTCGTGGTATTGAGGGTGGAGAGAGAACTGTACATGTCTTTAGACATTTATAAATAAAAAAAAAAACAATCAACCAACCAACAATACTGTCTCTTACTGATCCCAAACAAAACTGTATGTGTGGAGAGAGTAGGTTATTTAACAGAACGGGATGTCACCTGTCACCATGTGTCTGTTTGTAATTAAGGCAATTAAAGATGGCATGACAAATTAGAGTAGACATACAGAACGAACAGTGCCAAATAGCAGCACTGTTAAAGTTACAAGTCATTTTCCTTTTTTTTCTTTATGATGTGCGGGCTGATATGACAGCTGTCTTGAACTTAGGAGTGTACAGAACATTAAAACATTCATATACTAGCATTTTTCTACAGATGCACTCAGATCCTTTAAATAAAGAAATTAACTTGAATAGATGGGAGGCAGAATATGCCATATCAAAGAAAGAAAGAAAGAAAGAAAGAAAAAGAAAGAAAGAAAAAAGGTAAAGACAAAGAAGGAGAAAGAAAGAAAGAGATAGAGAAATAGAAAGAAAGAAAGAAAGAAAGAAAGGGAAAAAATATGGACTGTTTTCCTTGGAAAAATTTGAAGTTGAAAATGCCTTTGGCAACTGTGGTGCTCTAAAATATGTAGAGGAATCATTTATAATGGCCTTTGTGTTGCATCTTTTTTATAGTATTGTTTTTTTGTTAGGCTACATATGAAGGACTTTAATATTTGTCCAGTTTCCTCATTTTAGAGAGAAACTGTGGGAGTGTAAATGCCTCTAGACTGCTCATACAGAGCAAATGAAACCATTTCTATTAGTTGCTGCTAAAATGTTAATGATTATTTTCTATTGCTTTATGTATGTTTTTGAGTAAATGAGAGATGACCTGGAACAGCAGACACAACCCACCCCTTCTTCTGTTGTCTGGAGTAAGTCTGAAACACTCTGTCCTCCATCGAGGGATTGATGCGTCCCCACGGCCTGCATAGCTCTAATACTCAATGTGTGTCTTGGGAAGGGCAGACCAATGAATCAAAGAATGACATAACTGTAAGACCGACTGCCAAGAATAAAAAGAAAACAATTTTATATCTCAATTGTTTTCCTAGATAGAAATGAGATGAAAGAAGAAAAAATTAGATGTTTTGAGTCTTCTTTAGAAGTCCAGAAGAGATCTCAAAAATGACCTAAACCAGTGTCTGTGTTTTTGTATGAACTGAATTTTCTTTTTTATCAAGCTTTTTCAAGATCAAATAATCTGGGCTATGCAAGCCAATCACTGGATTTGCATAAGTGATGGTCTGTGCATTAAATCTTTTAAAACCAATTCAGACTGTTTGTTCAGGGCACTAAGCAGACAAAATGTCTGCAAACTTTACATTTTAAGTAATATTTTAAAATAATCAGTAATTACTGATGTTAAATGTACATAAATTAGAAAAGTGACTCATTTCCACTACTTTCTTTTAGGTTTTTGGCACAACTATACCATTGTTTGAATACATTTTGAATAAAAAATGTATTTTAATAAAGCCTAATTTTTCCACACAATTACTTGCAGAACATTGTCTTGGCTTCAAAACAATTTTAACATGTGGCGAGATTTGAAAACTGATATTTTTGAATGTTGCCATCACTTATACAGCAGCATATTCAGTTTTCTAATGCAGTAGGTTTGTTCACTTGTGAGCTGAAGTGCTGACAAGCACTTAAAACTACGGTTCGACAAGACACAGCTTCGACAAAATAACACGGCTGCATCAGCAAATGCGTTTTTTTAAAATAATTTTTGCATTCTTTAACACCATCGGGTAGGTTTAGGTTCCAACATATTTCCAACATGACCGAGCATTAACTTTTACACACTCCCTTAGGTGTGGGCGATATGGCAAAAATATCACATCATGATTTTTTTATTTATTTCAAGAATATCAAGATTCACGATTTTATCATGATTCTTTGTCATGTTAGTTTTACTATTAAGTTGAAACTAATTTCCCTATTTTAAAAACAAAGCCTTTTAATGTAACAAAACATAAAAAAGGATGGCAGATATTTAGGCCAAAGTGGGTGAAGAAAAAAAAAAGTAATTTTATCTTTGTTATAAAAAAATAAGATCAAAAATACACATTACAAATACACATAATATACAAATAAAACAAATAGAGCTTTGTTTTTAGGTAGGTGCATTAAGCAGTAGCATTCAAGAAACTGAATGAACAAATATAAAAATACAACATTTTATACACTGACTGACAATACTATGATATTTCTTCAAAAGCAGATTGTGGAGACATGTTAGTTGTCCACGATCAAAAGTCATATCAAATGTTCACTCCCTGAACATTTGAAATCTGAACTGCCAAAATATATGCCTGAAGCAATATAATAAAAACACAAATATACGTGCCTGTACCAACGTAATAAAAAAATGTGTTGCACAAAACGGTGTTGCACAATGTTTCCACAAGCATGTATTCTGGAAGGAGTCTGCAAATGAGACTGTTCATTTCAGATAATTCTGACTGGTATGTAAAAACTAATCTGTGAAGTGTACAAGACAAGTCTAGCTACAGTACATAAGATTATAAATTATGAGCGATAACATTTTTTACTGGGGTATTGGATGTAGAAAGTTGAATCAATGGGCATACAGGATGTACACAACAACATTACAGCATGTATATTTTCTCTTCACTATGTCCAGTAATTTCGATGAGTCTCCATTATCAACCATGACATTTGTCTTGCCATAATTCACTTCTATAGCTCTCCAGAAATGTAGCTTAGCTACACCTTATCAAATAAGCTGCATCCGTTTCATAATACCCATATATATATATAAAATCATCAAACTGAAAAAAAAACAATAATTGTAATGATTCAGAAGAAAATAAAAATAAAATAACTTTTTTTTGTGTTTAAAAGTTTTTTTGTGAAATAACAGTGGCTCCTCCACTTCCTCAGCAAACATCTTTTATCTGTAGAAAGTGCACCTGTAGAGTGCTTGTCAAAATAACCTTGAATCATAAAAGGTGGCCAATCTGTCAAATTACAGCAGAAAATAAAGAGGCCATTTCCAGAGCTATGGCTCTGTGGTTTCAGGCATGACCAGGAATTTGTGTTTGTGTGTCCCTGTCAGAGATGAAACAGAGGCAAAGATGTTTGTGTGAAAGAGATGATTAAAGAGGGGGAAGACTCCTGCAATGGAGACCCAGTGAGCCAGCAATGGAGGATGGAACCAGATGACTCTTCGCCTCCTTTAGTAAACATTTATATTTATATCCATTCAAAGAATTGGTTCTAACAAAAATATTAAGCAGCATGTTTTCAACACTTTGTTTCTTGAGCATCCAGCCTCGGTGAGCATGAGAGAATTACTTTAAAAAAACCTTTGATTGGTATTACACTGAACAAAATTATAAACGAAACACTTTTGTTTTTGACTCCATTTTTCATGAGCTGAACTCAAAGATCTAAGACTTTTTCTATGTACACAAAATACCTACTTCTCTCAAATACTGTTCACAAATCTGTCTAAATCTGTGTTCGTGAGCACTTCTTTATCGAGACATTCCATCCACCTCACAGGTGTGACATATCAAGATGCTGATTAGACAGCATGATTATTGCACAAATGTGCCTTAGGCAGATCACAATAAAAAGCCACTCTAAAATGTGCAGTTTTACTGCAGTCACCATTCCAATTGCACGCTCCCTCAAAACTTAAGACATTTGTGGAATTGTGCTGTGTGATGAAGATGCACATTTTAGAGTGGCCTTTTATTATGGCCAGCCTAAGGCACTGATTTGTGAACAATATTTGAGAGAAATAGGGCTTTTGTGTATATAGAAAAAGTCTTAGATCTTTGAGTCCAGCTCATGAAAATTGGGGGCCAAAACAAAAGTGTTACTTTTATGATTTTGTTTAGTGAAATAAGATATAAGACAAATAAGAAAAAAAAAATATATATATATTATTTTTACCACTTTGAGGTAATTATTCTGATCATATTCCATAAATATGAAATAACATTTATTATTTGTAAGCAAATTAAAAAGCAGTATAAGGTGATCAGATGGCCTATACGCATAGCAAAGAACAGATTTTATACTTTTTTTAATTGTTTGGCCAAGTGAGTAGTTTGCCACCAGTTGAAAAGATTAAAAAGCAACAAGTTAAATGATCTGAGTTTCATTTTAGATCATGGATATTTTTCATTCTGACTTATGCTGTGTTATATTTAGAGTGTGGTAAAGAGAACCTGCTGTCTGATTAGCATGAGAAAGAAATGTTTATGCTGAGAAGCTCAAAAGCTGACAGAGGGCAGTGAGACAGGCTGGTATCTGTATCGCTCCTCTGCAGGGAGAGGAGGAGCCACACAACACTGTCACATGGCCATCACACTGACAGCTCCAACGCACAGCAATCAATAGAGGAGCCCTCGCTCATTCTCTACACACACACACACACACACGCACACACGCACACGCACACACACACACACTCTTATCATTAGGGCTAATCAGAGTTCTGATGTGATTATAAGATTCTTTTGCTTAATAAGTGATTATTTCTGTTTATTGGCTAAAGTAGTTAATCAGAAGCACATTAATGAACCAGAGAGCTAATGAACCTCAATAGTGAGGTTTCACAAGGCACTAAACCAACAAACCATGCAGAAAAAAAAACGTATTTTTATATCAGTGTCACATATAAAGGGGCTTATACAAATGAATAGAATCAATTTATGTAACTGAAGGTTCTGACTGTTTTCAGAAAACATTTATTGGCATTTTGTTTTCATCTTTGCTCCATGTAATATATATATTTTTTCAGAACTCAATGATCAATAGAAAAGTAAATAAACTATATTTATTTTGAAATTGATTCCCACCCCTCCCCCAATCTATTAAATACATCCTTGCTGAGTAAAAATATATTATTATTATTTTTTTTTTATTTTTTTATTGGTGACCCTGAACTTGGGGGTAGTACTGGTAGTACATTTAAATCTTAAACATGCACCTAAATGAAATGCTAGTTCAAACTGACATTTAATTTAAAAATACCGATTTTTATCAAATATACATGTAACATTATTTTATAAGTGGGACCCCATAGTGTATTTGAACAAATTTTAGGCCAGGACAAGAAAGACCCTTTTAAGCACTGACACTGCATACACGGATAGATTCACTTCTCACATTTGACGTTCTCTTGTCAGGCTGCATTGTGCTTTCTCCATTTGAGGCAACAGAAACGAGGATAAGCGGAGGGTCAAAATGCTCTGGTGCACGATGACACTCACCTTATTCAAAACGCTTGTACATGTTATATAAGCAGGGCTCCAGACTAACATTTGAGAGCAGTGGCACCAGCGCCTCTAAGTTCTACAGACGGTGGTGCCAGGAGCAGATCTGGTAGCTCTGGGGGTGGTGTGTGGGAGTATTCAAAATAAAGATAATTTAATCATAAAATTACTATTGTTTTGCATTAATTAGTGCAGTTACTAATAATATTTCATGTTCATTTATTGTTTATTGTTTATACAGATATGACAGTAAAGCACTAAGTTTGAGTTAAGACGCATACAAAATCTACTTTTATTAACAGTAACAGGTGCAAAATCTACTTTTTATATTCAGAATATTTATATATTCCACTCTCATCAAATGTGCCATTATTTTTGTAGCATATGGAACTGACCAACTTCAGTGATTATGTGTGATTTAGTAGCAAATTGAAGAAAAGTTTGTGACTTTTCTTATTTCATACACAAAAAAAAGTGTAAAATTCGGACAAAATCAGATTTCTTGATGATTTGATATTTTATAATAGTGATTTAATAATGTCAAAATATAGAGAAAAAGTACAAATGAATGACTAATACACCAATAAGGGCTCCTCTGCTGCTGTCTACTGGTTATAATTTTGGTTTGATGTATTTAAAAAATTTACATAATTGTTTGTTTACCACAAAGTATAATTTGTTCATCCCATTAAAAATAACATTCCAACTTGATCATCTAAAAATAGTTGTGTGAAATTCTTGAAAGTCATTGAAAAGGTTGTACAAACCCTGAAATGAATGATAACACATTCAACTATTTCTACCACAACACCATGGTTGCAGTTTGTGTTGCTGCTTCAGGTTTCCTGACGTATGTCAGCGCTGTTTATAACAGAGATTTCTGTGCAGAATTTGTATGATTCTCACTAGATCTCAGAGTATTATTAGCATTGTGAGGTGAATACAAACGCTTATCACTGGGTCTCGCAGAACTATTGCATCTGTGCAGTAACAGTGTCGCGAAATCAACTTTGGCTCCCGAGGAAAGCTGTTGTGAGCTCGGACAAGTTTGCTTGTGTCATGGTCTGAGCTGATAAACAGTCCGTGCTGCTCAGCTGAAACGTAGCTCGATTAAGGTTCGCGTTCATTTCGACTGCCGTTTGATGTTTCTCAAATGCAACAGAAATGGCAAAGCTTATGAGTTAGACAATGTGGTGGTCGCAAAATGGTCGCAAAATGTGACCATTTGGTAGCACTCCCTGTATAAGGTTAATGGAGTAGCATCAGAGGATCCCATTACACCTCTAAAATAAGACAAATAAGTTTTCAGTTACATTAAGTAGCTCCACAAGTCATAGCACAAAATCCAGACAGAATCAACAAGCTGCATAAATAATGTATGACAATTTTTAGCTATTGAATGAATATTCACAGGCATGTCACATCTTTGTGTAAATTGATACCATGTTACAGCGTGGTATGCCGATGTCTTGACTTAACAATAAAAAAGCCCACAGGTGGCCATGTGTCTCATCAGAACAGACCACAGACTCTGATTTAACACTTCAAATTAATCTTGATTGAGTTTCACATTATGTACCTATAAGAATGCTGTCTGTTACTCTGGTTATTGATTCACTCTGCCTATCTACGATAAAGAGAGATCCACTCATTTCCTTAAATATTACAACAGTGCCAGAAATAGAGTAATGCCTGCAGTAAATACTGAACTACTTTCTATCTTTAACAATTATTTGTCATGATTTGGCACACAGCTCAAATGTATCACTCAATGAAGAAGCTATGTACTGTATGGATACAATCAAGCATCAGATCTAATGTTATCTAATATGTAGTATCAACAAACACCTGGCAAGGCTACTCAAGTATGTGTTACCTCATGGACAAGCAACTCTTAAGATCTGGCTCAGAGATTTTACATCTTCTGTCATGCAACACGAAAAAATATATACACTATATTAAGGCTGCACGATATAATGTTTCAGCATCGATATCGCGATGTGCGCATCTGTGATAGTCACATCAGGATAAGAGATGTTTAGTATAGTGATTGCTAAATGTATACTTATTTTCTTTGCTCACACACAGACACCGTGTCTACACTAGACGTGTTGCACCGCTCGCACTGCAACAGCTAAAGTCTGTTTACACTGGACGTGAAAAAAATGACCTTTGCTAATCATCTGAACTTTGTGTCAGTACGTCATAAACAGAACAAGGCATTAGTTTACTGTCTGCGATTTGTTGTGTCGTGCCGTGCTGCATACAGTGTTAGCAGGGCCAGATTAACACTTTGTTGTACCCTGGGCAACAGTATTCAATGGCCCCATCAGTCACGACCCCAGGATCACCATAATATGGTCATATACAGAATGTATCACTGTAATATACAGTAAATATACTCAATACTTCAAATTCTAACTGTCATCAGGTGTATTTTGATTTACAAATATTTAAATGCTCATAGAACTACAAATGCACTACTATGTCCCCTATCAAAGACATTCACTCACACACATATGATGCTATGAAAACAAAACACATCAGCATTTGTATAATCTGGTAAAATTGACCCACTACATTGAGAGGGAGGGAAATATCCTCCATTTTCACAAAAATGAATAAATAAGCAACCACTTTCAAACCATTGTTTATTTAACAACATTTATTCCCAGTAGAAATGTATTGAATTGATAGTGCTATAACAGAAGACCACAGACAACACATCAAGAAACATTTTGGTCCTCAGCTCATTTTAAGCAGAAATCACCCTAACAGGGTGACCCTGTTTCAATTTGAAATCTGCCAGTTATCCCTCCACAACAATTCGTGGCCTAATGGTTAGAGAGTCGGACTCCCAATCAAATCTCTCTCCACCTTCAATACCACGACTTAGGTGCCCTTGAGCAAGGCATCGAACCCCCAACTGCTCCCCGGGTGCCGCAGCATAAATGGCTGCCCACTGCTCCGGGTGTGTGTTCACTGCTCTGTGTGTGTGCACTTTGGATGGGTTAAATGCAGAGCACAAATTCTGAGTATGGGTCACCATACTTGGCTGAATGTCACGTCACTTTCACTTTCTTTCTTTTTCTTTTCTTTCACTTTCACTTCTTTCTTTTCTTTTTTTATTTTTCACTTTCACAATTTATAGCATTTTAATGAAGCTGACACCTCAAGGAAAAAATAAATAAATAAAATGCAGTATCGCTATTATCTGCTCATAAAAAATATTATCCTAAGCTCATTTTAACTTGTTTTAAAATAGAACAACATATCACAGCACAAATAACCAGTTAAACATTTTAGTGCTACATAAACATTTAGAAATCTGTCAATTTCTCTGAAGAAGAAAAGACAGAAATAAATGCTACATAATCTGGCAAAACACACAATTTTAGTCCTAAATAATGACGAAGTGCATGTTTGAATTTGAAATGCCTTCATTTGGCAAACACATCTTTTAAACAATGGCTGTTTTTTTGCAGTTTGACTGTGCAAACTGGTGTAAACGTAAGCTGGTGGTGTAGAAAAGTCCTGGCTAGCTGAGTTGTCCTCGTCGTTGACGGAAGCCGACTTAACAGAACTGTCGGCAACATTAACAGGAGTGAATAAATTACCTATTTTAGGTATATACTTTAAACTTTCTGCGTTTCTGACGTCCTTTTCCTTTTTTAATTTCCGCTTCGCGCTCCCACTTAGCTTCTCCATGTCCGATTTTTTTCTGTTGTAGGAACGCCTGACGTAACCCGCTCTGCGTAACATTTGACCCGCCTCATGCGGACTGACCAATGAGGAGAGGGTCTTAACTTGAGGCCCTCTCTTCATTGATCAGTCCACATGAGACTGACTCTCAACCGCTCACAACTCACGTTCAAAGTCATAGGCAGCGTCTCTCTGTGCAGCGCAAAAGCCTGTGTTGACAGTTTGTTTAATATAAAGCGGGAGATTACCAGATACAGTATTTTGCTCGTGCCCTTGCTGCCCTGGGCCCTTTAGAGGTCTTGGGCCCCTGGGCAATTGCCCAGTTGCCCGTATGGTTAATCCGGCCCCGAGTGTTAGCCAGCATCACTGACTGTAATGGGACTCGCCATATCTGCTGCTGCTGCGAATCTCGCGTGCATGCGAGTACACCATTTCTTTTACTGTCTATGGTTCGACGCCGCTGGTGTATAAACACTGGCTATGATTGGCTACCATGAAACACATGACTCTGCCTTAGCCAATCATAATCGCTTATCTCGTTATTAACTCACCTGCTCACTCGCTGTGTGAGGCAGGGGTGCATTCGGATTACATAGTTTATTAAATCAATTCAAAGTAACGCACCGCATTTAACGTCCAGTAATGTTAACGGCGTTATAACGACGTGAAAAGTAATTAGTTAGATTACAAAATCAAAAGATAAACATAAAATAAACAACACAGATGATATAGTAAAATATATAAAATCCATTTAAAATCCAATTAAAATGCCTGGGAATAAAGATATGTTTTCAACTTCATTTTAAAAGTTGTAATAGAATGTGCAAGTTGGATGGCCAGTGGCAGTTGGTTCCAGAGACTGGGTGCCACAATTGAAAAAGCCCTATCACTCGTAGTTTTTAAGCGTGAACGAGGGACAACTAAGAGAGCTCTGTAAGAAGATCTTAGATATCTGGAGGATGAAAAAGGAGTAAGATGATCTGTGAAATAAGATGGGTCTTGACCATTAAGAGCTTTAAAAACAAACAACAAAATTTTTAATTGAATTCTAAAATATACAGGAAGCCAATGAAGAGAGGCTAAAATTGGTTTTCTTTGCCATGGTCAACAGCCTTGCAGCAGCATTTTGTACCATCTGTAAACACACATAAGCAGTAGCTTTTACAGATAACAGCTTATCTAAAAGAAAGAGACAACAAGTAACATACCATTCTGAAATTTCCTACAAGAGCCGTGCTTGCACAGGTTTTGCTCAGTCCTCTTTACTAATATTTTCTGGGTCACATTCAGGCTAAAACTGATAATTAATATTGATGATTACATTGTTTACAATACAACCAGAGCACATTCTGAGCTGAGGGGCGTGATGTTTCTGCACGCGCAATAGGTGGTTTAGCAAATCACAACACACTGGGCCAGTCAACCATCTGAGCTCATTGCATATTTCTGAGGGAAGAGATTTACAAAAAAAGGAAATTGTCAGTGCGTTAATCGGAGAAGGGATAGAGCGGTGTTGAATAAAGGTAAATTATGTGAATTATAATTATTTGTAAATTATATGGAAATGATTACTATTTTTTTTTATTTTAAATGAAGCATTAACACATGTTTACTCCACTCCATAAACACAATCAAGCCTAGAAAAAAAAAACAGTCAACCACCCTTTAAAAATGTAAAAGATGGAATGACCACTAATTTAAGAGTGCACTTGTGAGCTCAGGCACTGATGTTGGATAAGAAGTCCTGGCTTGCAACAGTTCCAAGGCATTTGACAGAGCTGGTTTGTGCTTGATGCTACACACCTATGGCAATGGATCAGACTGAAATACCTGAATTTAGGTGTGTCCCAATACCTTTGTCCATATACTGTAGTGTATATTTAATAAAACAGTATTATAAATACAAACACACTGATTTATCACAAATGCCTAAATTAAGGTCAAACTCATCTCTGACTTCAGAGGTTTTCACTTTCTGGGATATTGCACTGATTTCCATTGATTTCCATTGCTTTTCATGTGGAAAAATTATAAATGCTGATCTGTTCTTTACAGCCAAAGGCTTCTTTCATCACATGACAGAAATGACTACAAGAACACTACACTGGATGCCTCAATAAGCATACAAGATTTAAAGAACCATGCATTATGGGAGATTGAAAGAAAAAACAGTTAAAACAGCCCAGCCAGTCTAGAGAGGAACTGGTTGAAGACTAACATATGACACATTACACAATGCTCTAATCCTACAGAGCCATTGGCACAGAGAGTATTATATAAAAGGGCATGTATTGCCATTAGAGAGGCTTTCTGAATGTTACAGAGAGGATGACAACAGAAGAGAAGAGGACTCTCACTGTCTCTTTATTTTTGATCATTTTTAATCTTAAACCAAGTGCAATGGTCATAACCTCAAAAAGTATAAATGTTTTATCCTCATGTGGCCTTCAAATCACGCTGATTTATCAATTTGTGAAAGAAACGTACAGACAAAATCACTAGTCTATGAAACACCATAATAACCCAGAGAACATCTAAATCTAAATGTAGAAATGAACCAATCCAAGAAGGTAAATGTAAGTACTGCCTTAAGTGTGAATTAAAACTGTTGAATAACATCAGGGTTTGCCTGAGAAACAGTTTCACTGAATTGAAGACTGAACATTTTTAACTCAAAGATGTGCTGTATCCAACACAGTATTGAATACATTGAAACATTGCATACATTTTATGACAAGTTTTTTAGAAATGCATGTTCTTCAGTTATTAATTTATTGAGGGGAAAAACAAATATTATCAGTTTACACCCCAATTGTATTTCATTTGAATGTATTACAAACACAGCAAGCACCACTTCCAAAAGAAATCCATCCACTATACGGATTAAACACATATCTTGAAAAAAAAAAATGTAATGATGCTTCAAGTCACCTCGATACCTAAAGCATAAGGAATAGAGCCAGTTTTTAGCACCCAATCAAATGGGAAATATATAAGTCTTTCACTATATCTAACATTCTCCAGGATAGCAGTGATCTGGGGGAAGACTCAACTGAAGTGCCCTCATGTTCATCCCACATCACATCCTCTTGAATGATATTCAGCCAGTTAGACTCTTAATCTCTGGATCACAAACATAAGAGAGAGGACTTCCATCCAGGGACTGGAAGTGAAGTGTCTATGTGCTGTTGAAACTGTAAGTGTGTGGTGTGGTTGAGTTCACTGTACACCATTAGTGTCCAGCTAAAGCTCCAGTGGTTTGGCTAAAGCCGAGAGGATTAGTAAGGGAAGCTCTAGTGGATCATGGAGCCTTAATGGCTCTGCTGGGGACTGTTAGAAAAGTCCATGCTGAATACTATTTAAACAATTTACTAAAAAATACATTACCCTTCAGCGGAAACACAGGCATGACAGAACAGCAACAAGACGAGTGTGATTCAATCTATAAACAAGTTGTTAGAGAAACTTTGGCCAGTTAGTTAGTAAGCTGCTTCTACCCAATGAAAACAATTAAAAGACTCTGAGGCATTAAGCTATGCAACAGAGAAAGATTTCAGTGCTGTTAGGGTGGGGGAAAATGCCACCCCCCTTAAGGACTGTGCAATTGTTTTCTGTGAAACAAAAGTTAAAGTTGTTAAGAAAAGTTATCAATTTTAGCGACACTGACTACGTTTACATGGACCATTTACCTTATTCTGAATAAGACAATATTATGATTAAGGAGGTTACATGAGTTGCTTTTAGAATATTCCTTAAATGTTCCTGTTTTAAATTGTATAGTACATAGATCGATTAATTGCACATGTCATTAAGTTCCCATGCGACGCTTCCCGATGTCCAACCAGAATTTCACATATATTAACATAGTTTGTCTTCGTTATGGTGCCATATACAGTTTTGGATTTCATTTTTTATTTTACAAAAGCTTAAAGTGTAGTTAATTATTTGTCCTGCTATATGTGCAAACAAACAACTGCAGTGTTAGCCATGCTCTTTTGTTTGTTGTCAAATGGTTACTCACTGCCATGTGTGTATCCTGCCGCAAAATACCATTACCATGTAATTAAGGTTTGTATATGTCTATACTGCACTTCGATAATGCAACTAAAATATGTAACCTGACCTCCAACCAATACACCAGTATCCCTCGGGTTTGTAAACTGTACTCATGGATCCATGCAGCAAGCTCCTAGGTAGCCTACATGTCAACAAAACCTTTTAATTTTTAACATTAATATGAGTTCCCCTAGCCGGTCTATGGTCCCCCAGTGGCTAGAAATTTCGATAGGTGTAAACCAAGCCCTGGGTGTCCTGCTCTGCCTTTGAGAAAACGAGAGCTCAGACGGGCCGATCTGGAATATTCCCCTTATGTCATCATAAGGTGAAAGGTTACCTCCCCTTTCTCTGCTTTGCTTGCCCAAACATTTACATTAAATTAATTCGCAATGTCAGCACAGGCTTTACAAACAGTCTTTTACGATATGGATTCGACAGCACTGCCACAAACAGTGAGTAACAGTGTTCATTAATGCCTGATCTGTGATCAATGATTTCTGATGTGAAGCTTATTATTCAAGTTCACACAGACTTTCTTTCTAAATGGTTTAATAATGTTTATGCATTGCAATGACGAGATCACTGCATTCACGTGATAAACAGACTCTGTCTACTCGATGCTCGTCACTGCAGCTTTTCATGTGATGGGAAGAGATCTAAAAAATAATGCTATAATCAACACTTCCACGATTCGTTAATCTCGACAGCTTTAATAGTAAAAATAAAAACCTAGTTAAAGTATTTGAAAGGGGTTTACTCTGAGTCTCACAGCAGACACACCCCTAACACCAGGATATGAAAATGCCTTTTATTTCTAATAAAATTTCTAATAAAAAATCTAATAATTTAAGTGTAAAAATCATACTAACAATATAAGTACACCTCAGGAAACATTAAAAAAGCATTTAGAAAAAGAGAATAATCCACATTATGGGACGTTTAAGTGATTCTCTATCAATTGTAGTACGAGGTGGAATACAATGATTTAATAAGATAGATGTGCAACAAAATCTTGTTTAATTTGTGAAAAATCTTAGCATTCGGTTATTATTGTATAATAAACCTGGCATTGTGTCCACTGCTTCCGCAGGTTCCCCAAGGTCTGGAATCGGTCCTTCTCCACAATCTTCCTCAGGGTCCGGTCACCTCTTCTCGTTGTGCAGCGTTTTTTGCCACACTTTTTCCTTCCCACAAATATATATACACAGTGGGGCTCGAAAGTTTGGGCACCCTTTGCAGAATCTTTTCTTGTAAAACATGTAGATTGCAAACTGGGAGCCTTATAACATGGCAAAAGAGGAACCCCCGTTCACAAAATCAAATCACAAATAATACTACTGATGAAAAAGAATTGGTTGAATGTTAACCACTTTCGTTTCCATATAACTATAAACGATTATAAAAGTTCATCAGCAAGCATTTATTGCTCCCATGTTCTAGCGCAATTTTTTTTTTATTCATTTTAATTCAATTTATCTAAAATTTCAAAAGAGCGACCAGTGGGAAGAATGAGTCTGGAGCCCTGTGATGTAATGCTAAATTTCTCCAAATCTGTTCTAATGAAGAAACAAACTCATCTACAACTCCTGGCCTGAGGGCGAGTACATTTTCTGCTTAATTAAATTTTTTGGGTAAACTATTCCTTTAAATAAAGCTGCCACAGAAAAGTTGAGTTCACCACTCCTATGAGTTAATGAAGTAAGAGAAATAATCAACTAAAATTAAACCATGGATCCAAATTAGATTTTGTTCCTGTTATAAATCCACAAGCAAATAATTAAATATTTTATTGATTAGAAAAAATGTCAAAAAGTATTAATGTGGGATTGAAGAATTCACTTTTACTCTTTTATTGGATATGACTCACAATACATATTATTTTAGTGTGAATTCCAGACATTTATCTACAGTATAATGTGCATTTATCCACCTTATACCTTCATCAGATCGCTGTCACAGTTGAACAGTGGTTAGTATGACAATATTTGAAGAGTGAAATTTTATCTGCAATAAGAGTAAACAGAGTATCATGTTCTTTTTCTTTCCCACTTGCCATTATGAGTCACATAAAAACTCTCCTGATGCTTATTTCCAGTAACGTGACAAGGTTTCAGCAAATGTGTTTTTTTTTCCCTCAAATTATTTCCAGGACTCACCTCATGCCCTTGTGGCACTCAACAAATTATCTGCTGCCATAGTAACAGGCAACTGACTGACTTCAGGAATTCTTGTTTTAGGTTATGTAAAATTTCACAGATATAGAAACTGGCACAAAACCTGGTTGAGCCTACACAGCTCGAGAATGTATATAGGGGTCTCGTTTAACTTATGTGCTTTGGCTATATAAAATTACTGTATAGTCAAGTTGTCTGTAAAAATGTATGTGTTCTTCCTATAGGTGAAAAGAAAAGACTTTAAAATTGTAACAAAATATTTATATTTCAAATTATGTTTATTCAAATATTTGATATATCAAAGTGCCCTGAAAAAAATAGAAAAAAGACTGCCATCACAAGAATAAATTAAATTTTGAAATTAAAAAATGTAAATCAAGAACTCATGACGTCATTGTCATGACATTTCACAATATTACTGCTTCTAACCGGTTTTCATAAATAAAAAAAAATGCAGCCTTGGTGAGCATAAAAGACTTGTTGCAAAAGCTTTGTTACCATTATGTTGCAGTCTTTTGACAAACAAACATTTTATGCAAATTTTACCCCAAACTTTTGAACAGTAGTATATGTTCTAGCTGTGATTATGTTGTTTCAAACACAACACAATTACAGTGGCTACGTTTACATGCAACCAAATAATCCATTTGTAATCGGATTGACAGCTCAATCGGACTGAAAAGCCTTCATGTAAACACCTTAATCGATCCAATTGAGCTTGAAAGGAATGAAATTTCGATCGGATTGAAGGGGTGGTTTATCCCTCTTCTAAAACGATTGAGAGTCCATGTAAACACTCGATCCGATTGAACCACAAAACAGAAAGGACTGCACATGTGCAATGATGCAAAAATAACGTAATAAAATAATGACGCGCGGAACGAGCAGTTCTTCCTTTTGAATTAAGTGTTGTATAAATGTTGTCCTGTCATTATAAATCTCTCCTTTCACTGGACAACTGTGAAGCGGAGCACGACAACCTTGTTCTGGGCGTGGGGAGGGGCTTTTTTTCCCCGTGATAAATATGAGCAGCATGGCATAAATGGATAAATATAAATTCTGCTGTTAAAACAAATAAAGAAACTGTATAGGAGAGTGGTTATAATGTGAAAACAGTGATATATTTGTGCAGTGTGCACATGTCAAAAAAAAAAATCTATTCCGATTTGAAGCTTGTGACATAGAAACACGCACATCAACCCAATCACTTTACTTAGCGTTCATGTAAACACTACATTCAGATTTATTATTTGGAATTAAGTCCAACTGAACCAAAAATTGTGCATGTAAACTTAGCCAGTGTATTTCCCAAAAAGCGTGGAGGGAATAATTCATATTTTTAAATGTAACAGAAAACTTAAAACTGCTAGATAATACAACTAACCTGTACAACAATTATATGAAACCTATATGAAGCCTTTACTGCTGAGTTTTATCAAGTGTCTAGAGCTTGTGAGCAGTGTGTGGGTATATGGGTCGGGGGGCTGGGTATCAAACAGCCGACTGGTCAGATAAAAGTTAATCCTGTCTTAACATGTGGATTGGGAAAAATGGACAGATCTGGAAGCAAAACCTTTAAAATATTATGTTTTCACCCAACATGAACACAAAGATAAATGACAGTTTTACTGAGACGCTATACCTGACTTGAGGTACAAGACAGCTGCTGAGCAAAATAAATAATGCTTCAAAGCAGCTTTCTCATTGAATAACATCAACATCAGTGCACACAGGTTGAACACTTCAGGGTAAAAGCCTTACAGGCCTTTAGTGCAGATGCATTTCTACTTTGTGTTCCTTTCTATTGTTAAAAAAAAGCTCATTTTGTTAATGATCTCTGAAACTCATGTACTGTATGGCATGTTTCCACTCTTCGCTCTGTCTGTCAACAACTGCATCTGTCAATCTGTCAGCAAGCTCTCTGAAAACACAGAGATGTGACAAACGACACACAAACAGAAAAACATGACAATTCCATCAATGCTAGCCACAGATGGCAGATAGGACTTTCAGGGAGACAGACCATGATATATCCACTCAATCCACAAAGGGAAGGAGAAAAATGTTGAAGGCAAAGGCAAGGGCAGGACAGGGCAGGGCAAAGCAAAGAAAATAAATAAATTGGAAAAAGGACGGGAAAAGAAAAGCAACAGGCAATGGAAAGGAAAGTAGAGATGAAATGAAAAGAAAGGAACAGGGAGGGAAAGGAAAGGTACAAGGAAAGTGGGTAACACTTTAGTATTCAGTTGGGACCAATTCTCACTATTAACTAGTTGCTTATTAGCATGCCTATTATTAACATATTGGCTATTTATTAGTAACTACTTATAAAGCACATATTCTGCATGACCATATTCTACATCTCTAATCCTATACCCAATACTACACTTAAACTACCTTACTAATTATTATAAGAAGCAAATTAGAGGTTTATTAAGCCAAATGTCATAGGCAACAGTTTGTAATAGTGATAACTGGACCTTAAAGTAAAGTGTGACTGAAAATTGAAAAGTTATAAAAGAAGAGAAAAAATATATATTTACTAACCCAGTAGTTTTTAGTAATATATCTCTAGAGTTGACCGTTTAAACATAGCATGCTTTTTCCATAGTCAAGCCCCCAAAATACAGTCTATTCCTCTCTTTATCTGTTATCTCACGACAGCTTGCAGATAGGCTCTTTAATAGGATTCGACAGAAGGTTGTAGCCTGCTTTCAGGAAATCCTCCCCTGCTTATACCTGAGCGTGCCTTCGCTTTATGTGTTTCAGGGAAACTGACTGTACAATCTGTGGTAGAATGACACTGCTACAATAACATGTATCTGCTAACGGATGATGCGTTATAATAGTAGAGATCAATTCAACTGTAGATGATGAAAATGACATAATTAACGTACAGTGTCTATTTTTGTCCTGCTGTAAGTACTGTGCTTTGTTTCCATAGGTCAAGAGCATGTAGTTTAGACATAAAAATGCTGTCTCAATTAGGGTAAAGCATTCATCTTGATCTCCTATTTATAAAGTTAAGATTGCCCCATTAAAAGACTGATAAATTACATTATTCAAAAAAAAAAAAAAAATTATTACATTCCATGTCTCTTATGCAGTATGGGACATTATTAATGAATCTGTGATCAGATGTGATTTGATTGGACTAAGGCGGGGGGCTGCTCAGCTGGTGTTGCACTTTTCTGTATCAATTAACATCTAAGTTTACAAAAACGGATCAGATAATGTTAAACTTGGTGTCTAGTCTTTATCATGCAAATTTACCAATATGGCACACAGCTAAAGTAAGTTCTCCCTTCAGGGTGTGTGTTTGTGTGTGTGTGTGTGTGTTAGTGGACCACACGTCAAACTGTTTATTGCTTATGAAGTACACTACTGTTCAAAAGTTTGGGTTTAATTTTTCTTGGAAATCAATTCATATTTTTATTTATTCAGCAAGGACACAGTAAATTGATCAAAAGATAGAACGAAAGATTTCTATTTCAATAAAATTCTGTTTTATTGAATCTTCTATTAATCAAAGAATCCTGTACTGATTTGAAGCAGGGTGCTTAGGGTGGTTGGTTGTTTGCTTGCTTGCTTATTCTTAATGTAATGTGTATGTTTTTTAGATAGTGTATTAAAGGGGTCATAGGACATTGCTAAAAAGTACTTAATTTTGTGTATTTGGTGTAATTCAATTGGGTTGAACTGTTTTGGAACAGTGTTGTAAATACAACTTACCACTGATTTCTAGTTGTGTCCTCTTTTGGAAGACCAAACATCAGTTGTTTTTATTTGCATGATAGTTTCTGAAGCAAAATTAGTTAAGAAATACTGTCACATAGGATCTGATCTAAAATGATGACACAAAATACAAAGGGGGTGTTTCCTTTTGTCATGTTTTCTAAGAGAAGCATGAAAACAGAACAGGACATGATGTCCCAGTGTCCTCATTGTGCTGGAGGGTGTCCTCCCTGATCATTATGGACACATTGTTCATGTGGGAGAGTGATATCTTATTGGAGTTATGGCACTATTGGCTTGAGATATGCCACTAGTAAAGAACCACAGGCTCTCTTCGGTTGTGAATGTGACTCTGGGATTGCCATAAAAGATCTAGAGGTGGTCTACCATCCTAAGAATTCATCAAACTGATTTGGAAATCAAATCCATCAGTACACAGTCTTCACAAACACAGCTAAACCATGGGTATAAGGTCTGCAAGTTCATTTTGTGTCATCAACTAATCCTTTAAAAGTCCATCCACCCCAGAGTTAAACTAAATAAAGAAAAAAAAAAATACTCTAGTTCTTAAGTTATGTAATCCAACAAATAGAGTATCTAGAACACACAACTCTTGCTTTCAGTCTGACAGACCAGTATCTAGAAAACAATTAACCTTTAGTTCAATTTCCCAGTAATGGCCTGTCTTAATTGCAAAAGTAATGTGTCACAACTCAACCAGGTACAGTATATTTAATGATGCTTAAACCACTAACCCTCCTGAACAAAAATATGCAATTACATGTGACATTGCAGGCTGAAACATAATCGCTTATGTAACTGTGAGACAGACGTTTGACAAACAAACAGTTGCTTTATAATCTCCCTGTGCATCTCATGCCATCTCTATATCAGATTCTAATAAATAATACAGGTTACTCATGGCTAAGAAGGTCATGTTGGATTGATCAGAGAAAAAATAAAGTGCTCTATGCATGTGTATAAAGGAATAAAAGTCTAAATTTTAAATCTGTTCATCATATAAAGAGATCATGTGTCTTCAAACTTGGATTAAACCACTCGATTCGTTAATTGGGATCAAGTTTTGGTTGTGTGGAGGGACAGAAAAATCTCAGGCTTCATTAAAATATTGTTACTCATATTTCAAAGATAAACTGAAATCTTATGAGTTTGTAATGACATGAGGGTGGGTAAATGATGCCAATGCTCATTACTGGATGAACTATCCTGTTAAAGGGGTCATATGATATTGCTAAAAATAACATTATTTTGTGTATTTGGTGTAATGCAATGTATTCAAAGTTAAAAGACACGGTAAGACTTTAGAATACTGTTTCTTACTTACTGCATAACTAATAAGAAATTATTGAAAAACTAACAGGTGATTGTTCATTACCACTTTACTCACTACTGTTCACTGCTAAGGAAGTTCATCTTAATATGCAGAGACAAATGTAAGAAACCCATTAATTGTTTGACTTCCCTTAAGCATTATCTAAATGCAAAGAAGCGTTATTAACCGAGCATGGCTCAACCGAATGGTTTGTGTTTGGAGGCAGAACTATCCAGTAACTGCCACTCAAAACCAATGACTGCTGGTCAGTTCAAAAGGCTGTGGATGTGAATGCCCCATTTGAATGAAGATCTGAAGACTATTCTTGTAAAATACCGTCAGGAATATGACACTCAGCTGTGTATAGAAACCACCAGGGGTACACAACCCCAAGGACCTGCCTCCCTGGTACAGAGCTCACAGGTACTCATGGGTATTTTGTGGATTGCATCAGTCAAAGTGGCTTGTTTTTCCCAAAGCATCCGTGTTTAGTTAATTCAAGTGGAGAGGTCAGTGAGCCTTTCAGCATGAGTGACAAACAGGTGGTATTTAGTAAGGGGTTTCAAAGCCGAATGGGAATTCATCATTTTATTTTTAATTCTTCCAAGCTTGGATACTATGTACTGATGAAGCAACCAGTTGTATGTTTGCAACTGACAAAAGTGCTCAGCTAAAATTCAAGACCAGTTTTTTTGGATCTGGTTCTAAAATAAGGTCTGAAACAGAAGACTGCTCTGTTTGCAATCTGTTCTGTAGTACTCAACTCATAAACGGCTTGTCGGCAGAGACACCATCGCCAAATGTTTGTGGAAGTTCCTTGTATTCCATCTGTTGCATTAGCAAAGCCTCAAGTTTGTTCCCTCAGAGACGATTTTCTTCCTCTAACTTACTCTGCTAAAATTCCCAAGAGACATTTGAACCATTAAATGCTCTGGCAAATTAGTATAATTGGCTTATTTGTATTTCATCAGTCACATAACAAACACGCCAGGTTAGGATTTAATTTCTCTCTCTGTTGTGCAACTAATATGTGTATTGTGATTCAGACAACAGGTGAGATCGAGAGAACAGGAAGAGGGTTATGATCTAGAGCGACACACCAATGAATCACAGCGCAATAGCTCCATGCTAATCTATCATCATAAAACACAGGCGCACCAGACCGCAGTACCACGATCCTCTGCTTCTATGATCACACTCACAGATACAGCATATCTACATGCATTACACTGCCTCGTGAAAGGTGAAGGACTGGCTATATTGGCCGGCACATTTCGTCAACCTGTGACAGATTGTTGTGTATGAGCGACTGATATTGATTACTGCGGTCGACAGCAAAGCGTGCAATTACACTAGGACAAAGATGCACTTCAGATAATCTTTGGGCAGTTAATGTGCTACAGATTGCTTGTTGTTATCCATCGACCCTAATATGTCTTGCTTAAAGGGACGGTTCAGCTATGAATGAAAATTCTGTCACCCTCATGTAGTTTTCAATATGTATAACTTAGTTTTTTTCTGTGAAACATGAGAGAAGATATTTCGAGAAATGTCTCAGTGTTATTGGGCACATACAATGTAAGTCAGTGGGGATCAGTGTTGTTTTGTACACCATTCACATCAAAATATCTTCTTTTGTATTCCACATAAGAAAGTAAGTCATACAGGTTTGGAATGACATGAGGTTGAGGGAGATGTAAACTATTCATTTTAAATAAAACTTACAGAGAGTGCATTGAAACTAAAATGTACTTGCTTCTCAGGTGATTCAATCTAATTTTAAGGATGTTTAGATATTTCCCTGAAGCGAAAAAAAAAATGTAGAAAATGATTTGCACTGTGCAGCTCACTCTTGGTCTTGCATGAAGGTCAAAGGCAAACATCTGTCAGCAATAGATCACTGTGTGCTATGCCAGAGTCATCCGGGATTAGATCCAGACCTCATAGTTGCATCGTTATAGCCTGTTGTTTTTCTACCAGCACACATGCTCAGGCACATACGTCCACCACGGCACTGTATGGATTAACTCCATCTAAGACAGAGCACAATAATGATAAAATAACCACATGAGACCGCAGGGCTCTATCTAATCTAGTCTACAGGCTGCCATGATTGAAAACTGGACTCCAAACGGAGAGGCAGGCAGAGGTCCATAATAGGATTTACATCTGGGACAGACAAGAGCTCTGCAGATAACGGAACAGAACGGATGACTCGCACCTGATGCCCACAAGAATCACTTTAAAGATATGTCGATCAATGGAACAAACACAAAAAAGCACAGTATAGGGAAATGCGTGACCCTTCAATACGATCACTGTCTGAACACAAATAATCACATGCATAATAAACCATTCAAGTCATTTCCAAAAATTAAACCAGGGCTGCCATTCCATGGAGCTCCATTAATACAGGTAAGTGAAAACAAGCAGGCAGAGGAATCTGAGGCAACAGTTGTCATTTCTAGAGTGGCACAAAGACAAAGAGTCAGAAACAACTACTCACTGGAGTCGTCCGAATCATAGCCTTCCACGTCCGGCTCTTCCTCCTTCTTGTTAGCCACGAGCGCGGTGGCACCAAAGGCTTGGTCCAGGTCATCCTCATCCCGTTTGGGTTCCGCGGCCGGGTCCTCCGACTTCTGGCTGGTAGTGGTGCCCCGCAGGGAGCCGGCGCGACTGAGGGCAGGAGGAGCTGTGGGGGGCAGACCCCGTGGGTAACGGGGGAAATAGTCAGATATCTGCTTGATGGGCTGAATGGGACCTGGACATACATCAATGGCCATGTGTTCCTGAATGCTGATGGTCGTCTTCTCGCCTTTGCGTTGTGTCATTCATGCAGCCCTTTTGAGGATGTGCCACCACCCCTGAACCCGGCAAAGGGTGGGTGGTAACAGAAAAAAAGAAAGAAAAAAGAAACAAAAGAAAAAAAAATAAAAGCTACAAAAGTGAAATCTTCTTTGCTCTGGTAATCTCTTAGTGTCCCTGAAGAGCAACTGAGCGTGTCTTGGTGTCTTGGTGCATGTGTGTGAGAGTTTGCGATCGCAGAAGTGGGCTACATGAGAGGCTGTGGACTGCTCCAGCAAACTGTGGTCATGCCATCTGCCTGTGAGCTGCGCTTAGACCACTACAGCACGCTAAGACTGTTACCGGGATGAATACATGTGGGAGAGATAGAGAGGGAGAGAGAGGGAGGGGGCAGGATTATATGGAGGGATGGAGGGATTGGCTGATGTCATTGCTTAGCAACATGACAGTAAACAGGAACCAGGCGTACGGATACTTAATTATGCTATTAGTCCATCTGTTAGAGAGAGAGAGTGGCTGGGTTATCTCTGTGTTCCTCCTCTCCCTTCAGTCTAGCTTCTGACTGAACCGCCATCACAGACGAGCACGGCATGTGCTTAACTCCAGCACAATTACCAGCAACAGGTGCTAAATGCCTAAAGTCACACGTGCCAGGTTATACAGTCACCCAGCAATTCAAATAGTACAATGGGGTAAAAGCAAAAGGTAGATAAGATAAAATTCATTATTTAATCTAGCATTCGTAATTTACAGATAGAGTAATGCATAGATTTATGTATGAATATTAAAAGGATAGTTTACCCAAAATTTAAATATAAGATATTATTTACTCCCCCTCATGTCATTCTAAACCTTTATGAATTTCTATCTTCTATAGACCATGAAATAGGAATGACTTTCAATGTATAACCAAAACATTTTTAAAAAATTTCAATATACATTTTTTTTCTTAAATTATTTTGTTTTCCAAAGAGGAAAGCAAGTTGCAAGTTGAATGAGTATGTGTAAATTACAGAATTTTACTTTTCAAGCATAAGTGGTTAAAGAGTTAACATTTAGCAACTTGTTGTCAATTGGCTTTATTTGGTTTTCTAATATGCTGGCTTTCAGACATTTTTAAGAGAGGCAAAACTGTATTTAGTGTCACAGATTTCATAACACTTATCTACATAAACTTCTCATAAACTGATTTCTGTGTCATGACAATTTACTGGGAAAATTGCATCAGTGCTCTGTTGCTTTATGAAAACTAGCAGGGGGCTATTCAACCTGTCCTCTCCTTAAAGCTATGATAAATTACAGGCAAAAGCCATTCTCACATTTTACAATTGCAAAGATTTATAGTGAAAACAGTGAGTAATCTTGATGATCTCTCTTAAGGGACCTAGACAAGAAGGCGATGCAGTGCTTTCGACTGACGGTGTTGCTTTTAACAAGTGAAGAGGAATGAGGAAAATAATGATGGTGAGGGATATATGTAGGATATGGCATGATGTTATTTAATCATGATTTGAAATAGGGGTGGGCGATAAGGAAAAAATATCATATCACAGGTTTTTTTAGAAATATCACGATTTTATCACAATGCTTTGTCATGTTGGTTTACTATTTTGCAGGTTGTCTGAGCATTACAGCCAAACTATTCTCCCTATTATAAAGACAAAGCCTTTCAAGGTAAAAAAATAAAAAAATAAAAAAATAAAAAAAATTAAAAAAATAAAAAAATAAAAGAATGGCAGATATTTAGGCCAAAGAGGGCGAAGATAAAAAATCTTTGGTCTTAATTTTTTAATAACAAAGATAAAAGAACGACAACAATTTTCAGGTATTTTTAGGAGCATTCAAGAAATGTAATGAACAAATATAAAAATAAAACACTATATAAACTGATTCCTAAAGCAACTGAATTACATTTCTTCAGTCAAGAGCAATGAATGATTTTTCTCTTTGTGTTTTGTTTTATTTACGTAAAAGGAATAGTTCACCCAAAAATAGAAATTCTGTCAGCTGTCTGTCAATTCTTTTATAGTATTTTATTTTTATACCACCATTTACTCGTTTTAAACGTTTTAAACCTGAATGAGTTTCTTTCTTCTTCTGAACATAAATGCCATAGTGAGGAACGTGGAAAATCAAAAATTTGCTGGTCCACAGTGACTTCCATAGTATTTTTTTGCTACTATCAAATTCAATGTGGACCAGAAACTGTTTGGTTACCCACATTCTTCAAAATATCTTCTTTTGTGTTCACCACAAAGAAATAAACACAGGTTTGGGACAATGTGACAGTGAGTAAATAATGACAGAAATGAAATTTCAGGGTGATCTATCCCTGTAATGACAGTAGGCTCCATGTTTAACCCTCTGAGGTCTAACTGTGCGTTCACACCGCCGGCGGCGAGAGCGTCAAAGTGGCCGGAAGTCATTCATTTTCAATGTAAGCCGGCGTCGAGCAGCGGCGAGGAGCGGCGCGGTGTGACTTGGCCGTTGAGAGCGTCGAGGAGAGTTGAAATCAAGGCAACTTTATGGTAATGAGCTATGACGCTGTTGGGCAGCAACCAATCGGAACGTAGAAGTCCACCCTCCAGAGGGATTCCAGAGAACGCAGCTCCGACCATTAGTTCCCAAGCACAATGGAGGACAGGTTGATTATTGCTGTTTCGCGTTTGCAATAATCTATGATGTGTCCCTGTTTGCGTACAGGGACATAAAAAATAAATTAAAAGTGATACGTGGACTAAGGTGTCTGAGATTGTTCATTTTAAGTAAAGGATCTTAATATTTCGTCCACAACAATATTTAATGAGGTTAATTTATAACGTTACCCTGGTTAGTCTGCACGAGATCAACAAGCTTGTTTGTTTTGCGGCCACTTTAAATACAAAATAAGCATTCGATCTACATCAGAGCGTCTGAGCGCTCACGAATCTTTCTGCAGCGTCGTGAGCAGAGCGACAAGAGCGATTTTTGACGCTCTCGATGCCGGCGGTGTGAGCACACAGTAAGGGGGTTTTGGGGGCCTGGAGAAGTTTTGACATGCCCTGACTTTTGTGCTTTTTTCAGTTGCTTATAAACATATACAGTACATGGCTAAAGTCTGAAACATTGTATTCAGTATGTGATTGTGTTTTTGCAGCATTATGTGTGGTTAGTGAAAAACTAAAATTTTGAAGTCACTGAAATAAGGTCATAAAACAAAAGAGTATTTGTTCACAAGACTGACGAACCTGGATCTTATAGCCTAGAATTTTTGCCTCAAAAAGATGTGAAAATCACCTTGTTTACTCACTCACAAAAAAAACTGTAGATTGATTTAAAATTTCTAAGACACTTTTTGTTGGTAAAAGTCACATGCGAGTAGACGTCAACTATCATGAATATTATTGTGATTTATACATGAGAAGACAAAGACCCGCATAATGAGCTGCATAATGAGCCTTTCAGTCAGCTGTGTGTCACTGATAGGGAAGAGTACAAGAAAGAATGTGAGGACAAAATAAATGTATATATTTTTGTAGTTTGTAGTTTATTTAGAATATATTTTATTTATCCCACAAAATAATTTGAGATTCACTTGAAAGTGCAGTTACACAGTTTATTTGGAACAATCAAAGACTTTCAAAGCTGAATTTGTAAGCATTATTACTCCAGTCACACGATCCTTCATAAATCCTTCTTAATCCTTCATTCATCCTTCCTTCTTCATTATTTGTGTATACAAATAAAAGTAGCCCCTTTACAGATTCGATTAATGTATTGCTCTTATCTGTACGATCAAAACTGAAAGTTATCAGGAGAAGATGCCTCATCACGCGTATACACGTGAATTGACTCCAGAGGGTTAATAGGCCTACTGTCCCTTTAAGACCTGCATGCATCTAATATACAAGCACTTACACATTTTTCTCTCAACTGTTTACTTTCATTTCAGACATAACCAACTGAGACTACATGCAAACCTTGTGTGTTTTGACAGTATTAGTGCAAAAGATAACTTAGTTGTTTGCTATGTTTGACAGGCTTTAGCACCCGCACTTTGGGCACACTCTGGTCAGACCAGCGTGTGAATGAAACATTTAAAAGCACATGCAAATACTGAGAGAGTTACTCTACTGCGGAGTTAACTGCTATGAATACATGTGGCCTTGTACAGTATATGACAGAGGCACCAGAACTGCAGCTGATAGAATGTGCGCTGTAGATATTTCTATATAAGTAGATGGTGGAGACATTTTTATCATCCACGATCAAAAGTCGACATATCGCACATCCCTAATTTGAAATGGTAAATCTTAATTTAGTTCCGAATGTTTGACATTTCTCACATAGCATCATTAGTAGACAAAACCTGGCAATTCATGTACTCTTATAATTAAGGAGTCACCTCCATGCTCATTGTAGTTCTTCAGTTGAAAACACTTAGTGAGATTGAAGCTCATTATTTTTTGTCTATTTCCATAATTCCTTCTGGAGACCCTTTCTTTTGTGCTTCCGGAAGGCTCATGGTAAAAAAAAATAAAAAGGCAGCAAAAAGTTTTAATACCTCCAAAGAGTGCGTCACAAGAAAAGTAGCAAAGCTGCTACCATTTGTCATGCTGATAATGTGCAGGTTATTAATTTATTGATTCTAATGTCTGGCACAGAAACATAGCTGTGAACATAGTGAAGGCTAGAAAAATAGTACACAGTGAATGTAGGCAAGAAGCCAAGTCTTCTATAATCCTAGTTATTTTCCTGTTGAACAATGTACCCGAATGAACAAGCATTTTATTATGTAAATTTGCTGATATAAAGCCAGCCATTTGTGTTTAAATGACTTTATGTAAAATTTGATGCATTTCTGTGTTCATAAATTCAAAATCTCATTCATGCTGACAGAATTTTCTACTGCCACAGAAAGTGATTTGGACTTTCCAGAAAATATAATTCAAACAGATGCTATAGCAGAGACACCGCTTAAATACTTCTAATGTGACAAACATGTCTCAGCCCTGGTGGGGAAAAAAAAGGGCTTAATCCAGTCTAAATGATTTGCTGGTTTAGATGTTCTCCTAGTCAGACAAACCACCTTGACAAGTGCTGAAAAACTCTTTAAACCAGTGAAACCTGGTACCAGCCTGGTAAGGTTTGAGCTTTCCTTTCAGCAAAGAATCCACTCTTCAAAAATGCTAAAATATCTGAAATGCAATATGACGGGAAAAATAGCAGTGCATTTTTAGTTTATTTCAAATTTGTAGCTTTCTCATTCTCTTTCTGGCTCTCCATGTGCAATTCATAACTTGGCCTATCCATAATGGCTCTTTAAGGGCATGGTTCTTAATCCAGTCTGGCCACTGTAATCAGAGGATAAAATGGGTTAGTGGATGCTGGCTGCTCCGGCCCTTGGTCGAGATCAAATGTCATTCCTAAGAGGCTCTAGTGTCCTGAGGAGACAGATACAGACCAAATATGAAACAGGAAGGCCATTCAGGTCAAAGTTCATGGGTAATGACATTTCTGGTAAAATCCCCTTTTATTCTTGTTTCTCAAAAGAACAATAATAGGCTGATAAAAAAATAATACACTGCTTTATTATTATTATTAGATATTTTCCAGACCATGGCAGCTCACAGTGGTGGTGAAAGATATATATTTTATTAATTTTATTAATAGTGTAAATTCTTGCTTTTAAATTTTGAAGAGAACAGTTCAGCACTGATACTGTTATTGCAGCTTATGGGATAAAAAAAAAAACATAAATAAAAACATAATAACATAGATTTATATGTACACACACACACACACATACACACACATGAAATATATTAGAGCCTGACATGGGTTTTTTGGGACCCATACTGAAAAATGCAGATACCAATATATCGGCCGATATTCTTTGTGTATAACATAGTACAGTACCAGTCAAAAGTTTGGACACTTTCCTACTCGTGTATCCAAACATTTTACTGGTACTATATATAGAATACAGTATATACATAAACAGAATATATATACAAAAACACTTTTTTTTTTTCACTGACATGACTAATGTAATGGAGGGAGGGCATTTAGCAATTAAAAAAATAAACTATACTCTCCAAAATGAGTCTGACATCAGTGCAATGAACAGTAAAGTTGAAGTTTATTCAACTTTAATTCAATTAAATTCCAGTTAACTTTATTCTGTTTAAGTTTATTTAACTTCAGAACATTCATTCATGGATTTTCACTGCTTTTATTTTAATCTCCAATTTGTTATTTATTATTTGCAACACTGCATTACAATGTGCTATAATATGACATTAGCGATTTAATTTACACTATTTACTAATACATTTTAATAAGAAACAACGAGAAACAGTTGAATAAATACTTACAGTCAATGTTTAATGTTTGATGCATTTTTGCTTGTTTATGGGGGCAAAGCATGGTTGCAATGTGTTCAGTCAAATTCCAAAATCATTTTTTTTTTGTAATTTTAATAAAAAACACAAATTATTTCATGACTTTTGTTTTTAATATTTGGCATGTTCGTGTGATGCGCATCCCTCTGTGTAACAAGCCTAAGTCTACGTGCACTGTGGACCCACCCACAGGCACATTTTTTACCAATGCGTGCTTTAAAAAACAAAAAATATTGCGCCATTGACTTTAGACCAGGTTTGAATTGGTCTATGGTACAGTCTATTTTCAGCTTCTTAAAATAGCAATGCACTAGCAATGCGCTTGAACACACCTCTTGTTTAGACCAGCACGCCAGGGGTGCAAAAATGGGCACAAATGCATTTAAACTATGTGGCGCTGGATGGGAAAATGGGAACAGCACCGGACTGAAACTAGCAAACACTTGCGCCGCAACTTGCGTCGCATTGCGATCTCTATGGCTGACACTCATCTATTATTGTCTCGTTTTGATTTCATCAAATCAGTTTGAGTGAACTCTTTGTCTCACACACACGCAGAGAGAGAGAGAGAGAGAGAACTAACACACTACATGCAAATGATATTCTTTGTTGTATTTTCCTGCCAAAATGATGGCATTCCTTTGGAATTCTTCAGCTTTTAAGAACAGCCGGGTTTTCCGGTAGTGAGTGGAGTTAATGTGCAAACAACAATCTCTATGGCTGGCACTCATCTATTATCATCCATGTTTTGATTTCAGCAAATCATTTAGAGCGAATGCACAAAACCTGATTAATATTCATGAATCCAGCAGCTCATTAATCCTTAGTAATCCTTAGTGTGTTTTATAGTTCTCATTAGCAGAAAATTTGTCATTATTTTCGTATTATTTTTGTATGTTTTTTCCAAATCTTTTTTTTTTTTTTACAGAAACACTGAATGCCCAAAAAAGCCCCACCACAAGTCCAGTTAAAATGTTCATTTAAAATGACTAATATGCATTCGAACAGGTTTATCAAGTTTTAATTCTAATTACTAAAGTGAATGATGATGATATAAAAAAAAACTGTGCCATTTTACAAACATTAATTTTATATCTTGCCAAGGTGTCAGTAGAGGGTTGCAGAAGTACCAAGAGGAACTACTACCATACTTTTATTTAACTTTACTTCTCTATGTGTTTCAACTTGTTCGAGAAGAGTTCGGGAAGCAGCCAGTGAGATTTCACTGTTGTTTTTTTGTTTTTGGGGGGATGCGGAGTTCATGTTCAGGTCTTTGACTGAACCTGTGACATTCAACAGGGTGATGAAATGACAAAAAATATGAATCAATCTTAAAAAAGCAGCCAAATAAAAGAAATAGACATTTTTAGCTCTGACACTTATGGATCAGGTTTTCTCTTTAGGGGCTGATAGTGTCTGCAGATGTCTGTCTGTCTATCTACACCAGGGGTGGTGAACATCGATCCTGGAGAGCTGCAGCCCTGCAGAGTTTTGCTTCAAACCTAATCAAACCCACCTGAACAAGCTAATCAAGGTCTGAAGGGTTACTAGAAATCTACAGGCAGGTGAGTTTTAATTAGGGTTGGAGCTGAACTCTGCAGGGCTGCAGCTCTCCAGGACCGGAGTTCACCACCCCTGATCTACACAATGAAATAAAATAGAGAATGAATGTGTAAATGCTATCCACCTTATTTTTCCAATGTTTAAGCAGTTTTCTGTGAATGTGTGAGAATTCCAGTTCATTAGATGCTGTAGGGAATTAACAAGAACAATAAAAAGCACAGTAAACCGTAAAACTGTTTGCACTACATACCAGTGTTCTCATAATTAACCAGTTTACCATTTCAAACTTCAAAATGAGCTATTTGTTCAGCTAAAAATAAATGGAAGTGGATCACACCGAAAGCCAGACACATTCAATTTACAAATTGTAAACACTTTAACAACTTTAATTCATAAATCATTAACAAACATTATAGTGCTTAACAGATCATTAGTTGATATATATTCACATAGGTAGAAATATGAGATAATGCACGTTAATGTTTACCAATGAACTTATTAAGCATTACCTAATGATTTACATTATTATTTCATGTAATTTAAAATGCTTACAAACTGATACAGGATTACTTGACCACATTTATTAAAGGGATTAACATCTGCAAAAGCCAAAATACAGTTTTAATCAAGCATTATAAATGATTCAAATATAATTACATTAACAAATAGTTTTCTACATTTTAAAGGTGCCATCTGTAATGTTTGGCAAAAAAAATCAAGTCATACTCCACATTCCATACCAGATGGGGCAGTATGCCTCAATAAAGTGAATTGGTCTACTCTAGAGTAACAAACGAGAAACGGCATACTCTCTATGCTCCGCCCCTACTTTCACAACAACACTACAGCCATAGCCGAAGCCTAACTGTGCGTTCACACCGCAGGCGTCTAGAGCGTCAAAAATCGCTCTTGCCGCTCTGCTCACGACACTGCAGAAGGATTTGTGAGCGCTCAGACGCTGTGACGTAGATCGAATGCTTATTTTGTATTTAAAGCGGCCGCAAAGCAAACAAGCTTGTTGATCTCGTGCAGACTAACCACAAGGAGTTATAAGTTAACCTCATTAAATATTGTTGTGGACGAAATATTAGGATCCTTTACTTAAAATGAACAATCTCAGACACCTTGGTCCACGTATCACTTTTAATTTATTTTTTATGTCCCTGTACGCAAACAGGGACACATCGTAGATTAATACAAACGCTAAACAGCAATAATCAACCTGTCCTTTATTCTGCTTGGGAACTAATGTGCCAACTCTCAAGCATTCACCGTGAGACACACGCAATTGACTCTTTTCACACGCTTTCACGCCACACATCAATTTTTTCACGCACAGAAAAACCACGAAGCAAAGAGGACACAGAGACCAACAGACTAGACAGAGCAGGTTAGTTATGATACATAGGGCTGTGCAAAAAATCGAATGCGATTTTCATGCACCTCTCATCAGTAAAGACGCTCCTGTAATTAGAAGTATATCCCCAGCCTGTGCGTTCAGATCAGGGTTGCCAGGTTTTCACAACAAATCCTGCCCAGTTGCTTCTTAAAACTAGTCCAAAACTAGCCCAATCGCGTTTCCGGGAGGTTCCCCGATAAAAATTGCTTCCCGGGGTTAAAATATAAATTTTTGGGAAGGGTTTCCCTGGTAAAATTAGCATTTTAGGGGCTAAATATCACGTTATTGGGATTGCTTCAAACCGCGGACATGAAAAACAACCGCAGACTTGGCAACACTGGTTCAGGTGGAGCGGCAGTTACTACAGAGCTGTAGTCTACCGACAACTAACACAAAATCGCTTTCAAAATCGATACATTTCTATGTTATAACTTCCCGAAAACAAATACACAAACATATAAAACAAACTTCTAGCGAAATACTAACAGCATCTAACTTACCAATCCAAAAGAAATGTTGCAAGTTCGGAGTCGAATCTCATTTCTTTCAGGTCCATCAGTTGTATCCAGCGATTAAAAGCAGTGCAGATGTTAATTTGATTTGTGTTTCCGAGCGCGGTTGTTTCCCTGTAGCGGGTGACGCTTTCTTCCCTGAACTGAAATGAACTAGTGGGCTGTACTTTCCACAAGATTGACATCAGGTTCAAGTACACGCCCACAAGCCGTGCGAGTTATTCGTGTATTGCAGGTTGGCTGGTGACTATGTTGCCCGCATACCGCCTCCCATGGCCGAAACAGGTATTACGACACCTGTCGGGCCGGGGCTAGTAATGCTAATGCTAATTAAGGCTGATATCTCTGCAGCACTATAACTTGACATTTTTTTAATGACATCATCGCCCTTATTTCTTCTCATTCTTTTGATGCGTGTAGGTCATGTTATGGATATTTTTACCTCAATTTTTGCATATGGCACCTTTAAGGTGAGTGGAAGAAATTTGTAATGGTCCCTGCCATGCTGTAAATCTGAAATATATTCATAAATGTGCTGTTAATTAATAAACCAGCCATCAGGAGTCTGTCTAGGAAATGCCCTTTAAAGGAGCAGTTAACGGAAAACATCATCTTTTGAATAGTCCTTACCTGCTGAGAGGATAAATTATACTCATACTATAATCTTTCTGCAGAGAAGCCAATTTAACTCAGTTGCACAAGATAAAATTAAACTTGCCATGATAAAAGACAAGCGTTTAAACCGTACCAACCGTCAAAATGCATTACTGAAATTGTGTGATTGTGAGATTTAATGCTTAAAAATCATTGTACTTAAAGTTAAGCAATATTAAATAATATTTTTGAATTTAGTAAGCACAAATACATGAATATTCACACCAAAATTAAAGTTTGCTGAAAATGTTTTCACCCTCAGGCCAAATATAGATGAGTTTGTTTCTTCATTGGAATTTATTTGGAGAAATTTAGCATTATATCAACTGTTCACCAATGGATCTTCTGCAGTAAATAAATGGGTGTCGTCAGAATGAGATAAAAACATCACAATAAACCAAAAGTAATCCAGTATGTGTCACGGTATTTACGCTGCCTGAAGGAACACGGAGACGAGGATAAATGAAATAAGGCTTTTAATATCCAACAAACAGAGCACGGAGGTAGACACACGTAAATAATCATCTAGTGAGGTAGTGAGGAGACCCGACAAAACAGAACTGAAAGGACAAGGCTTATGAACAAAGGATAATTGGGGAAACACAGGTGGATGGCATGATTAAATTAACAGGGACTTGGAACACATGAGGAAGAAAATAGACACACCTGGGAACTAATCAAACCAAACACGGAAAGACAGAAACTGGGTCACGGGCAAAAACACATTAAATGAGTCCAGGTGTGACAGTACTCCCCCCTCCCGGTAGGTGCGTCCTCGCACCGTAGAAACAACCGAGGGAGGCGTGGGTGGGAACTTGGGAGGAGGTTCCGGTGGAGGACGGACTCCCAGGAGGGGGCCAGCAGACAGGGACCACAGAAGGAGGAGCCAGGGAGGAGACGACGGAGGGAGGAGCCAGGGAGGAGACAGGAGCAGGAGGAGCCAGATGGTCCACCAGAGACCAGCCAGGACGGAGATCCAAGGTGGAGTCGACGGCGGGAGGAGCCATGGTGAAGGAAGGGTCGACGACACCAGGGGGCCGACAGGCGGAGACTGCACCGGTGGGTGAGGAGCCCAAGATGGAGCAGCACAGCCGCAGAGCCAGGGTGACGACGAGGATCCGGAGGGCCTAGGTGGAGCTGAAGGCTCAGGCGACCAAGGTGGAGGCGGGGTCCTGGCAGAACGCTGTGGAGCCGGAGTGACCGAGGATGGAGGTGGAACCGGAGGGAAGGAGGAGCCTGACAGAGCCGGAGGGATGGAGTGACGAGGTGGAACCAGAGGAGTGGAGTCCCGAGGCGGCGGATGGTCGACGACTGACCAAGGTGGAGCCGGAGGGACGAGGGAGCCCGGTGGAGCAGGTGGGATGACAGGCCACGGTGGAGACGAGGGAGCTAAGAGCCAAGGCGGAGCCGCTGGGTCGAAGGACCGAGGAGGAGTCCAGGGCTCGGAGGCTGGAGGCGGAGACAGGGCCTTAACGCGCCAAGGCGGAGCTGGAGACTGGCAGTCCAGCGGCGAACCATCGCGCCCCGATGGCGCGGACTGAGGGTGAGCTGCGGGACTGACTGGCACCAGCAGGGATGGCGAGGAACTGGCTGGTCTAGGAGGAGGAGAGAGGAGAAGGATGGGAGGAAGGACAGGAGGATCAGGACTGGACGGAACCAGCGAAAGAGTAGAGGGACCAGCAGGTTTGGGAGGAGGCGGGAGAGGGAGGCTGGGAGGGAATACAGGAGACACAGAAGATTCAGGGCTGGGCGGAACCAGCGGAGACACAGAAAATTCAGAGCTGGGCGGAACCAGCGGAGACACAGAAAATTCAGAGCTGGGCGGAACCAGCGGAGACACAGAAAATTCAGAGCTGGGCGGAACCAGCGGAGACACAGAAAATTCAGAGCTGGGCGGAACCAGCGGAGACACAGAAAATTCAGAGCTGGGCGGAACCAGCGGAGACACAGAAAACTCAGGGCTGGGCGGAACCAGCGGAGAAACAGGAAACTCAGGGCTGGGCGGAACCAGCGGAGAAACAGGAAACTCAGGGCTGGGCGGAACCAGCGGAGAAACAGGAAACTCAGGGCTGGGCGGAACCAGCGGAGAAACAGGAAACTCAGGGCTGGGCGGAACCAGCGGAGACACAGGAAAATCAGGGCTGGGCGGAACCAGCGGAGAAACAGAAAACTCAGGGCTGGGCGGAACCAGCGAAGAAACAGAAAACTCAGGGCTGGGTGGAACCAGCGGAGACACAGGAAACTCAGGGCTGGGCGGAACCAGCGGAGAAACAGAAAACTCAGGGCTGGGCGGAACCAGCGGAGAAACAGAAAACTCAGGGCTGGGCGGAACCAGCGGAAATGGAGCAGAGGAAATGACTGAAGGAGGTAGGAGTGGGAGACTGAGAGGGTATACAGGGGACTCAGGGCTGGACGGAACCAGCGGGGAAACAGGAAAGTTAGGGATTACCTCCATAGACCAGTCCATCAGATCCAGAACTTGCTCCATATGATCTTCAGAGACTGTATACAGCTCACCCTCAGTCGCAGGAGTGTGGGCAGGGCTTTCCTCCACGCCCTCGATCTCCACGAGGACTCCCACGATGCACGGTGTTGCCGGCTCACACACCTGGTCAGTCGCGCTCTCGAGATCCGGCTCCCTGTCGGTGAATGACTCGGGCTCTGCGGCTGCGGTGGGCTCTGGCTCCGTGCGGCGTGATGGTGGCTGGCTGGTCTCTGGGTCGGGAGTGGGGCTGGCGAGATCCTCTATGGGGCAGATGGTGAAAGAAGAGCCATTTCTCGCCAGAGTCCACTCCACGAATGCGGCGAAATCCTCCCGAGGACCATCTTCGGGCGACAACGCTCTGCACTTGGAGTTCAGGCTGGTGTTGTAGAAGGTGCAGAGCGCGTCGTCCGGGTAGCTGGTGGCATTAGCTAATAGAAGAAACAGTCTGGTGTGGTCCTCGAGAGAGCGTCCTTCCTGCTCCAGCATGAGGAGGAGGAATCCGGGGCTAGAGAGGGGATCCATCAAACACAAAACAAAAAGACTGAGAAAAAACGAAAGCAAAACGGAGGGAAAGACGCAGTTTTAAACTTTCTTTTTTAAGGTCGGGTCTTCTGTCACGGTATTTACGCTGCCTGAAGGAACACGGAGACGAGGATAAATGAAATAAGGCTTTTAATATCCAACAAACAGAGCACGGAGGTAGACACACGTAAATAATCATCTAGTGAGGTAGTGAGGAGACCCGACAAAACAGAACTGAAAGGACAAGGCTTATGAACAAAGGATAATTGGGGAAACACAGGTGGATGGCATGATTAAATTAACAGGGACTTGGAACACATGAGGAAGAAAATAGACACACCTGGGAACTAATCAAACCAAACACGGAAAGACAGAAACTGGGTCACGGGCAAAAACACATTAAATGAGTCCAGGTGTGACAGTATGTGTTCATAAGAAGCAAACCCATTATTAAGTAAAGAATAACTGATGACGGGCCGTTGAATTATTAGAAAAATAATGCAAACTTGAAGTTGTGATGTGGCCACAACACGAAGTGGAATCATATTTTAGCTGTAAGCAACTCCTTATAACTTCTTATAAACAAAGCTTTTAGCTTCACAAGATGCTAACTGATGGACTGGACTGTATTATTATGAGGATTTTATCAGCTGTATGAACTCTAGGGGTGTGCCATATCATACCGTCCACGATTACATTTTTACATGATAAAAAAGGGTCATATCAATGATATAGCAAATTTACTAGGAATGCAACAAATGTTCGGCAGCTGAAATTATTTGGCTGAAAATAGCAAAAAAAATAGGCACTGACAGGGAGAGACCATTTAGTACTGCATCTCATGTCTCTGATGAGAACAGGAAGGGGTGGTTGTTGCTGGTTACTGTATGATGATTAAAATCGCAAAATGGCATGAAAGGGATACTCCACCCCAAAATGAAAATTTTTTCATTAATCACTTATCCCCATGTTGTTCCTAACCCGTAAAACCTTTGTTCGTCTTCACAACACAATTTAAGATATTTTGTCTGAAAACCGGGAGACTTGTGACGGCCCCATAGACTGCCATGAAAATAACACTGTCGAGGTCCAGAAAAGTATGAAAGATGTCGACAGAATAGTCCAACTGCCATCAGTGGTTCAATCTGAATTTATTGCCAGTCCAGTATAGAATTGATTTTAAACTATTAATTGCTGTATATAAAGTAGGGCTGGTAATTTAACGTGTTAATTAGATTAATTATGGAGAATTATCAAAAGCACAAGTAGTCATATGCTGTCTAAAGCTCTTGGGGTTCTTTGATGTCACACACCGATCGGTCTGATGGTGACCACTCCAAGTCAAACAAGCCTAATGATTCAATGAGCCATTCATAAAGAACCCTTTACTTCACTCCTGAATGAATCAGCCATTTGAACGAATCAAACGAATGAATAAATGAGTCGATGACTTAATCATTAAGACATTTACCACCACCTACTGGCAGTTTTAGTTTATTATTTAGAGTATCATTTCATATTTTCATAGTAATAATAATAAAATTAAGAAAATAAATTATAAAAGTTATAGTTCACCCAACCAAAAATGACAATTCTGTCATCACTTACTCATATGGTCCAAAAGAGTATATGTAATACTTTTTATCAAATAAAATATTTCTAGATGAACCTACTTTTTGTAATCTCTGTTTGATGCTTTGCACAACAATGTCATTTCTCCAAAATTGATGTGCGATTAATTAGATTAATGAATCACCATATCATGTAATTAATTAGATTTTAAAAAAATGTAATCGCTTACCAGCCCTAATATAAAACAGTGCATAATTTGGCCCCACAATATTTAGTGGATCTCCTTCATATATACAAATCTCTCAGGTCTCTCAGATCAGCAAATCAAATAATCCAAGACATACCAAGGACTATTGAAATTAAGTGGCGACCGGGCATTGGCGAGGGCAGCTCCGAAGTGCTGGAATAAGATACATCTACATCTTAGACTGGCTTCTTCATTAGGTTATTTTAAACGAAAATGGAAAGTGCATATACTTGTATTAGAGTTTGGTTCTTCAGACTAATTAGCAAGAGGCTTTTTTATAACATTTGTTGTTGTTGGTCATTGTTTTTCTGAAAGTTAATACTGTGTAATTTTTATTTAGAGATTTTACAGCACATTGGTCAATGTTACGTTGTTTTAATTGTGCTTTATAATTAAATAAACAGAACGACATGGGGGTAAGTGATTAATGACAAAATTTTCATTTTGGGGTGGAGTATTCCTTTTAACAATTAAATACACTGCAGTATGTTATGTTTTCTTATACACGTATGAAATGCATGTGTTCAAACACTGCTGCACGAGCTCGTTAGCTAGGGTTCAAAGTCCAAGCCACGAGGGAAATCTGTGCTGGAACTGTGCTACTTGTAAGTTGCTCAGTAACATTCTAATGAGTTTTTACTTGGTATGTGACAATGTGATACATGCATCTTCCCAAATTAGTAATGAGAGTAATTTATAAATCGGCTTCTTTTAACAAAAAGAAGCTCAGAGGAATTCCTGCAGGCTACCTTTAAAATACAAGCTCCATCAACATTCAATAATGTAATTTCAGTGTTGTTCTGTTAAATAAAATTAAAAAGACAATAATAATGATAATAATTACAACAGCTCTATTAACACATATATTATAACTTTCACACATAAACACACATTCAAATTAAGATCTGTAATATTTTCTAATGTTTTAACCCCTTGACTGTCACTCACATTTTTGAACATAGACTTGAAAGTGCACAATCCAAACTAAAATTTGTATAATTCATGAATTTTGCAGCGTGATGTTGATGTACCATTTTCATGGGTTTCAAAGGATGAATTTTGAATTATTTTTTCAACTGATATATAATTTCTGATGATTTCAATTTTGCTTAAAGTGTGACTTTTTTGACAATGGTCAGACCTCATTTTATGATGTAGATTTTTAAGGTGTCTTGTCATAAATTAATCTTTAACTATCCTACATAATTGTAAAAAAAAGTATTAGACCTTTCCAACGATATATATTGTTTGTCATGATTAGACTGGGATTTAACTGTAATATAGTGAAGTAAACATAGACGTCCCACAGAGGGGAAAGGTGACAGTTTAAAAGAATTCCCTTCTAATAACAAGGCTGCATTTATTTGCATGACTGATTCAAAATGGGGGTGTCAAAATGGCCAGAAATATTATTTTACTAACTTATTTTAATTTAATTCATTTTAAATCGTAAGTTCAATTGTGCTTTGTGGAACAAAAAATTGTTCAGTGTTAAAGGGGACATATGGCATTGCTAAAAATAACATTATTTTGTGTATTTGGTGTAATGCAATGGGTTTATGTGGTTTAAGGTAAAAAATAATAATAATAATTTCCACATAATATACATTATTGTTGCTCCTCTATGCCCTTCCTTTCCGAAATGCATAGATTTTTACAAAGCTCATTTTTCTGAAAAGCGAGGTGTATGCTGATTGGCCAGCTATATATTGCATTGAGACTGGCTGAATGCCTGATACTGTGATGCCATCTTCGGCACGATGAGACAAAACCAATAAAACCAACTACAAGCGAGGCATTTGTTGCATCCAGTGGGGACATAATTACTGATTATAATGACTTCTACTGTATTTTTATGAGTTGCTTTACATATCTTGCTGGGTAAACATAAAACCATGTCTGCATTTGTGATTGGAGAAACGACAAACAACAAGCTCTACTCTACACTTCTCAAAAACTTGCGTTTGAATCATCAGTAGCAAATTCTTTAAATATTTAAACCTACTTACAGGCTGTGATTCAGAAGCACCAGTATGTCCTTGCAAAGTTTGAATTGCCCCACTTTTTAGAAACAGCCTTTGTGCACAGAAGCATTATAGGCTAACATACTGGTTCAGGAAACAGTCCTCGTTCTCTGTAAAATGCGCTGCACACATCTGCATATTTGGGTTGAACTGTTCTAGTTCAATTCTGTTAACAGTGTTGTGAATACAACTGAACCACTGATTTCTAGTTGTCCTCTTTTGGAAAACCAAACAAAGTTCCACTTTCACAACAAAACACACAGGATCTTCACAACATGGCAGCTGCAGCAACAGCAAGAGTAAAAGTTATGCTTTGTTTCTCTTGTGTGAACATTAGGGTGGCGTAGTGCAAATCTTCCCACATCATGATGTAGACATGTGGGGAAATGTTAGAATGAGCCGTTTTAGGTAGATGTGGTTGACTCTTAACTTTTATAAAGAATATCTCTTTGGATTTGAGACTTCATAGATATTCTTTATGCACCAAGAGCTTGTAACACCCCAAAGAGAAAGGACAAATTTAAATGGCATCATATGACCCCTTTAAATAAGTTTTTTTTTATTGTTGTTTTGTATTAGTGTACAATGTTTGAAAATAATAATTAATTCCATGTAGTGTCCATTTCATTAATTTAACATTTAATATTGGAGGCATTCAAGCTGTCATATTTTAACATAAAAAAAAGTTACTTTTTTAAGTTACTTGCCCAACATTGGTCACTACTATTGCTGCTTCTGCCACCTTATGGCAATAGATTTACACTTCAAATTAGGTAGTTTGTCACCAATAACTGTAGCTTATTGGAAAAGGATTGAAAATGCCCTTAATTCTGTTTGTCCTTATAAATGCAGCTGCCTGCCAGCTGCAATCACCAATAAAACGTTCCATATTCTATTTCTATAGCATCATATCATTATTGCAAATATTCTTGGAATATTATGATAAAATTTTGAGGTTATATCGCCCACCCCTAATGAAATCTCATTTTCATGGCACCCATTCACTGCAGAGGATCCATTAGTGATGCAATGCTAAATTTCTCCAAATCTATTCTGATGAAAACACAAACTCATTTACATCTTGGATGGCCCGAGGGTAAATTGTCATCACATTTTCATTTTTGGATGAACTATTTATTAAATGTGAATGTTACAACATTAAGAACAGAGCTACACAGTAGTCAGTTCAAGGTTGGAATAAGAATAAGATAAACAATCCACCTAACTAATGAACCATTAGCCACAATCCTCCGTATTCTGCAACTGTCAGTGGCAAACAACTTTTCTGTGCACATGAGAATGCAACAGGCTCCATATCTGTGAATAGATATTTATGACTGCAGCATGTGGCACATTAGGGTTTTACACTGTAATAGCCTGAAGCACTGGATGCAGGGAGGAGAACAGATGTCAAATGAAGCTTGATAGATGAATGCAGATCCTATGAGACAAGCAATGATCCCAAACAAAACTCAGTATAACAAAGGATGAGAGATATTCACATTATAATATTTACTGAGGTTAAAAAGTGCTCAAAAAAATTAAAATTAGCCAGGTTATCTCAGACTTCCCAAACACAGTCCAGTACACACACCATATAAACAGGTGCACAAGTATAGTTTATTTAGGATGCTCACACTATTTATCAGGACTTACTGATAGGGGCTGCACATTCAAATGAATTGTTCCCCCTAATGGCCACTGCCCGCAATCGGTTCTTTGAATTCCTAACCGTTACGTGACAAGTGATCCAAATGGGTAATGCAACCTGCTCTAAGTGGACTATTAACACTGGTGCTCTTGAGGGCTTCTGCTCTCTGCCATAGTTACTTAACCTAAACTGTACAGCAACACATATCAAATTGAATGATAGAAGCACAGTAATTGGGCTCAGGGCCGTGCACAGACCTTTTGAGGGGCATGTGCTTAAACTGAAAAAGGGCACCCCCCCCCCTTTTTATACCAAGATTATTTAGTAAGCCTGCATAAAAGGAAAAAATGGTCACATCTTCATGACAAATTCAATAACACAAAATAATAGTCTCAAAAGCTTTAGATTTATTCACGATTAATAACAACCATAATAATAATATTAGATAATTAGATGATATAGATAAACAGGGTTTTAAGGGCTTCTTTAAACCTAATACAACAGCAACCTTCTGTGAGCCATGTATCTGGCAAAAATTTTATACTGTGGTGGACCAGGGATGTTGGTCTCTTGAAGGTATCTTATTCACTACACTTTCCCTAAAATAAGCCAGCAATGAAAAAATAAATAAAAATAGTAAAAAGTACAGTTGCAGTGAAAAGCATTTCTGAAGGATCACGTGACACTGAAGAGTACTGAACTGGAGTAATGATGCTGAAAATTCAGCTTTGATCACAAAAATAAATTAGGCTACATTTTAAAATATTCAAATAGAAAACAGTTATTTAAAATTTTAAAAATATTACACAATATTACTGATTTTGCTGTATTTTGGATCAAATAAATGAAGCCTTGGAATGAATCATGAATTACATTCTGCATGATAAAATATAAAGATTTCAGTGATCTTCTGTATTTTTTTTTTTTTTTAGTTACTACTACATTACTATAGTAAAACCATGTTTTACAACATTTTATACATGTGAGGACGAGCGGAGAGTATACCATAACATGATTAGCCTAAATGTTAATAAATTAAGTGTATCAGCAATCATAAATCAGAGAAGAAATTTCTTAGAAATATGTTATCTAGGTGACGAGGATCACTCGTCGCTGTGTAAGTTCCAGTACGAAACAGCGCGGGGGCGCACCTGTTATGATTCTCCGATGGTAAAAACAAATATGTTGTTCTATTACTTATCAATATATCGTTTTTGACCAGCGAATGTGTGCAAATGTGATTTTTTTTTCTGTCCGTCATTAAAACGGCGACGGCGCCTGCCGCTGTGGGCATCACATTACATTTTCATCTAGGTTACAAACTAGTTTTTTTTAGCTATATAGACGGAGCGCTCAGTTTTTCCTGTGGTAAAATGCATTTGGCCAAATTAGCATTTTATAAAAGAAGAAATGCAACTGTATGCACAGGCTGTGTTGGCTATGTATTGGACTAGATGGCAAATGCTAGCCCTCTCTCTCAGGCGACGTCCCACACTCAAGTCAGTGAGTCAGTCAGACATCAAATAAATAAAATATGAGCCTTTATAGACATAGTGTTTAGTAGTACTTATTCAAACAACAAGATATTTATTTACCCTTCGCAAAACATTGTTCAGCTCAGCTGATGTCTGTGCGCCTGCTGTGGAACTTCAGTTGATTCAATGAATATACAGTATAGAGGGAGCGGAGTTATCAGCTTACTGACCGCTTGAGGATCGAATAAGATTTACACAAGCTCGTTTTAAGAACTTTAATTTGCTAAATATTTGTAAAACAGACAGACAGACGTAAAGGGTGACCAATAGCATTGATAAAAAAAAAAAAAAAAACACCACCAAAAAAAGGGCACTTCGGAGTGTAAGGGCAAAAAGGGCATGTGCTCTGCACAGGTTGAGCCCTACCTGTGCACGTGCCTGATTGGGCTGATAAGCAGTGATGAAATGGCACGCAGGTAGGAAGTGGCTGACCTCACTAAGAGGTTTTGCATTAAGACCGAACCCAGAACATTAACAACACAGCAGCTTCATAGGCAACAAAGACATACCCACCAGGGTTGGGCAGAGCTCAGAAGTTAAAAAGATAGTTCACCTAAAAATTAGAATTCTGTCATTCATACTCTTTTTTTTTTCTCTTTCAAACATACTTGCCTTGTTTTCAGGAGGACACAAAAGAAGGTATTTATAAGAATCTTGATAAAGAAACAGTTTACTTTTTTTCATTTTGGGTGAAAAGAACTGGCTCTCTTGAAGGAATAGTTCACCCTCATGTTGTTCCAAACCTGAATAAATTTCTTGCTTATGTTTAACACAAAAGATGATATTTTAAAGAACACTGGTAGTCAAACAGCTCATGGTCCCCATTGACTTCCACAGTATTTCTTTCCCGACAAAATTTTTATTTTAAGGTAAACTATTTCTTTAGCATTTGAGAGTGTGAATTTGAATTTGCCATAGAATGTAGAATTAACTAAATTAAAATTCAGTGAAACTGGACATCTGCTAGGTAGAATAGATTTTTCTTAACTACTGTAATTAGACATATTTCTGTAAACTGTTTAATATTGTCAAAATTTAACACAGCCATTAAAGCTTGTTTTTGCTGTACACCTTCACTAATTGTTCATTAAGTAAGGAATAACTGAGGATGGGCTATTGAATAATTAGAAAATAATGCACACCCGAGGTGGTAATGTGACCACAACACAAAGCGGAGGCTCTCAAGCATTCAGCAAAGTGTACAGCTTCTAACAGTGAAACTGCAAGTTTATCTGCTTCAAGATGATTGTTGTTATTACCTTGCTAGTGAGAAATCTCAAATAGCTTTTAAGCTGCTCAGTTATTTTACGGATAACAGTACTGTATATGTGTGCATTAGTGTGGGAGAGAGAGCAGGAGAAAGAGAACGTGTTTTTAGTGCTAATAAAACACAATTTTGCTTAAAAAACATGGAAATAATTTGTTTTTATCCTATTGTTTACTATATTTATTAGCTTAGAGTAATAACTGAAATAATTTGGCAAAATGAAACAGGCAACAAGGTCAGGACTTCCCTGGATATACTTTAGCTGTTCATTTCCCTGAATATAATTACACATCTTAGAATATTCTTCAGCCAACTATATTCAAGTATTCAATAGCCTTGTGGTATAAAATGAAATTCATTTGATTAAATACAGCAATAAAAATCTTGCATAAATAAATAAATCTCATATTTTAAATGTTAAGCATTTAAGATAATCTCTATTTACATTATGTACAATTAACTGGAGAAAAAAGGTTAAATAACTCTGTAATTATGTCAAAGATATATAGCATGGAAATGTAGCCTATGGAAAAGCAGTTCATGATATGTTAACAGAAATTGTCTGTTCATTATGCAGGAAAATCCTGTGTTTCTATAGAGAACCTCTAGATGTGTATAGCTGATCAAGTCAATTACACATGTGGCCCTGCAAAGTCAATCTATTGACAGAGCCTGAAAATGTCTACAGAGTAGAAGTGTGGAATCAGCATGTCTCAATAATAACAACAATAACAACTCCAGGCTTAAATAATGTTTGTAAAAATATAATAAAAAACACCCCCAAATTGTAGGTAGAAATCATAGATCTGACCACTTTTAGAGATAACAACACATCTCTCCTCAACAAATTGACAACCTAACAGTAGCAATAGTAACCCAAGTACCACTAATTAAACAACTGCCAAAATTTCAATCTCGCATCGACAAGCTCTACAATCATAAATAATTACATTATTCAGCTTATAAATGCTTTGAATACATAAATGTTGAATACCAGATGGATGCAATGCAAAATAAATACCAATTTGCCCTTGTTGAGTTTGTTTATTTGGATGCAGGCAAAAACATTAGCCAGCACAGTGCTGCAGATTTGAATAGTTTTCTGAGGGGAGGCATGCAGGATGATAATGCTTTAAGCAAGTATGTACTTTTGGTCATTGGAGAGAGCATGTTTGTTAGAATGTGCCAAACTGCTCTTTTTCTACACAGGGAACTTGCTCACATAAACAAGTTAATATATGTACACAAACATGTAAATATATGCCTGCCAGAGGAGGATGGCAGCAACAGCCATAGCAAACATTGCTATTCAAATTATACTGTCAATGTTACTGCACTTCATGACATCAAAATCTCTCTCTTTAGTGTAGTCATAAGAATCATCATGGTTTTTAAACAGCCAATGCCATTAACTATTCTTAAAACAACATGAAACTAATTTTCTCTTCATTACAATTGAGAAAAACAATAAAAAACAACAAAATAATGCCCTGAGCCAAAATGAGTCTAATCAAATGTGTCGAGATAATGACCAAAGCATCTATTGTAAAACTTTCTAACATTTGCTTACAGTCTCTGAAACCTAAACTGATTAAGGGACAAGAAACATTGTAGAAGAAGAAAATTATAACAAACTCTAAAATCCACCTTTTACAACCAGTTACATTTATATGACTGACTACAGAGAGCATCCATATTCAATATTTCTACTTTATTTTTTCAAACTATATACATAAACTAACAGCAATAAAAACACTCTACTGTTGTATTCTGAAGTGGAAAGAAATTGTTCCCTTTCAATACTTCACTCATTATGGGAAAAACAAATTTTTTCTCCTGAACTGAAGCCTTATTCAATCACGCAGTGAAACTGCACGGCCATTGGTTCGTGCAATGTTATTAAAACAAACCAATGGCTCGGCAGTGGTGCTGCACGAAAATATGGCATCGAAGCACGCCAAAATGGGTGGGGAATCTGGCTATATATTGCCCACTTCGCCACAGGAATTCAGATTTCTTTTCCTTCAGCGACAACGTCACATCGCTTCGCTGATCTCCGCTGAACTGCTTGCCGTTGACACGCCTCGCACTGGAACGCGACTGCCGGTCCCCGCTGCAGATACATCGCTTCCCTGCAGCCATCCGGCGAGAGAGAGATTGAAAGAGCAAATTTCTCTAAAAGACTTACGGCGTTGCTTTAAATGCCGTCTCGTCATTGCAGCTCATGCAGCTGATGACGGGCACAGCGAGTGTGTCGCATGCTTGGGGAAACCCCATGCTGATGCAGCACTCGCAGGGAATTCCTGTTCTCATTGCGAGAAAAAGAACATTCCCTCTCCCCGCTCGCGAATCGCTTTCTTTTCAGAGAGCGATCTCGCTCCTTGCGCCCTCCTGTTTTCTTCCTCCCGCGAGCCGACAAGGAAGAAAAGGCGGGGCAGAGGATTCAAGCAACAGGATGAAATTGAGCTCACACCGGCTCACACCGGCTCAGCCCCTGCGTGCCTCGTTTTCTCCGCCCAGAGGGGATTCCCCAGTCCTCTTTATTCAGCCAGACCACTCTGCTGCCGCGAGTGATCTGGTCTTGTTTGGAGGGACTGAGGAAGAACTGCTAGAGGACAGCATGTCTCTAGCTGCTTCAGATGCTAAGGAGCTGTCGGGCTCGCCAGACCCCACCCCCTCGATGTTATCTGAACCCAGCCGCCCGAAACTCGGGATGGATGCCGAACTTATCCGCGTTCTCTCCAGGGCAGTGGATGAGCTGGCTCTGGAATGGTCTCCTCCAGAGAAACCATCCCGTAGCCGTCTGGATGAATGGTTTCTGCCAGGGCGCCAGCAAGCCCCTCGTCAGCGAACCGCCCCGTTGTTCCCGGAGGTCCACGACAAGCTTACAAAATCGTGGCGCGCCCCCTACTCTGTCTTCCAGAGCACTGCCCAGGCCATAGGGTGCTCGATGGATAACCTGGTCGATCTGGAGCGCCACTTGTGGCTTAACCTCACGGAGATCAAGGATGCTGACAGAGCCCAGTTCCTGGACGCGCCGATCTCCCCCAGTGACCTCTTTGGTCCAGCGACTGAAGGGTTCTTGCTCAGCCACCAGACAGTTTCAGTTCCCTAAACGCATGGGACCCCGGCCCAAGGTAGTTCTGGACCCTGCACCGCCACCATCATCCTGATCTACACAAAATAAAAAGGAGGGGGCTAAGTCTCGCTGTGGCCGGACCTCCCCCCAAACTACCCCGTGTGTTTTGCCGTCCATCTCCAGGTGTCGACGAAGTTGTTTTTGCTGCAAACAATGGGCCCGTTTTAACACCCAGACAGCAAAGCGCTGTTATAGCGCACAAAATAAAAAACACACTCCTTAACAAAAAGAGCATTTTCCCTTACATAACACTCACTAGTGCTATGTCCCCACGTGGCAGACAAACACTCGAGTTAATCCAACCTCTGTCCATCCGGGCCTCACAATGGCAAGCCATTCCCGGGGTATCAGATTGGGTCATGGAAATAATAAAGCACGGCTATTCCCTTGGCACGACGACCACCACACTTTCGCAGGGTGGTCACCACTTCGGTGCACAACGAGAACGCTCACGTTCTTCGTGCCGAAGTAGAAAATCTGCTGGTGAAGGGAGCTATAGAAATTGCTCCCCCAGCACACCGCGACTCAGGGTTTTACAGCCGTTACTTTCTAGTTCCCAAGAAGGATGGCGGGCTGCGCTCCACCCTCGATTAAAGACATCTGAACCATTCCCTCATGAGACGGCGCTTCAGAATGATCACGTTGAAACAAATCCTCTCACAAATACGCTCAGGGGATTGGTCCTTTTCGCTGGATCTGAAAGACGCTTACTGTCACATCCAGATAGCCCCCCCGTCACAGGCCGTTCTTGAGATTTGCCTTCGAGGGTGTGGCTTACCAATACAAAGTCCTCACCTTTGGGCTGTCTCTGGCGCCTCACACGTTTGCATGGATGCGGCTCTCTCCCCTCTCAGGCAGAAAGGAATCCACATTCTCAATTACCTTGACGACTGGCTAATTCTAGGTCAGTCAGATGGGGGAGGCATTGGGTTACAGAACTTTGCTCCTCAGCCATCTGGAATGCCTGTGACTCAGGGTGAATTTTGCCAAGAGTTCACTGTCCCCCCCCAGCCAACGGATATCGTTTCTGGGAACAGTGTTAGACTCAGTTATGATGAGGGCAACAATGGTGAAGGAGCGCGCCGTGGCTCTGCAGCGACTCGTGGCCTCTTTCAAAATAGGTGCTTCTCGCCCCCTAAAAATATTCCAGAAGTTGCTGGGTCTTATGGCAGCAGCATCGCCGGTGCTGGAGCTCGGGCTGCTACGTATACGCCTCCTCCAGTATTGGCTGAAACCGCGTGTTCCACCTCATGTGGGGTATCACGGATGCCTGAATATCAAGGTGAGTCAGGACTGCATTACGGCCCTGACCCCTTGGAGGAACATGCAATCGATGGAACGGGGTGCCCCGCTTGGTATGGTTTGCAGAAGGAAGGTGATCTCCACAGACGTGTCCAACAAAGGTTTCCAAGATCGAGGACGCGTTGTCCCAGGACTGGCCCAACCGTCTTCTTTACGCTTTTCCTCCAGTTCCTCTGATTCCCCAAGTAATCAGGCGGGTCAGGGACCAGAGATGCAGGGTTTTTCTTGTAGCCCCACTCTGGTAAAATCAGCACTGGATAGCCGACCTGTCACAGATGCTGACTGCGGCCCCCTGGCCCGTTCCTCTGAGATGGGGACCTCCTTTCTCAGGCGGACGGAACGATTTGGCATCCACACCCAGAGATGTGGTCTCTGCACCTTTGGTCGCTAAACGGCAACCCACGGGACTCCCTGAGCGTGTGCTAGACAAAATTTCACAGGCTCGGTCACTAACGTAACCTCGGTTCCCTGAAATACGGGAACGAGTACTGCTTTCCTTGCCATGCTAAAAGGCTGCACGACTCAGTCGTCGCTTCAGTTGAAGTAACCTGAATTCCTGTGGCGAAGCGGCCAATATATAGCCAGATTCCCCGCCAATTCTGGTGGGCTTTGCTGCCATATGTTCGTGCAGCACCACTGCCGAGCCATTGGCTGTGTAGTTTCACTGCGTGATTGAATTAGGCATCAGTTTAGGAGAAAAAATACGTTTTTCCCATAAGCGTCTTCGACGCAGTACTCGTTCCCGTATTTTACATGATAGTTTTAAAGCATTAAATTAAAATGATATGAACTATTGTTCTTGAGTTTTCTAAAGCCAAAGATGTGAAAAAGATGATTTATGATTATATCCTATAGCTTATAAAACAGATTCTGCTTTCTTCTGTTTTTTTTTAAGGTGTTTGTTGTATGACTTATCTGTCTTTTTATTATACATGTCAGAAAATGAAAAATTGCACTAAAATCTAAAATACAATCACATAATGTGACACTATAATTTTGAGATATGTCAAATCTATCCTATGGATACACCATATATTTCCCTAAAACATACTGAAAGTTCTGAAGAAACAATGTACCAAATGTACTAATAAATGTACAATGTACCAATGTACTAATAAAAAAGTAACAAAAAGTTATATATTTAGAAGTGACCCTGTGTCGACAAGCTTGCCACTCTGGGAGTTGGGGTTGTATACCTCCAATATTTCAAATTTACTTTATTTTTTTATTAGATTTTATATATAATATATAATATATTATATTTTATATGTTGCTCTCCCACTCATCCTCTCAGGTCAGAAAAAATAAGAATTTTCCCCCAGAAAAATCCAAAGTCGCAATCAGCAAGGAAGTCCTAAAGGATTGGAAAGGATAATTATCCTTGAGTTGATACATTATGCAGAGAAATATTTCTGCATCAGTTTCGGCTTAGTCTTTCACAGAAGCCTGCAGATTGGGTAACAACTCAATACCTCGGTGATGCTGAGTCTGCAGTTACATACGCTGATGGAAGGAACACAATGATTTCAGAGTCATGAATCACTGCACAACTCAGGGATGTTCAGCAAGCCGGTCTTATCATAACCAACACCTCACAGAAGAGATCAAAAACCCATTCAGCAAAATAATTCATTTTCATCAGTCATTCTCTCCCAAATGAACCAGGAAGCCCAATTTATTTATTTTTTTTTTGAGAGAGAGAGAGAGAGAGAAAGGGATGGCAGTTCACATTGTACCATGCTTCAGAGCTACAATATAAAGAAAGGAAAACCTACAAGATGAAAGATTTTGCAGAACGCAGCTGAAAGATTAATTATATTGATTAAGGTTTCAGATTTGGGGTTGATATAGAATGACGTTCATCCATGTCTGAAAACTTTCATATCACAAATGGAGTTTATGTCAAGACAGAGTTTCTTTTATGTGATATTTCTGAAGCCAACAAGATGTGGGTCCAAAAAGCCAATAATGACTTAGAAGAGTGCTGTAGTAAGTAAGACTCACGTCACCAAAGGAGTTGTGATTTTTGGGTCACACGTCAATCGGTTATGAATATATCAGATGACCAATTCCTACCTTGCTCAGTTCAGAGTGTCAGTCGAGGACTATTAATTTTGAAAATATGGGGATTACTTCCCACAAGTGATTCAAAAATCTGAGATTCACAAACTGGAGGGAGTTGGTCAACTAATTTATCTGAAAGATTGGTTTAGATAGCTAGTAGAGCCTTGGATCATCACCACAAAGAAGACACATTTGTAATAAGATTAAAGATCATATATTGTCAGAACTGAAATTTCCTGGCTTTTTTCAAAATAACTGAAGTCTAGGGGCTATTTAACATCATACACGTTTCAAAACATCAGTCCACAGTAAAATGCAAACAGCCTGCATGAAGTAGCTGTGATTTTTCACAAACCGTTGTGACTTTCGTAAAAAGTTGCAGTCAGAACCACACAGTCACCGCCTTCTGTCACCACCCTGAGCACTGCCCTACACACCAGTCTACTTTTGTCAAACCCCCAGAAAACAAAGCGTCTTTGCCATTGCTGACAATGAGCAACAACAGCACTGAAACATGTTGAAAAGGTTCATTTTAAACACGAAACCAGATTGGCCGACCAGTAACATTATATTCTCACTCAAAAAAAACAGACGATCTGATAGGATTGTTACTATGAGGTGGATCACATCTAACTTCTCAAACAAACTCACTGTGTCTATCAAGTCATGATGAAGATGTATATATATTTCAATTTCAGCAGGCAACTATTTTTACAGCTACATTATTGTTCCAGCCACAATTAACCACAACAATGTATATACAATTACAAATCATTATATATAAATCATCATTTTGTTGTTTTACACACGTTTGATACACAGTTGTGAGATGCAAGAAACATATGGAAAGAAATCTGTAGAGCTGTAGTCAAGTCCGGCTTTGTCGAGTCCAAGTCAAGTCCAAGTCCAGGACTAGTCGAGACCGAGTCAAGACCGAGTCCAAAGAGGTTCGAGTCCAAGTCAAGTCCAAGTCCAAAAGTTTCGAGTCCAAGTCCAAGACCGAGTCCAAATGAAAGAAAAAAGGGTCCTCTTCAAGACCACATACTTAACTACTGATAATGTTTGTGATGCGAGAGAAAGCATATCTCCTATTCTAAGAAAATAATTTTACATTATTATTTGTAATGATCAAAAAGCATGTGCAAAGTAACAACTCTGTAGGACAGGGGTCTCCAAACTACATCCTGGATGGCCAATGTCCTGAAAAGTTTAGCTCCAACTGGCCTTAAAACACCTGGAAGATTAGTGTGTCTAGTAAGAGCTTGATTAGGTTCAAGTGTGTATAATTAGGGTTAAAGCTAACAGGGGCGTTAAACAAGATCCTGGGCCCTATGCATAGGCAGTCCTGATGGGCCCCCATGGCCCCCACCCATGAAAATATCCAGGTAAAAAATATATATTTCAGATTCATACTTTTCAAGGGCCCTCTCTTCCTTTGGGGCCTTGCTAATGAGTACTGGTTTTACCCCCAGTCCGACCCTGGGAGCTAAACTTGGATAAAAGAACAAAGTTTGGAACTGTAAGGTCAAATAATTTTTATGTACTTTATTTTTTGTTGACATTATATCTGTGGTCAAAAATGTATATGACAGATGCCTTGGCACAGTGCACAGACACACGCAAAGCTCGGGATATGACAAATGCGCGCAGCAAGGCTAGAATGGATACGTTTGGCTCTACTGGACATGCGCACATAAATACAGCGAAATTTTTGTCATACTATACTAGGGCTTGCTTAGACTAGGCGAGCTCTGTCGGAAACAATCAACTACTCCAGCATGCATTAACCATAATGCATACAAAGTGTTTGCAAGTACCACGTGAATTTTAGAATTACAATATTGCGTGGAGCTGTTACTATATGACCTTATCTATGTTGCATGTAAAAATAAAATATGTGATGTAATAATTAGGGTTGTGCCTGAAGCCGAATATGGCACGGATAATGGCTTAAAAAACGAATAACGCTCAAGGAATAATTCTGCCTGAATACTCGGCTAAAGCTGACAGAGTCTGGTGTTTGCTAGATAACAGATGAGCCAGGGGATCAGCGCCAGAAGTGAATGAATGTAAACTTTATGAGTGAAAAGAGAGCAAATCAAACACCACATTGTTGTCGCCTCTCTGTTTATCTCTCAGAAATCAGAGCGTTGCAAGAGTAATTTTACCTATAATAATACATCATAGCTACACTTTATATTATTTGTATATATTTAAAAGGCAAATATTGAAAGCTTAGGCTACCATGATACGAATGAATGGAATAAGCACAGCGCGCTCGCCAATCAAACAGCCGCGCTGCGCGTCTCAGTCTCTCAAAAACCAAATCAGTTCTCTCTCGAGAGTCGGCTAATAATCAGCTTCGATACGGAGACATTGTCTACTTGTCCTACATGTTTGCATCTTTACCTTTTGCTGGTTTGCGCGGAACACACACATCTGTTTAGTGAAGTTCATTAACATTAAGACTCGCTCAAAGTGTTCTGCGTAATGAGAATGTGTGCATTGAATGGATTCAGTCGTGTTCAAATGATCACTAAACGTTTGTCATGACATGTCATGAAATGAATAATTATTTCAGTTTAACACGACATACTTGTTCAGTGATAACTACGAAAAAATATATAAAAAGTCATAACAGTCTTATCAAGTAACTGTACGATGTTGTATCCGAATGCAGATAGGAAAAAAATTGTGATTGTTACAGATACAAATACTGGCTGTTACATGAAAATGTAAATATGTAATGTCATAATTATAAAGTTTTTAAAATTTACATATGTACTAATTGTTGCATAAGGCTATACATTAATACGCGTTTATTGATAAAAAAAAAAGGCTATCTAGGTGTAGGTAAAACACAATCTAACAGGTAGAAAATTAAATTAGAAACATCTAAACTTTTCAGGTCGCAGTAAGTGCACCACTCCCTGGTCATGCACATCCTTTCCCGGAACAATACTGAAAGCTAAGATGGAGAAACAGATGATCATAGTTGTTCAAGGATAGCCATTTTTTAAATGAATCTATTAGCAGAGCTACTGCAAGGGATGTTTAGTGCTGGAATTCCATTTATTCTTTGCTGAAACTTCTGCGTCATCATGGAGAGCGGGTCATGGTTGCCCAGCAACAGCAGACGCCACTGGAGCGCGAGCGCAGATTACAGAGTGCTTTGGAAATAAGGAGAGCGGCGCGCCTAGCGTTTTCCACACGTTTTCAGTCGCGACATCATGCAAATGTGGTTTTGTTTTGAAGGAGACATTTTTTATTTTATTTTTTTGCTGGACTCGGTCGAGACCAACTAGAAGACTTGGCGAGTCCAATGGCCAAGTCCGAGACAAGTCCGAGTGCAAATTCAACGAGTCCGAGACAAGTCCGAGACGACAGAAAAATGTCTCGAGTCCGGACTCGAGTCCAAGACCGGACTCGAGTACTACAGCCCTAGTTTTAGGGACTGAGAAAGTGCATTTACTATCAGTTGTAACCCCTTTAGATTCAGGTTCATATGGGCTCCATTTTTGACATTTATGTGAAAGCACCTGGATGGAAATTATGCACTGTCACTGGAATTATACACATTTTTCATTCAGTCTATATTTTATGCTAATATATCACATTCTGCGATGCTGCTTTAGAATTTTAAATCAGGTTTAAACTGACCTCTTTAACCACTTCACCCCTAATTTTTTAAATAAAGTGTGGTATCATTGTTTTAAATAAAGTGCATTATGTATATACAGTAGTGGCCAAAAAGTATTAGAACACTAGCATTTTCACCAGTTAAAAATGATTTCAAGTCAGTTATTTCTATCTTTTGCTGTAGTGTGTCAGTAGGAAATACAGGTGCTGGTCATATAATTAGAATATGTATATTCTATATTCATTCACTACACACAGACTAATATATTTCAAATGTTTATTTCTTTTAATTTTGATGATTATAACTGACAACTAAGGAAAATTTCAAATTCAGTATCTCAGAAAATTAGAATATTGTGAAAAGGTTCAATATTGAAGACACCTGGTGCAACACTCTAATCAGCTAATTAACTCAAAACACCTGCAAAGCCTTTAAATGGTCTCTCAGTCTAGTTCTGTAGGCTACACAATCATGGGGAAGACTGCTGACTTGACAGTAGTCCAAAAGACGACCATTGACACCTTGCACAAGGAGGGCAAGACCCAAAAGGTCATCGCAAAAGAGGCTTGCTGTTCACACAGCTCTGTGTCCAAGCACATTAATTAAGAGGTGAAGAGAAGGAAAATATGTGGTAGACAAAAATGTACAAGCAATAGGGATAACCACACCCTGGAGAGGATTGTGAGTCAGTGCTTCAGCTGGTGAGTCACCTGGAGTCAGTGCTTCAAGAACCACTACGCACAGACGTATGCAAGACATGGGTTTCAGCTGTCGCATTCCTTGTGTCAAGCCACTCTTGAACAACAGACAGCGTCAGAAGCGTCTCGCTTCAAAAAGGATTGGACTGCTGCTGAGTGTTCCAAATTTATGTTCTCTGATGAAAGTAAATTTTGCATTTCCTTTGGAAATCAGGGTCCCAGAGTCTGGAGGAAGAGAGGAGAGGCACACAATCCACGCTTGGGCTTGAGGTCCAGTGTAAAGTTTCCACAGTCAGTGATGGTTTGGGGTGCCATGTCATCTGCTGGTGTTGGTCCACTGTGTTTTCTGAGGTCCAAGGTCAACGCAGCCATATACCAGGAAGTTTTAGAGGACTTCATGTTTCCTGCTGCTGACCAACTTTATGGAGATGCAGATTTCATTTTCCAACAGGATTTGGCACCTGCACACAGTGCCAAAGCTACCAGTACCTGGTATAAGGACCATGGTATCACTGTTCTTAATTGGCCAGCAAACTCGCCTGACCCTTACCCCATAGAAAATCTATAGGGTATTGTGAAGAGGAAGATGCGATATGCCAGAACCAACAATGCAGAAGAGTTGAAGGCCACTATCAGAGCAACCTGGGCTCTCATAACACCTGAGCAGTGCCACAGACTGATCGACTCCATGTCACGCCGCATTGCTGCAGTAATTCAGGCAAAAGGAGCCCCAACTAAGTATTGAGTGCTGTACATGCTCATACTTTTCATGTTCATACTTTTCCATACTTTTCTTTTGTTCATACTAAATCCAGAAAAACTGTGGCAATGTCTCCAAGATACTTCAAGAAACCTACCTGCAAAGCCACAGTACTATTAAAAGTTTTAGGCACTTGTGTAAAAAATGCTGTAAAATGAGGATGCTGTTAAAAATAATGTCATAAATAGATTTTCTTTATCAATGACCAACCTTTGTGTTTAAAGCAGCTTTTGCCTTGTGCACTTGTGAATAGTTTTTTAGGTAGCTTTGCAGGTAGCTATTTTTGAATCTTACATCAGCAGACACTGAACATCAGAGCCATTCTGAGAGAGATGTAATTTGCCAACTAGCAAGAGAAAAAAAGGCAAACTATATTATTAGTAAACTTTTAAATATCACAGTTTCTTTCTTAAGTGTAGAACCATTTTAAAGACACAATAATGATGTTTACGAAGAAAAGCAAAACAAAACAAATCAGCCTAGAGTCAAATAGACTGGACACATGGCACATTAACAGCTGATATCTGGAGAAAATGGATAGAGAAGGGGACACAGGTCATTTCTGTCAGCTCACTGCTTCTATTACAATGTGTTGCTGGCACTTGTTTACAGAGAGCTTTTACATGTCAGAGGAGAACAGAGGAATGGGCCATCCAATTATGAACCAGTGTAAATCATCTGACATTTCAGATTTATCATACGGTGTGATAAAAGCTGTTTGATCTTAAAATACTGGAGACTGTTTGAAGAAAGCAGCAACAATATTGGAAACATATTTATTATAGGAGTTAATTTGTCACCAATCAAGAGTATAGTTCTTCTTGGAAACTCTGTAAATGCTATACATCTATGTGATAAAGACAGAGCTTTATGTATATTACTTACACATTTTTTTTTTAATGTTTCTTAAAAAAGGTAGTGAAAATTGTGGTCACTATTTAACAAAAAAAAAAAAAAGAGCCAGAGTTAATAAAACAATGGAATTAATTCTTAATTCATGGCTTTAATTCTTCTCATTCTATTTATTTTTATTTTATGCATGTATGTATGTATGTATGGATGAATACTTTTGCAAGTCGTTTGAGCCTAACCTTGGATGAGAGAACATATCCATATAACCTTATTGGCTATGACAAGCTGGCCAACAAATATAAAACTGAATGAAAATGAATGAGAGTGCTTGGTGTCTGCACACATACATGAGGAGATTAACAACAAACAGAGACATGGCTGTCATAAATGCTGCTTGGCTCTCGTGGAATATTTGCATCCTCTTATTTCGCCTTCACTGTAAAAAAGCAAGACCTGTCGAGATACATGAAATTTAAATACAATATTAAAATCCCCAAGGGAGTTAGTGCAGTTTCAACATAGGTAGTGACGTTTTAAAAGACCTCGAACTATACATATGAAGGAGCCTCAGATGCACAATAGTCCTAGCTCAAAAATGAACATTATTAAAAAATGAACATTTACTACAAAAGAACATGAACTGCTTTCGTGATCACCGCTAAAATCGCCATCACCTGCTTATAATTGGAGTGGCATTTAATAGACAGAGCCGTAGATCGCGTTCATTATCGAAGGCGATTCATCTGCGATAATGAACGCGATATGGCGTAGCTTGTCAGCGATCTACGGCTCTGTCTATTAAATGCCACTCCAATTATAAGCAGGTGATGGCGATTTTAGCGGTGATCACGGAAGCAGCTTTACTGATTAGATGCGCATGATCATATCGTTAGATATATCGCCCAGCCCTACATGAACATAGTTCAAAAACAAACATCTACTCAGCCTCAAGCTGTTCTAAACCTGTTTGACTTTCTTCTGCACAACACAAAAGGATGAAGAATGTTTGGTAACTAAACCTTTCTGATGACCACTGACTTCCAACGTGTGGACAAATAATACATATTTCTCAAAATAGCAAAAAATTCTCACAAAATTCTTTTGTTTTTGTTTTTTTTCAGAAAAAAATAAAGTCATATAGGCTTGAAGTACATAAAAAATTTGAACTGATTTTTTGGGTTAACTATGCCTTTAAGATTTTTTGTGAGGCTTAGTTTGAACTAGGGTACATAATTTCAGCATCAATACCATGATGTGCGCATCTGTGATAGTCACATCGCAGGATGTGCTGTTTACTATACTGAACATTATATTTATACTGATCGTTTTCTTTGCTCACACTCAGACACCGTGTCACCGGACTGCATGCAGCAACAGCTGTAGTCTGTCTACACTGGACTCGACAAAGCAACCATTGCAAATCTGAACTGTGTGTCAGTACGTCACAAATAGAATGAGCATTAGTTTACTGTAAGGGATTTGTTGCACACCGCATCCAGTGTTTACAGCATCACTGGTTATAATTAAAGCCACTTCAGTAAGGAGGTCTCTTGTTCTGGCAGCATTCATGTTGATAATACAAATGATGCATTAGGACTTAGGGTTAGGGTTAGGGCCATTTACTGGCCTAATAAACTCTTTTGGAGTCAAGCAAAATGTCACCGGGCCCTAGATTTAATTATATTGCATGGAATTGATCTTACTGATATAGATATCGTACCTCAAAGTAGGGATGCACTGATACCACTTTTTCCAGTACTCGCCCGATACCGATACTTTTATTTGTGGTACTTGCCGATACCGATTACCAATCAATATTGTTATTGCATTTGTAATTTTTTTTAATATTGGGTACAGAAACCAAAAGGGTATTTATGTTAGCTGGTTGACTTAATTTATTAAATTGATACAGTCAAACATACATTTATTCAGACCTTCAAAAATTCACATTATTACAGTTTATTCTCTATAGTTTAAAAGATGATAATAAAATATGACACGTTAAACTGTGTCAGAACAAATTCATCTTGATAATGTTAGATAACTTTGATAGAAAGTATACGTAATTTAAACAATCAACCAAAAATTATTCAGACAGCTGTTAGCATGACAGTATTTACACAACTATCAATACTTAGTCAGGCAACCCTTGAATCAAATTTGTATCAGTTTTACTAGTAGTCCACTGTTTGAAGAATTTTGGGGTATAATTCATCACAGTTTACTTAATCTTGCTTTCCTCACTTACATAAATTAACTATAGTGTCCAGCACCCACCAGTAAAAAAAATGTATATATTAAAAATATATTTTAATTCTTTTTTGTTACTTTGTTCATATTTTTGCTCTATGGTTCATCATCTGTAATTTAATAGCATTAGAGCTGCTCCATTGCAGCGACTGTAATGATACGCTTTACTGTAATAATGCAGGGAACCACTCTTTATAAATCTCCTGTGATATTTTTTCACAAAAATAAGTTTTTTGTTTTTTTATTTGTAAATTTTTTTTAATCTGAAAAGTGCTGCGATTTATATTCAAAAACCACTCATATAATGCAGAAACAGTCAAGAAAGCTAAATATGTGCAACACGTGCATGTATTTGTACTGTTGCAGAACAAAAGGACAGTAACGTACTGCCTAGTGCATTACACACAGGCTGCTAGATTCACTTTCGCCAGAAAGTCATTTATGCCTAAGTTTGAAAATAAATTATATTTATAGTGAATACCCTTACAAATTGTCTTTTTTAAATGATTTAGTCTTAGTTCAAATGCGTGTGCTAAGTGAGTAAACATCAAAGATCACAAAACAGAAGTGCATGAGCGTGCTTGCCCGTAGTAACTTGTGCATTGTTTTACTTACTTATTTTTGACATATCCTACCGAACTACAAACTTTCCAGTGATGAGCTATATATTGAATCGACAAACTTGCGCATCTCCGCTGCTGAGCACTCAATCCACTGGTCCCACTTTATATTAGGTGGCCTTAACTACTATGTACTTACATAAAAAAATAAGTACAATGTACTTATTGTGTTCATATTGTATTGTAAAACACTTTTGCTGCTATTGAGGTGGGATGGGGTAAGGTTAGGGAGAGGGTTGGAGGTATGGGTAAGTTTAAGGGTGGGTTAAGGTGTAAAGTATGGGTCAACAGTGTAATTATAAATGTAATTACAGAAATTAAATACAGATGTAATTACATGTAGTTTTTTATAAATATAAGTACAATGTAAAAACATGTATTTACACAATAAGTACATTGTACTAAATTGTTAATTAAAATGTAAGTACATAGTAGTTAAGGCCACTTAATATAAAGTGGGTCCAATCCACTCAGCGTGCTTTATTAGCTCGCGCATGTCACCTATACAGGCATTAATACTGAATGTTTAACATTATATTCATTGCATAGATATTCTCCGTAGACAACCTTAATCTCTCATAACTACGTTCTGCTGTCTGCTGTTCTATTGTCAGTGTTTCTTTGTCTGAATATTGCACTTATCACATGCTGTGTGGTATTGGCGTTTGGTATCGGGGCATTTTTATGAGTAAGAGTACAGGAGCTCAGTATCAGGCCCGGTGCATCCCTACCTCAAAGTGATGATGTTACTGACCATTTCCTTGTATCATGCATGCTGCGGAACACTTATTTATATGGCTCAGCGTACAAAGATATACAAAGAATGTCGGCCGATTTATCAATATCGGCCCTTTTCAATCCCTAATATCGGTATTGGTCCTAAAAAACCCATATTGGTCATCCTCCAGTTATAATGGGTTCATAGTATTTTGTCGCGTCATACCACTTGCATCCAGTGTAGACACAGTGAGAGCCACGCAGATGCACGTGAACTCTGAATTATGTTTACTTCCACATCTACAAATGACACATATGCTCGACATTGTCAAAATGCATGTCTCTGCAAGTATCCTTGTAAACGTAGTTTCTTATGCCTTAGATGAAGGTAAACAATTGAGAAAGAAAATCAAAAAAAATTTGTAACTTTAACCCTCTGGAGTCGATCCCCACGTACAGTATATGTGTGGTGAGGCATTTTCTCCTGATAACACCGAAAATAACTTAAATTACACTTTTTAGTTTTGATCGTACAGATAAGAGCAATACATCAATCAAATCTGTAAAGGGTCTACTTTTATTTGTATTACGTGCAGCCTGTGCGGGGCTACGCAACAGAGAGGGAAGACCACGCGGATATTCGCTTTAAAGAAAATATATTTATTAATGATAAAGAATGAGCAACATAAAGTAAATAAAGTCAGTATAAGTGTTAAACTAGAGAACTGAAAACGTATGCAATCAGGGTATATGAAGAGTCGTGTAAAAGGAAACAAAATCAGCAAAACGGTGTGGGAAAGAAGGAGAATCGGTGGCCTTCTTTCAACCCGGTCTGGAGAGCTTTTAAACATCCAGGTTACTAGAAGCAATCCCACAGTCCTGGAAGCAATTATAGGCAACACGCCACACCTGTGCTCTGCTCACCTGTAGGGGAGACGCAAAGGCAAAACGAGGAGGAGCCGGCAGGTCCGTAACATTTGTATACAGACATAACAAAACTTTGTACATTTATAAAATAAAGATAACAAACAAGGTGTGCTGTCTGCAACCTTGTTCTGTGGTGATCTTCATTTAAAAACGTGTCATTAAAATGAACTGTAACTCAGTGATTACTCAACAAAGAGACATGAGATATATATCTATATAAAGCTTGACATGTCTACTTTTAAACAAACAAGTGCTACCAAAAACAAATATTCTGTGATAAAGTAATCCATATGAAAACAACGCAATGTCCGTCTTTCACGTCTCCCTTCATAATATCTAATGCAACCACACTCACGTGCTGAATGCGCTTTTGAGATTATAATGTTTCAATGAAGCTTGCAGCTTGTAAATGCCCATACCACAGAAAACAAAGCAGCAAGAGTGTTCTTCAAGTTTTTTATTTTACTATTTGCTCGCGATGAGAGGAATAAGACATTATTCACCCCAAAAAGATGTAATGAGGATTACTTCAGGATTTGAGTTTTGGATTTCTTTAGAAAAAAGATTGAAGCACTTTATTCAGCAGAGATCATAAACATGAGTAAGTCTCTTTTTATTTATTTATATACTTGAATTAGGTTTCACATAATGTATAAACATTTTACTAGTTAGACTTTTTCTAAACTATAATTCCTGACAAAATGTATAATCAAGTGAAACATGAAACATGAAGTTTCAATAACAATATACACTATACCATTCAAAAGCTTGATGTAAATAATATAAATGTAACAAATAAATGTAAATGTAACAAAAATAACAAATAATGCTGTACTTTCAATTTATCAAAAAAAAAAAAAAAAACTGAAAAAATATTCTCAGTTCTTTTCCACATTAATAATAATAATAATAATAGTAATAATAGCCTACTTATAACAATAAAAGTGTTTTTTTTTTTGTTTTTTGTTTTTTTTTTTAGAAAATCAGTGTGTGACTGGAGTAATGATGCTAAAAATTCAGTCAGCTTTGATTGTTCCTTTGATTGTTTGATTCTTCCCTCTCAGTCACACAGCTGACTGAAAGGCTCATTATGCAGCTCATTATGTGGGTCTTTGTCTTCTTAGGTGTAAATCACAATGATATTCATGATAGTTGACGCCTACTCGCATATGACTTTTACAAACAAAAAGTGCCTTAGACAATTTAAATCAATATATTGTTTTCTGTGAGTGAGTAAACAAGATGATTTTAACACCATTTAAAAATTCTAGGCTACAAGCTCCAGTTCTCAAAAGTCCCAGGAACCAATGTTCTGTATGCTTTTTATGGCCTTATTCAAGTGATTTACAATTTTTAGTTTTTCACTAACCATGCATGAACATTGTTTTCTCAAAAACACAATCATGTACATACATGCTGCTCACATATTATTATAGCCCAGTTTGTGCTGATTACAGTGAGATTAGACTTTAGCCATTTAGATGTTTATAAGCAACTGAAAAAAGGGCATGATAAAACTTCTCCAGGCACCAAAAATACCCTTAGAGGGTTAACACAGATTTATTAGATTTAATTTAATAGTGAAGACTTTGCAGTGTTATTTTACATTTGATTATTCAATTCCTGTGATTGAATACTGTTAGACTTACCTGAAAAATATAAAGCACTGCTCATTTAATTTGTATTTTTGTTCTATTATATTTATCTATGCCTATAATGCATTTATTTTCTACTGATTTACTCCGCTAAAAAGGGTTTTTCATTTTTTTTTAAAAATAAAGCTATTCAAGTCATTTTGTGATTTTTTCAAATATTGTGCAGCCCTATTTTGAATATGTGAAAATTGTGTTTTGAAAGAGATCTGAATGCACATGATTTAGTTAAAGGTCCCCTTCTTCGTGATTCCATGTTTTAAACTTTAGTTAGTGTGTAATGTTGTTGTTAGAATATAAATAATATCTGTAAAATTCTAAAGCTCAAAGTTAAATGCCAAGCGAGATATTTGATTTAACAGAATTCGCCTACAAAAAAACGACCCGTTTGGACTACAGCCCACTAGTTCCTGTAGTAATGGCGTCACTAAAACAGTTTTTTTTTGACTAACCACCGCCCACATGAATTCACAAACAGGGGGGCGTGGCCTTGTTGCGCTCCGACGGAGAAGAAGGAAAAGCTGTTTGTTTTTGTCGCCATGTCGTTGAAACGCTGTTTTTTTTATCTTGGAGTCCAATCCTCTTTGTTTGGGCTTCCCAGGAACGCTGTACTTTGAGTTTAATGGTTACAATTTATGTTAAACTCGGCTCCCGAACATTATAATGCACATGTAAAACTATGTGCAGCTCATTTTGAGGACAGCTTGCTGAGGACAACTTTCTCAATCTCAATCAGTTTAATGCCGGATTCGCACAAAGATTATTCTTGAAAGATGGAGCAGTTCCCTCTTTGTCTGGAGAAGGCGTTGTTTATGGACCACAACCGGTAAGTGTATTTTATTATTTAAGTTGGTGCGTTTAACAGTTTCTGTAACTTATTACACAAAGGGCAACGCTGTTTAGCTTTGTTAACTAGATGTTAGGGCTGTGCAAAAAGACGAATGCGGTTTTCATGCGCATTTCGTCAGTAAAAACGCTCCTGTGACTATAAATACATCTCCAGCACATGCGTTCTAGCCCAATCACGTTACCTGGAAGGCAGCCTGCTCTCAGCTGCTGTCGAATCACAACACAGTTACCGCTGGCCTAATCGGAACCCGTTACGTATTTCTGAAGGAGAGGCTTCATAGAACAAGGAAGTCATCAGCCCGTTTTTTGTGACAGTGAAAACAGCAGTATACAGATAGGTGAATTGTGTGAAAAATACTGTGTTTTTTTACACGCGAAACATGAACACGTTATATTGCACATTGTAAACACAATCAAAGCTTCAAAAAAGCGCGTAAAACGGGACCTTTAACTCAAAATGAAGAGAGCAAGCAAAGAAGGAATTTTGTTATTAGACCAAATGGTTTAAAAGTCTGAAGACGAAGGAAATTAGTAGTTTTGCTGAAGGCTCTGATTGAGACGGCCACAAATTTTCTACAAATGGTTCCGAGGGCTGTCATAGACTCCCAGTAAGAAGAAGAAGAATAATACAAATGCCAACCAAAGCAGCAGAGACACAGCTTCAGTGCTCAGTCCATAACTATGACAGTAAAAGGCTTTAATTTGGTTTCCTTTATGTTATGCATAGACATTTAAGTTTTATAATTAATACAGAGGGCAGGAAGATATCGTGCCTCATGCTAAGCTTGCAGAAGCTTGTGAAGAGGAAATGTAGGGGAGAGTTCTTATCTCTGAAAGTGAGAGGTACAAATTGGAGAGCGCTCGAGCAAGACACACAATATCATTGGAATAATAAATCTATTTGTTTTTTTGTTTTGTTTTTTAAGAATGTGGGAATTTAAGCTCCTTAAGACAGAGAAAATTCCTGTGATTGAATACTGTTAGACTTACCTGAAAAATATAAAGCACTGCTCATTTAATTTGTATTTTTGTTCTATTATATTTATCTATGCCTATAATGTGTTTATTTTCTATACTGATTTACTCAGCTAAAAAAGTTTTTTTTTTCTTTTTTCAAATAAAGCTATTCAAGTCATCTGATGATTTTTTTTTTAAATATATATCACAGAAAAACAAAATATCGCAATATGAATTTTTTTTTTTTCAAATAATGTGCAGCCCTATTTTGAATATCATGTGAAAATTGTGTTTTGAAAGAGATCTGAATGCACATGATTCAGTTAACTCAAAATGAAGCAAGCAAGCAAAGAAGGAATTTTGTAATTAGACCAAATGGTTTAAAAGTCTGAAGACGAAGAAAATTTGTAGTTTTGCTGAAGGCTCTGATTAAGACAGCCACAAATGAGTCAGGGGACTATTCAGGCCCACCACAATCGGTGTGCCATATTTGACAATTTTTCTGCAAATGGTTCCGAGGGCTGTCATAGACTCCTAGTAAGAAGAAGAAGAATAAAACAAATGCCAACCAAAGCAGCAGGGACACACAGCTTCAGTGCTCAGTCCATAACTATGACAGTAAAAGGCTTTAATTTGGTTTCCTTTATGTTATGCATAGACATTTAAGTTTTATAATTAATACAGAGGGCAGGAAGATATCGTGCCTCATGCTAAGCTTGCAGAATACTGTGAAGAGGGCAATGTAGGGGAGAGTTCTTATCTCTGAAAGTGAGAGGTACAAACTGGAGAGCGCTCGAGCAAGACACACAATATCATTGGGAAAATGAAGGGCTATTTGTTTTTTGTTTTTTTAAGAATGTGGGAATTTAAGCTCCTTAAGACAGAGAAAAGAGAGATACAGAGGCGGACAAAGAACCATCTAATAATGACAGATACACACAAAAGCAATTTTCTCTGGGCCAAAAAAAAAAAAAAAAAAAAGACTCTACACAAACACAAAGGATACAGTTAAACCTGAAAAAGACAAGGGTCATATTAAAGGGTTAGTTCACCGAAAAGACAGCTTTCAACATTAACACCACTACAATTTCAATTCAGAGAAGAGATTGTCAAATGTGGGTCAAGTAATCAAGTTGCAACGCCGGCCAGCACATGTAAACCCATGAGAGTAATAAACAAGATCCTTGGATTGACTTCCCCCCGCACCTAGCAGAACCAGACTGAAATTCCTAAGGGGTCCTTTTAACCTCTGGTCCCCACAGAACATCTTTTGTCAGAGAATGGCACATAAACGGTCTTTTTCTAGATATAGATGGATCAAAATTAACTCAAAATAACTTCTAAATGAATATCAGTCCATCGCTTAACTCCATATTCATTTATATGTAACCCACACATTTCACTATTATGTTTATAATAACTTAGTGTATGTTATTTAATAACTATGGGATAGCTTAAGGATTCATATTCATGTTTAGTATGTTTGTGTTTCAATCTGCTTGCTTAAAATGTTTCTGACCATCAGTTATTTGTCAAATGTATCATAATCTTGTTATTTGGTCATGTCCAAAATGAGACCCTGCAAGAGCGGGAAAATTTGTGTGATAAGATAACATATGTGCTTGATAAGTGCTTGATAAGATAACATATGATTTATGACACCCTGAGCAAATACAATATCTAACTGGTCAAGACAACATTTGAGGTGTGGCCAAAAGGCCAGTTTAAATACTCAGGACACCAACAAATCTGGCTTTTTAGCTTTCCTTCTTAGCTTTTGCTATTAGTCATGTATGCTTTTAGCTTGTAGCTTTGCTTCCTAGCTTTTGCTTTTAGCCATGCTTTTAGTCATCACTGTTAGCGTTCTTTGAGCGCGGTTCCAGCGTGCTTCGGCCGGCATGCCTGCTGCTACTTAGCCAAGATGAGAAAAAACACCACCTAGTCTCGTCAAACTTTACTTCTGTTCTTTTAATTTAGTTTCTTTTCTTTTCCATTTGAGAGTTTCGTGTTCCGAGTTAAGTTCTGTAACGCAGTGTCTCTGAGTCTGGCCTCGAGGGCCCGTTCAACTTCAACCAGCCCACACAACTCCCCATCGTCAGCCAACGCCCAACCACGGGCTTCCCAAGACGTCACTTCAACGACTACTGAACTTCAAGCCTATCAGCGACATCGGAAAACCACCTTTCAATGACAACAAAGGGAACCCCCTTTACAAAGGAGATGTAAGAACTCCTCCAGACATTTGTACTGGTGTATCTAATATAATTTTAACCTCATTGAGGAACTCAATGCAAGGGTTAATTAAGTGATTGATGGCGGTTCATGTCTATGCAATTTCACGTATTGCTGTAAACTTGGGATTCCACATTTTTCGTTCTCTTAAACTCATTCTTCCCTAACTTTCTATCTTCCTGCAACTTTTATGAATGTGTGAGTGCATGTGCTTATGTGTTAGATTAGTTTATATGTCTTAGATTTATCTAATAAAGCCTTATTCATATTGGAAAGATAATTATTTTGTATTTTGTGCTTACAAGTTAATGTCTTAAACTACCGATCTTGTTACTGTGCTAATTAATATATAATAGTGTTTTCACTATACTTTGGATATTAATATCCAGTGCAGATTTGATGTTAAATGGCTCGTTCAGTGAATCGCAGGGCGTCTCAGTGATCAGCCGTGAAACAGTGATTCTGTTCAAATTCCCTTTAAAATCTTAAATGATTCCCTTTGAGCTAAATTGACCTAAATTGACATGTTTCCCTTACATATTTCCCTTACATCAGGGATTGTCTTTTAATCTTATATATCGCAGAAGCACTTTGTTCCTTTATGCACTGCCTACCTTGAGTTGTTTTATTTTTGAATGAAAAGAAGACAATATTTAGTATCTCTTCCTTTATTTTACAGTTAAAATTGAAAGATTTGTCCTGGTTCTCCGACATGTACACAAGAAGCATGGGCGTCGCTAGGCTTTTTTAGCAGGGCTATAGCATTAAACTCCATAAACTGTACACAAAGTCACGATCACCTCAGAGTCAGTCCGCTTAATTGTCATATGAAAACAAGCGGCAGATCGGTCTCCTCTCTGTCTTTCAGCATGCTCTTCAATCCACAGACCGCAGCAGCGCAACGCGAGCGGACTCAAACAGAAACAGAGGACACAAGGTGTGTGCTTATTGACAGATTGTTAGAATAAAGTGTGCCGTTCTTTGTCATAAATACAGTTTACAAAAGGTCACGAGGGAGCAGTCGGTTTCCCATCTACTGTAAAGTTTTCGCTGCGTTCATTGCTCATCACACCACAGCTGTTTCATCCAGGGACAATGGAGCCCTTAACACTAACATATGAACGAACGCATTCTTAAATTTTACTTATTTAAATATACTTAATTTAATTATACTTACTTTATACATACACTACTGTGCACAAGTCTTTGTCTTAAGCAGTCTGTTGTCACTAGATTATTATTAAAATTAATGGCAAAATGAATGTTTGGAAATGTAAACTGATATATTCTACAGACATACTAAAGCAAAAGCCATAAGTAACTGGCTTAAAACCCTGTTTTGGGGTGAAAATAGTGCCTAAAGACTGTACTTTACAAATGACATTGTTGCTACTTTATAAAGAATGAGCATACAGTCATTCTCAGTTAATTTTGCCCTTCGTGACAACTGTGAGGGAGGTAAATTTTTTATAACTCATCTGTTTAAATTATGTTTAGCCTTAAAGGTTTGCATAATTAACTTTAATAGATTAACTTTAGTGACAAGTGGATTGCCGCTGCTGTCAACGCCGTCGAGCTAGGTGGGCGTAGTTTCAGCAACCAGCTACCACCTTTTTGCCCATTTTCGATTATCTGGGAGTGACGTTCAGTGACGCCCAGCCAAGATGGTGACGGCCGCCTCCAGCCACTTATGGCTTCAAAAACGCTCTTCGGAAGCCAATGGGTCATGTCACGGACACTACGTCCATGTTTTTAAACAGTCTATGGTTATACCCCGTCATTGGTGTTTGCGATCATCTAAGATGTAAATGTATCAAGTAAACCGTAAATATCAATGATAATAAATGTTCTATGTGGTAATTGTGATCTTTTTTCTTATAAATTACTACTTATAGGAAATAAATTATCAGTGACCATTACAATAATGTTAACAAACGAGACTGTTCTCAACTTTCTATTCATCAAAAAAAAATATATATTCTCAGCTCTTTTTAACAAGAATAATAATGATAATAATAATAATAATAATAATAATAATTAATAATAATAATAAAAATAATAATACAGTTTTTTGAGAAGCAAATCTGAATATTATAATAATTTCTGAAGGATCGTGTGACTGGAGTAATGATGCAAAGAATTCAGCTTGAAAGACAGCTTGATTGTTTTTTATAAACTGTTTAACTGTACTTGCAAGTGAATCACAAGTTATTTTGTGGGATAATTAAATATATTTGAAATAAACTACAAACATAAAAATATATACATTTTAGGGGTGCACGATAAGCATCGACTGATAATAAATGCGTAAATTCTATCAGGTGCGTGATTTCACATAGAGCAGCTATTACTACACAGAGCCGTTGTTAACTGACAAGCTGCACAAATCCATGCTGATAATGAAACTGGATTTGCACAGTTTGTCAGTTAACAATGGCTCTGTGTAATAACAGTTTCTCTGTATTAAATCATGCACCCAAAGGAATTTACCACTAATTAGAGAACCAGCTTTACTGATGAGATGCTCATTAATTATTGGCCGATATTTATCGTGCACCCCTAATACATTTATTTTGTCCTCTGATTACTTTTTGTAACTCTTCCCTCTCAGTCACACACCTGACTGAAAGGCTCATTATGCAGCTCATTAAGTGGGCCTTTGTCTTCTCAGGTGTAAATCACACTAATATTCATGGTCAATCACGTCTACTCGGATATATGCCCTTTTGACACAAAAAGTGTCTTCGAACATTTAAATGAATCTACTATTTTCTGTGAGCGAGTAAACAATATGATTTTCACATCATTTTGAAGCAAAAATTCTAGGCTATAAGATCCAGGTTTCTCAGTCTTGTGAACAAATGTTCTGTATGTGTCTTATGACCTTATTTCAGTGACTTCAAAATTTTAGTTTTTCACTAACCACACAAACGTTGTTTTCTCAAACATTGGTAGCTAAGCTGTTCTGGCTAACTGCTCACTAGCAATAGCCAAAACACCCAACACCAAGTCTCCGTTTCCTCTCAATGTAGATAATAAGGTTTTGTAATAAAGTATGAGCAATAGTAATAGTGACACTTAAAATAGCAAACACTGTCAAGGGCGAATCAAGGGTGTGTATATAACCATATTTTGGGGACGAATCTGTGCCCTGGAGTGAGTGAGTGAGTGAGTGAGTGAGTGAATGCGTGCATGCGTGCGTGCGTGCGTGAGTGAGTGAGTGAGACAGACAGACAGACAGACAGACAGACAGACAGACATAGTATATGGTGGCCACTCACTTGGTAAAGGTCGACTATGGTCCATGACCTCTTCGTCCAGATCCAGATTGACACTCCTGATGCTTCGTTCACTGGCCAAGCTGGAAGGGTTTTCCATGTGAAAGCTGGTTTGAGTTTGACTGGTGAAGCTGGAATGCAAGGGGATTTGCACTTGGCCTGCACTTAATTCTGAGTGCATAAAGATGTTCACAAAATAAATAAATAAAAATAAAAACTAAAATAATACTAAAATAAAATAAAATTCAAAATCAAAATTTAAGCTGAAGATTTTTGAGAAAACTATATGCACAGAGTCCTTATTGGTCTTTTTTTTTGTCATCCACTTAGGAAACACTAGTAAAACAAAGCTGTTATTAAAGGCAATCTTTTGTTCAAAGTGGGATTTTATTCCAAAAAAAGAAGAAAATATATTTATTAAAAAAGCTTATTTTGTGCATCAAGCTTTAAAACAAACAAACAAAACTAAGCTTTAGGGGATTTGTTTTCTGTAAAACGTGGTAGATCTGACAGATGGAGTTGTATTAGTTTGTACGAGTTTGTGTGGGTGGGTGGGGACTGTTTGTGTATATTTGGCAGTGAATTTCCAGGAATTGTGTATTACCAGAATCTCTTCGTTGATCGCTCTCAGACATGAAGGTCTTCCTGTCACTGCTGCATTCACTGAGCTCGGCATCACTGCCATCGCTTTCACTTGAGTTAACTTTAAGAGAGAAAGACAGAAATAAAAAAGGTGAGAAAGTGATTAAGGGATACATGAGAGAGTGAAAAAGTACACCAGAAAAAAAAAAAACGGAAGGTGACTGAGAATAAAAAAAAGCATAGTGTTCTATATTCATAGGGAAATAAAAAGAGATCTTTATGAATATTAAAACCAAGCAGCCATAAGCTGCTGCTGTGAAGCTTAATTCCGCATGGCCAAGAAACTGCATGCAGAAATTATTTAAAAAAAAACGCAGAAACTGAAGCACAGCCCCAAACCCAGTGTCTGGCACCACTGTACTAAGCAAAACTCTTACACGAAGGCTAAGAGACTGACCACCCTCAAGCTCAGTAAAATACAATCCTGCAACACCAGGAGAACATAGTCCATCTGAAAGACTAAAGCACAGTTACATCAAATGCATGAATGCATTCATTCTGAACCAGTCTGTAAAACGGCTCAGGGCAGAGCAAGAAGGTAAATTGGAAAATAAAAAGTTGAACAGAAGCATGGGAACAGAGAGACGATGAAAAAAATGTGTGTGCCTCTAGAATAATAGCATTATCTTCTCCACTTCTCTGTTTCTTCTTTAATTTTTCTGATCAGAAGCAGGTAAGGATACCATGAGGAACTTCTTAGAAGCTTCAAGTGGACATGGACCTTTGAGTGTCTTTCCAAAGCCTTCATCATCCCAGCAGCACAAGTTTGCCCCCGATCAGCGGTTTGAGCCCATGCTGAAAATTAATATTTTTATCATAGAGAGAAAAGGCAAGCTTTGGATCGGCACCGTTCTGCCCTCCAATTTTCTGCACCCCATCTGTCATGGTTTCAATCAGAGGAAGGAGGATGGAGGTGCAGTACTGTGGTGTGTGTGAGCAAGTCAGAGAGAGAGAGACACCCATCTCCTGTCACAGACTCTCTTTCTCGTTCTCTATATACCACCCATCTCTCCAATCTGGCTGGATAAATACGGCTATAGAGCAGTAAATTCTGTCGTCATGCCGAATATCTGTTAGACACTCAAAGACACATGGGTTGGTTTGCCTTGATCTTTAAACCATAAGAAGACTTTTCTTGTTTTATGGGGTCTTTGTGCATGTATATTCATGATTAGCAGCAAAATTCAATCCTAAAAATGTGTGAGATTTTGGAAGCTAAATTTATTTTACTTCAAGTATGTTTAAGACAAGTCTAGCACATGGATGAAGTGTACATTACATGACAATGTGTAAAGCTTCAGCTGACTGCCATGTCAAAACAGACCAGAACACAAACCTATTTTTCAAACTAAAATCTGTGAAAAAGCTGTAAGCTACCAAAAATTTAATAATACAGCACAGTATTAATACCCCTACCCAGACACCAGCTGTAACTAAGACAACTACAGACGAATGTAATTTTCCCCTTCCTCATGATATTCAGAAATGTTCAATCACATTACTAGCAATGACAGCAGAGACCAGACAACAGAATGAAGAAAAACTAACCTCTGCTAGGGGCCATAGTACTTCAGCTGACAGTACTTCAGCCAACTAAAATGTCACTAGACTTGCAGTTAAAGGTCTCAATAAATACGAAGTGATTGTTTACTTTGTCAGACAGGAATCCACATGGCCTGAGTCATGAAGCAGACATGTGGAGATGTGGAAATTATTGTGGAATTAATCGCTGTAGGGGTGTGACAGTAGGTGTGGGAATTACCAGAGGCCCCAAGATACGATATTATCACTATACTTGTGTCACAATACAATATTATTGCAGTTTTAAACATACCGCGATATTCTACAATATGTTGCAATTTATTACCTTTTTTAACTTCAAATTATGTCACCAAAGGAAAACTTTGGCAACATCTGTTTTAACTAAAGAGAAACATTTCTCAAGATTATTTATCTCACTTTAGTTTTATTGCTGAAGTGCAAAATGGGATTGTCAAGCAGACAAACTACACTTTCATGAAAACCTGTCAAAAATGTTGTATGCACTTGGCAAACTCTATTTGTATTATGCTACAATCTAATCTAGTCCACCTTAATTAACGTTAAAATGTAAACAGGATTTGAACAATGGAATTTGAACTTTTGCTGTGCAGACCCTTCAGCAATAGGGGCATTTTAAAGTAAATTACTGTTTTAATTTAAAATAAATAAAAAATAATCCGATTTAAACACGGATGGGGCTTTCCTGACAACTTTACGCAATTTTCCACCATCTTTATTTTACTTACTGCATGCTGAATCAGAGGTAAAAAAAATAAAAAAAATAATAATAATAAAAAAAAACCTATATAAATACTATTCAGTTTCTTGCACAGACCGATCGTTTTGTGTCTTTACACATCAATGTATCATCACAAGCCACAGGGTTTCATTTGGATTTTTCTGCAATTAAACGCAACGTGAAAATTTTATATATCCCTGCATCCATGGCATTTTATATTTTGTCTTTCATCACTATACGTAAATCTTTCTTCAGAAAAAAATGCTGACAACCAATGGTTGAGTTGACACGGAATGACCCAGATCTACTAACCTTGACACACAGTTATGAAGGTCTACAGGGGGTCCTTCCTGTAATATAAATTTCTGTTTTATGGTTTTCTTGTCACATGTAAGCAAGATGCCTTCTTGCATATTGGTTACATCCTATATTTGATCATATGCACTGTAAATCATATAAGGCCCTGACAACACTGGAAAGACAGCAGAGATTTACAAGAGCAAGTGACCTTTGGCGAAGACAACAGAAATGATTGCACAGTGCCATAAATGAAATAGATGTTTTTTGAGCCAACCATGCAACCACACAAACTTTGGAAGAATATGATTTGCTAGATAAAATCAAAGCTAGTGACAAAATCAAAGCTAGTAGCCATATATTATTTGTTGTCAGCTTTATCAATAAGCTAAAATATTTAGCAAAAGCCTTTCATCCACAGTAACACATAGTGTAGTAACAGGAGGGTAATGACACCACTGTAGCTGCTCACAGAAACATTGACCATTTTAGAGGTGAATATGCTAGTCCAAGATACAAAGCGCCATTATGACCTTCTGAACTTACTGTGTGTCAATGCATCAATAACAGAAAAAACATCTGGAGATTTTCATAAGGTTAGACATTCTTGCCCCCACATGCCCTCAGGATAAGATCATTTCAGTAGATACTGTATATCACTATACATACTGACATCATCCTTCAGAAATCATTCTAGTATGCTGATGTGGTGCTCAAGAAAAATGTCCTATTATTATTTGTTTAAAACAGTTTTGCTGCTTAAAGTTCCTCTAAGATGGATTTTTGAAAATTATATTTCGTGTAACACAGTGTTACACAGTCTGTACATGAATGAAAGCATCCTGCAAAGTTGTAAATCTGAAAGTGCACCATGTATAAAGCTATTGTAACTCAAAAGAAAGAGTCAACTCAGAAACATTGAAACAAGTCTCTTTTAAAACAAATTCCAAGCCATTTCATGCTGATGTCAACATGAAACATTAGTATATTGCCCGCCCACTTGTTGGTCTTTTCGCTTTGGTCTGAATGAAAAAGCAAATTCATTCATTGCCACTAGGTGCTGCTTTTGGAGCAGTAAAATAGTGGTTTCCCATATAATACTGTACACAAAGTAGCACTGCGCACACAAACGCTGCTTTATCAGACATTACAGGCAAGATGAAATGAAAATAAGACCAATCACTGCCAATAACCATCAGGCAAAGGAGGGGTTTAGAAAAACGAATCGTTGAGCAAATTATTTGGGAGTCGTTGAGCAAGTAAGGTAAAAATAAATACATATTATAAGACAATAAAAGTGTTTTTTGACCTTGCATGCATGTAAACCTGTTGTTGGGTACTCCCAAAACCAAAATATGAAACTTTCATTGCCCATTCATTTGGCACTTCAATATTTTTTTTATGTAAACTGTGACACATTCTATTAGGAACCTTAGATGAATAAAAAAGTCTAAAAGAACAGTTTAAATATAAGTGAATGAATCTGCTGAATAAAATAATTATTCAATTATTAACCCTAAACTTTTGAAAATTAGAGAGTATTGCACCAGCAACCGCTGTTCAGTTGTACCAATTTTTTGAGAGTGCACAGTCTACAGTTTTAATACATACATCTACACAGAGGAAACGAAAAGGCATAACTCAGATAATACACATGAATGTCACAGTGCTGATACATTAGGAAGCAGGAAACAAGAAGGGTCTTCTGCAGTGACTTAGAGGAATAATTCAATTCTCCATTATGCATTATGCTTTAGAAAGTGTTAAAACCCTCTTACACAGTGTCCTAACTACACGTAGCTAGGGATGGGCATCGATTAGGTTTTATACTATAATGGTGCCATATCAATACTTTTAAAACAGTACCAGAGTTTAAAGGTGCCTGAACTGATACTTAAAAAAAAGAAAAAAAAGAAGAAGAAAAATAAAGAGCCACAAAACCTATGGATAACCATAAAAAACATTAAATATTTTTAAAATAAATCCATAGCATTCACACACTTCTTGGATGCTCTCAATTCCCAAGCTGTGCTTCCCTTACTCTAAGGCTAATAAATGTATTTCACGATCTGGGTCATTATTTAATACAAAACCACACATAATGTTTCTACTGTATCTCTGTCAATCACTCTGATATTTTAAACAGTTCTGTGAATGACTGTGTGGTCATTCTTTATAAAGTAGCAACAATGTTGTTTGTTAAGTACAGTACTGTGCAAAAGTTTTAGGCACATTAGTATTTTCACCCCAAAAAAGGGTTTTAAGCCAGATAGAAGTCATAGTTAAGCCTGTAGTGTGTCAGTATACAATATCAGTTTACATTTTTCAAACATTCATTTTGCCTTTAATTTTAATAATAATCTAGAGAGATTATTGAATGCACAAGCAGTCTAACAACAGCCGGTTCTGGATTTAGTTTGTCTCAGTTCCCTTTGGATACTTCACTCATACTGCGCATGGGGAAAAGCTCCTTTTTTCCTCGATACTGAAGCCTTTTTTCAATAACGCAGTGCAACTGCACTGCCATTGGTTTAATCTGTAAACTTTTTTAAACCAATGACAGCGCAGCGTAGCTGCGCGAGCCTGTGGCGACTCGGCACCAGAGCAAACCTGTCCCTTCTACCCCCCAGGCGGCGCCCCCTAAGGAGCAGCACCCAGCTCGCCCCACTAGGCGCACTAAACCGCCTAGACGTCAGGGCCCCCGGCAAAGGATTGTGCTAGACCCGACGCCCTCTAAATCCTCCTGATTGTTGGGGAAGAAAGAGGAAGGGGCAAAGTCCTGCCACGGCTGGACCACCCCAGAAGCTCTCTCGCCTGTCTGCTATGCGACCTGGGCCCACCGTTGTTGCGTCCACGCAAAGCGCCATTGTTATGGCGAACACAATAAATATTTCACATTTTCAAAAAGAGAGCAGTTTTCCTCTTCCACACTCGTCAGTGTTCAGGCCCCTAATCAGCGGCCTGCCATCCGACACTATCCAGCCTCTTGTCACGCGGGCCGAGGCTTGGCAGGCCATCCCCGGAGTGTCCAAGTGGGTGTTGGGGATAATAAAACACGGCTACCCACTGCAGTTCACCCGAAGACCCCCGAGTTTTCAGGTGATTCCCACCTTGGTAGAGCCGGACAACGCTCAGGTCCTCAACACCGAAGTGATGACGCTGTTAAGGAAGGGAGCCATAGAGATAGTTCCTCCCTCAGAAAGCGGATCGGGGTTCTACAGCTGTTATTTCCTTGCCTCCAAGAAAGATTGCGGTCTCAGACCCATCTTAGACCTCAGACACCTGAACCTCTCCCTCATGAAACGGAAGTCCAGGATGTTGACATTGAAGCAGATCCTCACGCAGATTTGCCCCGAGGACTGGTTCTTCTCGCTGGACCTGAAAGATGCTTACTTTCACATCCAGATAGGCCCCCATCACAGACGATTCTTGAGATTCGCGTTCGAGGGTGTGGCTTACCATTATACAGTCCTTCCCTTTGGGCTGTCTCTAGCTCCCTGCACTTTCACGAAGTGCATGAACGAGGCGCTTTCCCCTCTGAGACAAATGGGAATCCGCATTCTGAACTCTCTCGATGACTGGCTCATTCTAGCCCAGTCACGAACCGAGCTAGACCACAACAGATGACTAGGAGCGGTTTTCGACCCAGTCAATATGAGGGCGGTCATATCACCAGAGCGCGCTCTGGTACTTCAGCAGCTCACGGCCTCCGTCAGGAACAAAGCCTGCTTCCCTCTGAAGTTCTTTCAGAAGATGCTAGGGCTGATGGCTTCCGCCTCCCCAGTTTTACAGCTCGGTCTCCTACGAATGTGGCCCCTGCAATACTGGCTGAAACTCCGGGTCCCACCTCATGCTTGGTGGCACGGCCGCTTTCGCATCAGGGTCAACCAGGTCTGTCTAGCCCTCGGCTCGTGGTTGCACGAGGAAAGCCATCTCCATATCAACTGCCTCGAGATGCTGGCAGTAGAACGAGCCCTTCAATCCTTTCAGGCGATCCTGGAAGGGCGCCACATCCTAGTCCAGTTGGACAGCATGACAGTGGTGTCCTACATAAATCACCAAGGCGGCCTTTTGTCCAGCCGCCTCTGCGCACTGGCAAAGCGCCTCTTGGAATGGGCATTACCCAGGTTGCGATCGCTCAAGGCGACACACATACCTGGCAGGACGAATCTGGGAGCAGCTATGCTTTCGTGGAGCAATGTCCCCTCGGACGAGTGGACATCCCCATACGGTTCTCAAAATCTGGGAGATTTTTCGCGAAGGCAGAGGTCGACCTCTTCGCCTGAGAAAGCAACTCTCATTGCCCAACTTATTTTTCAAAGGACACAGATGCGCTGGCCCACGACTGGCCCAGCCTCCTCCTTTATGCTTTTCCTCCAATTGCTCTGATCCCTCAGGTCATCAGACGAGCCAGGGAAGACAGGCACAGAGTCCTCCTGGTGGCCCCACTCTGGAGGAGCCAAGTTTGGTCCTCGGAGCTATTCAGGCTTTCCATGAAAGCCCCATGGCCGATCCCTCTGAGGCGGGACCTCCTCACTCAGGCAAACAGGACAATCTGGCATCCACAGCCAGAACCCTGGGCTCTGCATGTATGGTCCCTGGATGGGAGCCTCTGAGCCTCCCCGGGGAGATGCTACACACCATTGCTCTGGCAAGAGCCCCATCTATAAGACGCCTCTACACCCAGAAATGGTCAGTCTTCGTTGACTGGTGCTCAGCACAAAACGAAGACCCTGTTGAGTGTGACATATCTCCGATACTGTCATTTCTCCAAGAGCGTCTAGACAAGGGTCTCACCCCTTCCATGCTCAAGGTTTACGTAGCAGCCATTGCAGCATTTCATGCTCCTATTGCTGGCCAATCAGTGCGGTTGAATTCGTTCCCCATACGCAGTGTGAGTGAAGTATCGAAAGGGAACGTGCTTCAGTATCGAGGAAAAAAGGAGCTTTTCCCCATACGCAGTACTCGTTCTGTATCTCAGGGTACCGAGGTTACGTTCGTAACCGAGCACGTTTCATCAGTTTCTTCATGCAATCACAGACAGATTCGATGATGGTGAATTTAGCCCCGGGGCCAGTTTAATACTGGGTTTCGGTACCCATCCCTAGTCAGGATTGCAGCGCATTCCCATTGGTTTACTGGCATGCCGCTGATTTCACGCGTGAGTTCATGTCCGTGAAGTGCTCGCAAAAGCTTAAAAATGCACTGTTGCTGTCAGACCTCAATTGCAGAAAATCATATTGTGCTTGATGCAAAACCTACTAGACTAAATCACAAGAAAAAGACACTATATATAACTATATGTATATGTACTATATATAACTATATGTATATAATTTATGCTTTCTTGAGCAAAGCAAATTTGAAAAGTCCACTGAAAACATATCTTACATTTTTGTTCATAGACAATATGTTGAAGATATACATTATTGTCAACATGCCTAAGTGTTTGTGTCACCCGAGTTTTAACTCTTATTCACTGGCAATAAAAACATAATTTAGCAGATTTAGAGACATATAAACCAGAGGAATCCACCATCTCCCCACACTCTGAATATTACATATCGTAACATAACTACGCATTAATGTTTTTTGGCATTTTTTTACTTGGAAAACCAGCTATATTTTTCTAGCTATTCAAATAACAATGGATAAACTGAGATGATAGAAGGAGTAATGGAGATTAATTTAATATTCAAATAATGTAGGAAATGTGCATAGGCTACTTTTAATGTTATGATGTTTCCCTATTTAAGTGTGTTCTAAAAAACATATGTGGGGCGTCTTAATCTTATCAATCAGCATACCCGGTTAAAAAAAAAGTTGCCGCTCATCACTGCTTCACTGCATCACTGTAATCTAATTTCGATAAGCCAGAGATAGAGCTGAGAGGTTGTTTTTGAAGGAGTAATGGTTGATGTGCCTAACTTGATGATGAAATTGTGATGAAACGATCGGTTTGCTGGAACCACAAGCAGATCTGTCTTGGCAAGGTTGAGTTGAAGATCCTTCATCCAGCAAGAAATGTCTGTTAGACAAGCTGAGATGCGAGCAGCTACCGTTGGATCATCAGGATGGAATGAGAGGTAGAGTTGAGTGTCATCAGCATAGCAATGTTATGAAAAGCCATGTTTCTGAATGAAGGAAACTTATGATACCCTGTAGACAGAGAAGAGAAGTGGTCCAAGAACTGAGACCTGAGGCACCCCAGTAGTTAGATGTTGCAACTTGGACACCTCACCTCTCCAAGATACTTTGAAGAACCTATCTGATAGGTAAGACTCAACCCACTGGAGTGTGGTTCCTGAGATGCCTTTTGCCAGTCGTGTTGACAGGAGGATCTGGTGGTTAACCTTGTCAAAAGCAGTGGATAGATCAAGCAAGATAAGTATTGAAGATTAGGATTCCGCTCTTACCAGTCTTAGGGCTTCAACAACTGAGAGCAAGACAGTCTCAGTTGAATGTCCACTTCTGAAGCCAGATTGGTTGCTGTCAAGGAGGTTGTTCTCTGTAAGAAAGGCAGAGACTTGCTTGAACACAGCTTGTTCAAGTGTTTTTGCAATGAAAGAAAGAAGAGAAACTGGTCTGTAGTTCTCTAAAAGAGATGGGTTGAGGGTGGGTTTCTTAAGTAGTGGAGTTATACGAGCCTGTCTAAATGATGAGGGGAAAACACCAGTGTGGAGGGATATGTTAATGATGTGAGTGAGTGCAGGTACAACTGCAGGAGAAATGGCTTGAAGGAGATGAGATGGAATAGGATCAAGCGGACAAGTAGTAGGATGATTATAAAGGATGAGTTTGGAGACTTTGCCTCAGAGAGTGAAAAGAAGGATGTGAATGAGTGTATGGCTGTGTCCAAATTCAGGGTCTACATCCTTCGGAGTACTCATTTGAAGGATGTTACGTCACAGCGCCGCGACGAAGGCTGTCCAAATTTGTAGGATCCTTCAAATGCGGCCCACAAATACGTCCTCATTTTCCCTGAATTGGAAGGATGGGTGTGGTGGATCCTTTCCCGTCCTACGTATCCCATAATTCTTTTCGGGAGAGCGTAATGGCGGACGAAGCGAGCGGTAGCGGAGTGGGAGAGGAGTATTCTTTTCGATGTAAGTTTTTTAAAAACTGGCTTTTCAAAAAAAAAAAATTTTTCAGTGGTTGTCTAGTTAGGCATTTTGTTTTAGCTTTAAGCTTTTTTTTTTTTTTTTACGTTTATATGTAAAAAAAAAAAAAACCATTACTTTCGTAAACTAGCATCTTCCTTACTGCCTGTGTGAATATCCCCTTACACACAGCTAATTTGTTAGTGATTGAAGCTGTTTTTAACAGCCTCCTTCAACCGGGTAGGAAGTATCCTAAGGAGGATGCAGACTCTGAATTTGGACACAGCCCAAGTTTGCTGGTGAGATGTGCTTGATAAGATTTGTGGTGTGGAAAATTGTGCACTGATATTATATTATACTATATTATTACACTTATATTGTGTTCCGAAGACGAACTAAGCTTTTACAGGTTTGGAACGACATGGGGTAAGTGATTAATGACAACATTTTCATTCTGGGTTGAAATATCCCTTTTAGATATGCCAACAGTCAAGGCAGTCTTTTTTTGTTGTTGTTGTTGTAATACACATGATAAAGGATGTCTTGAATGTCCCAAAAATATCAATAACTCATTTTCAACAAAAATCGAAGTTACTGTCTTTTGCCTTTGCACGGCAGTATAGTTTCACAAAACTGAAGTCAAATCATTCTGTTTTTGCTTCAAATTTCGAAATCATACAATGTAATTTATGTTAAAAACTGCTCACGTTGCATGTATGAAGCATCTTTGTTTGGATCATGATTAACAGTGGTTGCCTCTTATTTTAAATGGAAAGAGCACAGGCGAAGCCTTATTTTGTTAAAGAGATTTCTTTTGTGTTATTTATTTGATTTGGGGTTTGTTTTAAAATTTAAATTTAGTTTTGTTATTTACATTTACATTATATTAATCAATCTAATTTTGTAAAAAATAAAAAATAAATAATAATCGTGAATCGAATCGTAAGTTGAGTGAATCCTTACATCCCTATTTGTTATAGGAAAACAAGTTATGCTCAGAGTCCAGAGCCTCAATCATAACATTATAACAGGCACTTTCTGAGTAGAGACCTGCATCAAAGGACCTAACGCAACAGAGTGCGGGGCGGAGCAACACTTGATGGGCGAGTGCGGGCAGGTAGATACTCATGTTTGTAGGATGTGGGAGAATAAGAATGTACTCACACTAGGCAATCTTAACTCTGCCCAAGCACATTTGACCCCCCTACCCCGAAGACTGGTTCGTTTGAATAGTGCGATCACTCTGTTCCACGCTCGGGCGCAGTTCATTTAGCCATTCCTGGCTCGGTTGGAAGAGGTGGGCCAGAGTCAGGTTTAGTTGGGCTCAGGTGTGGTATGCATGTACTCTGAGCATGCAAGGCGATTCATCTTCAATAATGAACTCGATATCTGTGTATTAACTGCCACTCCATTTGAAAGCAGGTGATGGGGATTTACCTCTAATCACAGAACAGGCTTTACTGATGAGATGCACATGATCATATCATTCAATATATTGTCCAGCCCTATATATGACTATGCAAAGGAATCAACTGAATAATTAATATATCGTTTCACGCAGAGTTTAAAAGGAAAACATAAGTTTAGTCATTTTAAAAGTTGGATAAAAGAAAGCTTATACAAAGCTTACAATTAATTGCCACTTCATATAATAATTAACTATTACAGTTAATCTAATATATATGTAGTAAGCAGATGCAAAAATCGGCAATTTAATCTCTAAAATTCTTCACTCATTTAATTTGGAGTGAAGAATACAGGGGAGGGGCTTCATTGCATCAGATATATATTTTCACTTTGCTCACAGCTGATTGTTCCAGTTTGGGTTTGAAGTCTCTAACCTAGGATAAAACTTGCTCTGGAGCAGGGTAGCCTGTTAAAAAAAAAAAAAAAAAAACTTAAATGTTTAAGGTATAAAAAGAAAATGCTCAGCTCTATCTCTGGTTTATCAAAATTAGATTACAACAAAATTATTCCATTTGTAAATGCAGAAGAAAAACATTAGCTTG